>NC_045439.1:33053181-33278168 GCF_002776525.5 Piliocolobus tephrosceles
TTTTTTTTTTTTTTTTTTTTTAAGACAGAGTCTCGCTCTGTTGCCCAGGCTGGAGTGCAGTGGCACGATCTGTAGAGACAGGGGTTTCACCATGTTGGCCAGGATGGTCTTAAACTCCTGACCTCAGGTGATCTGCCCAGCTTGGCCTGCCAGAGTGCTGGGATTACAGGTGTGAGCCACTTCACGGCCTGACAGTGTCTTAACCTATCCCTGGGTGTTATGTTTCATGGCCCATGGGTTTATGTATCATAGGTGGAGTTGTGAGAAGGTACATTTAAATCTGATTTAGAAATTGAAAGAGTAATCAGACCAGCATTTTGTTATTTAGGAGCAGGAAAAGTGGGTGGGAAAAAAAAAAAAGAAAAGCAAAAAGCTAATGATGAATATATTTCTAGGAGCGCAAGAGTTTTTATAGCAACACCAGATTTCTCAAAAATGCCTACTGTGATTTGTACCCAAGTGAATAAAAAATGCAATCATTTATTCTTGTGCATTGTGCCAAGTGAGGGGAAAAAAACACACACACACACAACCCGGCGATTCGTTCAATGGCCCTAATTTAGACTGCTAGGAAGAGAGGTTTAGAAAAAAAAAGAGAGACAGAGAAGCTTTTAGAGTATCTAAAACTAGTAGGGCTATTTAAGAACTGCTGAACAGAAAAACAAAGTAAGTGGCAGTGAGAGGTGAGGGGAAGCAGAATTCTCATTTCCAGAGCATCACAAGGGTATATATATAATGTGGCCCGCTTATTAGAAAGTTGCGAACCCGGCGCGGCGGCTCACGCCTGTAATACCAGCACTTTGGGAGGCTAAGGCCGGCGGATCAACTGAGGTTGGGAGTTCGAGACCAGCCTGACCAACATGGAGAAACCCCGACTCATGCCTATAATCCCAACTACTCGGGAGGCTAAGGCAGGGGAATCGCTTGAACCCGGGAGGCGGAGGTTGCAATGAGCCGAGATAGCGCCATTGCACTCCAGCCTGGGCAACAAGAGAAAAACTCCGTATCAAAAAAAAAAAAAAAAAAAAAAAAAAAGTTGCTAATGACTGGTCAATTGGCAGGGGTCAGCCAGGAGTGGATCTGGAAGCTGGAGAACTCTCAATACGCCACTTCAGTTTATTGACGACATTTCCCATTGCAACCGAAGTTGACTGATTTCTGCTAAATGAAAGTTTGCGCTTTGCCCTTTAGCATGGAGCCGCCTGGAAAGAATGAAACTGGGTGCATTGAGACCAAAGAAAAGAAGGGGACATTTTTATCTCTCTGATACCTTTCTCCCCAGGGCTTGGAAACACTTCTTAAACACAACCTCTGATGTTGGTGTTTTGTAAGTACTACCCCTATGAGTAAAGCTAGCAGAGATAAGCTTCTCCTTGCAGGAAGGGAGCTGGAGAAGCGGAAGAGTTTACAGAGAAAACTCTACAACAAAGAGTTAACCCTTCCCGGGTAACCACGGATGTGAGCGTCTAACCCTCCTTTGCTGCCACTGCGCAACCAAACTATGCACAAGCGTGAATCAACCTTAGCCGTCACATCTCTTGCCAGTTAGCTTAACAGACACTTTTAGCAGCCTATCATAACTTCGAATTGCCCAACCCTCAGCCAATTACAACTAAAGTTTGGGCTAGGACGCTCCAGGTCCGGGCGGGGGCGAATACCCGGTTTAGGAAAAGGGGCGGTAAAGAGCGATGACGGGCGGGTAAGCCAAGCCAATCAGAGAGGAGAGCTGCCGCCCCATTATCCAATGGATAGGTTAGAAGTATGAAAGAGGGTGGGCCTGTTGTCATGGGGGAGGTGGTGGCGCTTGGTGGCCACTGGCGGCCGAGGTAGAGGCAGTGGAGCTTGAGTTGGTCGGGGGCAGCGGCAGGTGAGTGCCTGTAACGCGGGTCAGAGATCTGGGGGCCGTCGCGGGGCGGAATCTCCAGCTCAGCACTCCGCAGGCGGAGGCCGGAGGAAGGGGGCCTGGACTTCGGGTCTGGGCCAGGGCCGGGGCCAGGGCGGAGGCGGCGGGGGTGGCGGCGAGTTCGCGCTGACTGGGCTAGGGGGAGAATGGCTGGGCTTCTGGCTGCGGAGTTCTCCCGAGGAAGGTAGGCTAGGGCCGGACAGACGCGGGTCAGGGCAGGAGGTCCCTTGGGACGTCCAGCTGCTCCGGTCTGGGGCGCTGACCGGCGGCCAGTGTGTGGGGAGTAGGTATCTGAGGAAACGGAAGCGGCCAGGGTCCCAGAGAAGGGGGTGACCTGTAACGACCTGCTCCGAGGGCGGGGTGTCTCGGGAATACCCAGGACGGCTTGGGTGTCAGGGAGAAGGGGAACCCGGGAAGCCCGGCCGCGGCCCGTGTGGAGAGAGCGGGGTGGGGGGGTGGGGGGCAGGGGAACTGGGAGTGGCCCCGGTCCGAGGGAGGTAGGAAGGCCGAGGGTGGCCGGGGTCCCGGGTGACAGGGAGCAGACTTGCTCCAAGTAGGGGCGTCTGAGGAAACGCTCGGAGGGGGTTGGGGACCGTCGTGAGAAAAGCGGCTGTCCAAGGGAGGGGGCTCCTGGGGAGATGAGGAGCAGAGGGTCTTCGGAGGGTCGGACGTATAGAGATCTTGCACCGCCTAGGGGAGGAACCGAAGCGCCCTGCGCCCCCATAGCTGAACTCGGGTGAGAGACACAACTGGCCTGGCCGCTCCTGGGTCTGAGGATCCCTAGGGGACCAGGAAAGAAGTCCTGGAGGAGTGCCTCGGGTTTGAGACCGGGGTGAGGAGCCAGCAGGGAAGTGGAAGTTCCCTCGGTTGGAAAGGAGTCATGCAAAATGGGACGGTGATGGGCGGAGGTGGGGGAGAATCCCTATAGGAGGGAGTAGTAGATGAGGTAGAGAAAGAAAGTTGCCCGAGAGAGTAATGGTTTCGTGGAACTGGCTAGGACAGCAGATATATGAGAAATTAACAGTGGAGCCATATAGGTTCACAGGTCTTCAGAAATAGAAGAAACTTCAGTTTCATAATTAATACCAAGATGACATCTAGGACCAAAGAAAAACTCCTAAAAGCAAGGTTAAGTGACTTGTTTTAGAAAAGAAATTTGTTTTAGGACGATGGCAGTAATATTAGGAAATAGGTTCATTGACAGGGTGGGGAATTTGAGAGGGAAAAGGGGAGGAGTAGCTGAACTAAAGGAGTAGAAGTAGATACTTGATCAGAAAGAGGATAGGCATACTCGGCTAAATTGAAAAGGAGTTTGAGTTCTCGTTCCACCACTTAGCTAAGTTTCTGTGCAGTTTCCTCATCAGAATACTAACAGTAATAGTTCCTACTTTATAAGGTGTTTTTTTTTTTTTCTTGTTAGTATTTGTAGAGCTTTTGGGATAGTGAGTGGCACATAGTAGCGTGTACTGGATTGTTAAATAGAAGATAAAGACCTGATTTCTTCAATGGGGTGGCTCCCAGATATTAGCTTGCATCAAAATCACCTGGAGGGCTTGGTAAAATGTAGATTGCTTGGCCCCACCTGGGGGTTTCAGTAGGTCTGGGGTGGGGC
Source organism: Piliocolobus tephrosceles (assembly GCF_002776525.5). NCBI lineage: Eukaryota > Metazoa > Chordata > Mammalia > Primates > Cercopithecidae > Piliocolobus > Piliocolobus tephrosceles. The sequence goes on from NC_045439.1 coordinate 33,056,697, forward strand.
CCAATAATTTATATTTATCTCAAATGATGATCACGTTGGTCAGAGGACTACATTTTAAGAACTACTTACTTTAATGAAACCGGTAATAATGGTAACAACTTTAAAATACCTGCCCATCCTGCTAAAGGGACAGGTAGAGGCAAATTGCCCAAAAGATCCTATTATAAAGGATACCCTTTTATTTTTTTTTTTTTTTTGAGACGGAGTGTCGCTCTGTCGCCCGGGCTGGAGTGCAGTGGCCGGATCTCAGCTCACTGCAAGCTCCGCCTCCCGGGTTTACGCCATTCTCCTGCCTCAGCCTCCCAGGTAGCTGGGACTACAGGCGCCCGCCACCTTGCCCGGCTAGCTTTTTGTATTTTTTAGTAGAGACGGGGTTTCACAGTGTTAGCCAGGATGGTCTCGATCTCCTGACCTCGTGATCCACTCGTCTTGGCCTCCCAAAGTGCTGGGATTACAGGCTTGAGCCACCGCGCCCGGCCAGGATACCCATTTTTAAGCCTGTGTTTTTCAAATTGTGGATTGTGATTTATTAGTAATTTATAAAATTAGTGTTGTGGGTTTTTACCAGATTGAAAATAAAATGTAGAACAGAATAAACTGACATTGCATTTGGTAAGGAAAAGTATTGTTTTGGGAAACTTTTCTCCTACATGTATGTACTAAGTCACAATGTAAAGTGTATTTCTTTTTTTGAGTTCCTGGCCAAAGGATAAAATATATTTCTCAGAGTTAAAAAAGTCTGAAAGCTGGGTGTGGTGGCTCACGCCTGTAATCCCAGCACTTTGGGAGGCCAAGGCGAGTGGATCACTTGAGGTCAGGAGTTCAAGATCAGCCTGACCAACATGGTGAGACTCCCGTCTTTAATAAAAACACAAAATTAGCTGAGCATGGTGGCGCATGCCTGTGATCCCAGCTACTTGGAAGGCTGAGGCTGGAGAATTGCTTGAACCCCAGAGGCGGAGGTGGCAGTGAGCCGAGATCACACGATTGCACTCAGTCTGGGCAACAAGAGTGAAACTCTTGTATTACATTCCATTAAATTTCTTCAGTTTCTGATTTGGTTCCTCCTGTGTTTGTCTTGTCACATATTGTGTTATGCCTCTGACTCTGGAACTTTTTTGGATGTTGAGAATCTTTGGCATGAGAACTTAAGGGAATTTGAGGCAGAGAAATTGAATGGTGTGTCTCAGATGTGGTCCGCTTTTGTTTCACTTGTGCCCTCTTGTTCACCCTTTCTTTTTTTATCACTGTACTGTGAAGCATTGTTTGTAAAAACCTGAGTATACACAGACATATTGACGGTAAACAACACTGAAATGGACTGGCTTGAGAAAATGTCATGTATAGAAAATAAGCAAAAACAAAGGAAGAAACATTGCGAAAAAGAAAAATGAAAAGATATTTCCTTTTTAGAGAGTAAAAATATTAAGTATTTCTTGTCCTTACACTAATATAAAACATATACAGATATTTTTAAAGGAACTAGATATACAATTTCTAGGTCTTTGTAGAGAAAAGCAATAGTAATAATATGTGACAGCAAAATGCATCTGGGATAGAGGCTTAACTACAAAGTAAATCATTTATTAAGCGGGAGCTTTTGTTTTGATGGTTTTCTCCCTTGAGAATAAACTGGATGTGGTACATGTTGTAAATTTGTTTGAGGAACCCAAATGTAATTTGCAATGTGTTTTTAAAAAGAATATATGTTTTATCTGTACTTGGTTGGATTTTTCTTCCATTGAAAGCTAGATGGTTTATATTTAGGAGTTGATTTAGATCTGTTTTTATGGCTGTTAAGAACAGAGGAAGCAGTATTGAAAACTGAAAGAGATCCTTGCAGCTTTCTTTAAAATCTTTAATCCAGGGGATTATGTAACCCCTTCATTAATGTTTTATGAAATTGTGAAGAAACTGTTGGTATAGCTTTCAATCAGGATTTTTTGGATTATTTTTTTCTCTCTCAAAAATCAGTTTTATTTCAGATTATATTTCCTTAACATTTTTATTTTCATTTGGAAGACTGCAAGGCATATAACCATTGCATGTGTGAGTTCTAAAGCAGATGCAGTCTTTTCACAAAATAAATTTACTACTTTTTTTCTGTGACATAAGTTTCAAGAAGGAAAGCTTTTCATTTCTTGCATTGAGTTCAGTGGATTATTCCTACCACTAGAGTTGTTGTTTAAGTCATGGTACCTTTATATAGATCATTCAGTTCTACACCAAATGATGGAAGAATGAGAAATCCAAATTGAGTGTATGACAAATAGAAAAGTTCATTCTTCGTAATTGAGAACATTGGGCCGTTTGATTACCTGGTTTTAATAGGTGGACTTATTATTCATCTGATTATACTTATCTAGGAATAGCTTTGATTACGCAAATAATTTTACAGTGGGATTTGGTTATCTGTAGTTGAATAAATGGTGGGCTTTAAATCCCAAAGAAACTATGTGCTCCTAACTATGCTATTTAGTGAGACTCAGTTTCACATATTGAAGTTTTATTTAGGTAAGTGATTTTAAAAAGTGGAAGTTCAAGTAACACTAGTTAATTAAGTTTATTTTCTATTTCAGAGAAGTCTTGTCTTATTTTATAAGTCTCTGATCTACTTTTCTGCTTCCTGCTCTCCAACACGCTGTACAATAAATTCTAATAGAAATGTGGGTAACTGAAAATCTAGTTCTGTAAAAGTATAAAACCTGTATATGTAGTTTTTTAGTTTGCTTCAAAACTTCCTAAACTAATTATCTTTAAAAAAGTATTTTATATAATAGAGTACTTGAACAGCTACATTTTATTTTGGACTTGCCAAAACACATCTATTGTGTGTAACAGGTTTTGATTTCTAGAGAATAGATCTTGAATTCTGCAGATTTCTGAACTCTGATTTTTTTCCCTTTTTTTAAAAAAAAAAAATCCAACTTTTAGTTTAGATCCTGAGAGTATATATGCAGGTAGGTTATATGGCTATATTGTGTGATGCTGAGGTTTGGGGTATGATTGGTCCTGTCACCCGGGTAGTAAGCATAGTACCTAATAGTTCTTCAACCCTTCCCCCTCTCCCTTTCTCCCTCCTTCCTTTTATGTTTTCTTTTTTTTTTTTTGAGACGGAGTCTCGCTCTGTCGCCCAGGCAGGAGTGCAGTGGCTAGATCTCAGCTCACCGCAAGCTCCGCCTCCCGGGTTTATGCCATTCTCCTGCCTCAGCCTCCCGAGTACCTGGGACTACAGGCGCCCGCCACCTGCCCGGTTAGTTTTTTGTATTTTTTTTAGTAGAGACGGGGTTTCACCGTGTTATCCAGGATGGTCTCGATCTCCTGACCTCGTGATCCGCCATCTCGGCCTCCCAAAGTGCTGGGATTACAGGCTTGAGCCACTGCGCCCAGCCTCCTTTTATGTTTTCTTGATAGGGCTGGGGAGAAATAAAACAATATACCCCTTAAATTAAAAAAAAATTTTTGCTATCTTATTTTTTAAATCTTGACATTATAGTACATCCTTTAGTGGCAAAGAAAATTTGTTTAAGGGGCTGGGTGTGGCGGCTCATGCCTTTAATTCCAGCACTTTGGGAGGTCGAGGCAGACTGAACACGAGGTCAGGATATTGAAACCATCCTGGCTAACACAGTGAAACCCTATCTTTACTAAAAACACAAAAAATTAGTTGGGTGTGGTGGCACGCGACTGTAGTCCCAGCTACTTGGGAGGCTGAGGCAGGCGAATTGCTTGAACCTAGGAGGCGGAGGTTGCAGTGAGCCAAGATCACGTCACTGCACTCCAGCCTGGGTGACAAAGTAAGATTGTCTTGGGGGAAAAAAAAAAAAAAAAAAACCAAGAAAATTTGTTTTAGTAATGTAACATATTATAAATTTTATCATAACGTAGAAATACTATACAAGGCTTTAGGATGTATGTTCAGCTGCGACACACAGGTAATGATCAATAGGATATCATTAAATACTAGGTACAATATTGCCATATATTTTGGAGATTATAAAACATGCACTTTGAGGCTGGGCACGGTGACTCAGGCCTGTAATCCCAGCACTTTGAGAGGCTGAGGCAAGCGGATCACCTGAGGTCAGGAGTTTGAGACCAGCCTGACCCACATGGAGAAATCCTGTCTCTACTAAAAATACAAAATTAGCCGGGTGTGGTGGCGCATTCCTGTAATCCCAGCTACTCAAGAGGCTGAGGCAAGAGAATCACTTGAACCCAGGAGGTGGAGGTTGCAGTGAGCCGATATCATGCCATTGTACTCCAGCCTGGGCAACAAGAAACTCCGTCTCAAACAAAACAAAACAAAACAAAAACCATAAAAAAATGCACTTCGAAATCTTGGGGCAAAAGGAGGATTGAAATGAAGGGAGAATAAAGAGAATACTGACGTGCTTAAGGGAGGAGTCTGGAGGATCTGCAGGAAGTGTATCTAGAGGAGTGAGTGGTTCTTGGCAGTTTTCCTGGAGTGACATATGTAAAGGAGGATGATTCTATTTGCAACATCCATGGACTTATTTTTCATTCTTTGTAGTTTCTGCTGCTTGTTATTACTCTTCCTTTGTTTTCTTCCCCTCAAGAAAGCATGTCAGAAGGCAACTAAGTAGACTGAGAAGTGGTAGTCCTGGAGGATGAGAGCCTTGGAAGGACCATGTGGATTTAGAAGAAGACTCGTCTTACCTCTGCTTCTGCAGCTCTTGGGAGGTCCCCAGCATCCTTAACTAGTCCAACCCCCTAGTCATCTTAAATGGATTAACCAAGGAGTTGCTATATTAGTAATTAATGTTCAGTGACTTCCCCCTCTCTACCCACAAAAACCCTGTTTCTCCCCACTTGTTTGCTGATAAATTACATTCCTTTTTTTTTTGAGACAGAGTCTTGCTCTTTTGCCTAGGCGGGAGTGTGCACTGGCATGGTCTCGGCTCACTGTAGCCTCAACATTCTGGGCTCAGGTGATCCTCCTGCCTCAGCCTCTCCAGTCACTGGGACTACAGGCATGCCCAGTTCATTTTTTTTTTTTTTTTTTTTGAGACAGAGTTTCGCTCTTGTTGCCCAGGCTGGAGTACAATGGTATGATTTTGGCTCACTGCAGCCTCCACTTCCTGGGTTCAGGCGATTCTCCTGCCTCATCCTCCTGAGTAGCTGGAATTACAGGTGTGCGCTACCACACCCTGCTAATTTTTGCATTTTTAGGAAAGACAGGGTTTCACCATTTTGGTCAGGCTGGTCTTGAACTCCTGGCCTCAGGTGATCCATCCACCCTGGCCTCCCAAAGTGCTGGGATTCCAGGTGTGAGCCACCACGCCTGGCCAATTTTGTTTTTGGGTAGAGACAGGGTCTTGTTAAACTCCTAAACTCAGGCAGTCCTCCCAAAGTGTTGGGATTATAGGCATGAGCTACCGTGCCCAGGCTATCTTACATTCTTTTAACCAAGATCAAAGTCTTCAATTATCTGAGTAGGACAGCAAAATCTTAATTATGGTAACTTCATTATATTAAGGTGAATTGTAGTTAATTTGGAACATTTCTAGTTTAATTAGGGAAGAAGAGGGAAAAACTGTAGAATACTACTTAGCTCTGAATAAAGCCAAAGCTGGGGCAACCAGGGACACAGAAATCAGCTAAATTTGTAACTTAAGATTTGTAATTTAAGATTACCCTTGGTTACCTTTGACTTTGGAAAAGTAATAGTGATACTTTCGTCTAGTCACTTGTGCATATGTACATCTCAGGTACATTTCGATGTATCATGTAGATAATTTGTGAAGGTTTATTTACTTAATTTCTTTTATTTAAAGATGCCCAGGCTGGAGTGCAGTGGCACGATCTCGGCTCATTGAAATCTCCGCCTCCTGGGTTCAAGCAATTGTCCTGCATCAGGCTCCCGAGTAGCTGGGACTACAGGGGCATGCCACTATGCGTGGCTAATTTTTGTTGTGTGTTTTTTTTTTTTTTTTCAGATAGTGTCTCCCTCTATTGCCCAGGCTTGGAGTGCGGTGGCTCAATGTTGGCTTACTGCAACCTCCGTCTCATGGGTTCAAGCAATACTCCTGCTTCAGCCTCCTGAATAGCTGAGACTACAGGCACAGGCGCACGCCACCACACCTGGCTAGTTGTTTGTATTTTTAGTAAAGACGGAGTTTCACCATATTGGCCAGGCTGGTCTCGAACTCATGACTTCGTAATCCGCCTGTCTCAGCCTCCCAAAGGGTTGGTTTTTTTTTTTTTTTTGAGACGGAGTCCTGCTTTGTCGCCTGGAATGGAGTGCAGTGGTGCAATCTTGGCTTACTGCAACCTCCGTCTCCTGGGTTCAAGCAATTCTCCTGCCTCAGCCTCCCAAGTAGTTGGGATTATAGGTGCCAACCACCATGCCCAGCTAAGTTTTTTGTATTTTTGGTAGAGATGGGGTTTCACCATGTTGCTCAGGCTGGTCTTGAACTCCTGGCCTCAAGTGATCCTCCTGCCTCGGCCTCCCAAAGTGCTGGAATTAGAGGCGTAAGTCACTGTGTCTGGCTTATTTACTTAATTTCTTTTAATATAACCGACTTTGTTACAGAGATTTTAGCTCCCAGTATCTTTTTTTTTTTTTTTGAGCCGAAGTCTCGCTCTGTTGCCCAGGCTGGAGTGCTGTGGCACCATCTCGGCTCACTGCAACCTCTGCCTACTGGGTTCAAGCGATTCTCCTGCGTCATCTTTCCGAGTAGCTGGGATTATAGGCGTGTGCCACCACACCCGGCTAATTGTTGCATTTTTAGTAGAAACAGGGTTGTGCCATGTTGGCCAGGCTGGTCTCAAACTCTTGACCTCAAGTGATCCACCTGCCTTGGCCTCCCAAAGTGTTGGGATTACAGGCGTGAGCCACTGCGCCCAGCCTAGCTCCCAGTATTTTTTAATCAAGATAAAACTTTTTTTTCCTCCAAACTAGTATCTCACAGAACCGTAGGATAGCCTGATGATGACAGAAATATATTTGTAACTGCCATATTATGAAATTCAAGAAGCATCATTTATGTCCAGAGGTAGCATGATAGAATGGACAAAATTCAAGTTTTATAATTGTGTGACCATGATTTTGAATCTTGACTTTATCGATAATTTACTAATTGAGCAGTTTATTAAACTTCTTTTAGATTCAGTTTTGTCATCCATAAAATGGAGCTTATGCTATCTTCTGTATCAGGCTGATGGTGAGAATTAAATGAAAAGCATTTTGTATAGTGTAAAGCATTTTGCCCATACTGGGCACTCAGCAAATTATAATTGTTAATTATTAATAATTATAACATTAGATATAGACTTCTCTTTCTAGAATGAGCTAATATTCCAGATACTGTGATTGTATGCATTGTGGCAACTAGGAAAACCAGAGTTGACTTTAAAACATTAAAATTTTTTTTTTTTTTGAGATGGAGTCTCGCTCTGTTGCCCGGGCTGGAGTGCAGTGGCCGGATCTCAGCTCACTGCAAGCTCCGCCTCCTGGGTTTGCACCATTCTCCTGCCTCAGCCTCCCGAGTAGCTGGGACTACAGGCACCCGCCACCTCGCCCAGCTAGTTTTTTGTATTTTTTAGTAGAGACAGGGTTTCACCATGTTAGCCAGGATGGTCTCGATCTCCTGACCTCGTGATCCGCCCGTCTCGGCCTCCAAAAGTGCTGGGATTACAGGCTTGAGCCACCGCACCCGGCCAAAACATTAAATGTATTTTAAGGCTGGGCGCGGTGGCTCACATCTGTAATCTCAGCACTTTGGGAGGCCAAGGTGGGCGGATCACCTGAGGTCAGGAGTTCGAGACCAGCCTGGCCAACATGGCAAAACCCTGTGTTTACTAAAAATACAAAAATTAGCTGCGAGTGGTGGTGCATGCCTGTAATCCCAGCTACTCGGGAGGCTGAGGCAGGAGAATTGCTTGAACTTGGGAGGCAGAGGTTGCAGTGAGCCGAGCCACTGCACTCTAGCCTGGGCAACAGAGCGAGACTCTGTATCAAAAAACAAACAAACAAACACCAAAACATTACATGTATTTTAAACATTTACTACTTAAGTTTGTTTTTGTGGTTGGTTTATTTTGGTGGATTAGACTGAAACATGGGGTAAATGAAGCTAATATTTTGTTGTGTGGTCACAGGCTGTGTATCATATAGTCAGCCTTTATCTGTGGATTCTGCATCCTGGGATTCAACCAGCTGTTGATAGAAAATATTTGGAAAGAAAACCCAATAAAAATAATACGAATAAATACAGTATAAATATTTACATAGCTTTTACATTGTATTAGGTATTAATAAGTAATCTAGAGACGATTTAATGTATATGGGAGAATGTGCAGATTATATGCAAATACAGGTATCGGTGGGGGATTAATTCCAAGACCCCAATATACCAAAATCCATAGATGCACAAGTCACTTATATAAGATGGTATAGTATTTACATATAACCTGCGCACATTCTCCTGTATACTTTGAATCGTTTCTCTAGATTAATTATAATACTTAATATTAGGTTGGTGCAAAAAGTAATTGCAGCTTTTGCCATTAAAAGTAATGGCAAAAGTAAAATGGCAAAAACACAATTACTTTTTGCACCAATCTAATATAATATAAACGTTATGTAAATAGTTATACTGTATTGTTAGGGTATAATGACAAGAAAGAAAAGTATGTACATGTTTATTACAACCATCAATTTTTTTTCCCAAATATATTTGATGCAAGATTGGTTGAATCCTCCTGTGTGGGACCCACAGATACAGAGTGTGGACTGTACTATGCCATTATACATAACGAACTGGGATATCCGCAGATTTTGGTATCCATGGGGTCCTGGATCGAGTCCCCCTCGGATACCAAGATACGTGACTGTACCTGGTCCTCTTCCAAATACATGTGAGTTTGTGACAACAGTGGAAACCATTAATCCTACTACTAGAAAAAAAAGATGAGCATTATATTATTTACTGATTTTGTTATTAAAATCATTGCTTTTATTGAATTATTTTATTTACTGATATTGTTAATGATTTTAAATTAGTTCTAAATGCCAGTTAGAACCAGTTTATTTTTCCCTAGAGTTAATACATTTATCTTCACAATTCAAGTAGAAACAGTTTTTATCTCAGAATTTAAGCCCTGTATTTTCCTTAGCTAAGGATTTGGTCAAATGAAAGAAAAATCTGTATTCGTAGAAAGCTGTTAAAATTGGCCTGGTGTGGTGGCTCATGCTTTTAATCCCTGCACTTTGGGAGCTAAGGAGGGAGAATTGCTTGAGCCTAGGGATTTGATAAAAGCCTGGGCAACACAGTAAGACCCTATCTCTATTATAAATTAAAAATTAAAAAATAAAATAAAGCTGTTAAAAGCTATATTATTTCTTGTCTCTGATGAAAGGTGTACAATTTCCATCACATTCATGATGTAATGGACTTCAAATCTCATCAGTGAACATAATGTTGAATGATTATTTTGAAGAGTTGATTCATTCTTGTTTTTGAAAATTATTTAGTATTGGTGATATGAAGGAAAGATATTTCCTGTAGTAGCCAAGTCTTAACTCTTGCAAGGACAGCAGTCCCAAATACTATATTGAAAATATTAGAGACCAGATATGGTGGCTCATGCCTGTAATCCAAGCACTTGGGAGGCCGAGGCAGGCAGATCACTTGAGCTCAGAGTTTGAGACCAGCCTGGCCAACATGGCAAAACCCAGTCTTTACTAAAAATACAAAAAAGTAGCTAGGTGTGGTGGTGCATGCCTGTTGTCCCTGCTACTGGGGCGGCTGAGGTGGGAGAATCACTTGAACCCGAGGGTTGGGGGTAGGGTGGAGGGGGTTGCAGTGAGCCATGATTGTGCCAGTGCACTCCAGCCTGGGTGACTGAGCCAGACTCCGTCTCAAAAAAAAAAAAAAAAATATCGGCAAGAAAATGAACTGTAAATGTCCATTTACATGACTGGCCATTTGTAAAAATGTTAACGTGTTACATCAAATGTTGTTCTTTTTTTTTTGTAGAGATGAGGTCATTCTATGTTGCCTGGGTTTTTGTTTTTGTTTTTTTCCTTTTTAGTGATCCTCCTGCCTCAGTCCCCCAAAGTGCTGGGATTATAAGTGTCAGACACTGTGCTCAGCCTATTGTTCTTTCTTAATATCTTTCTGTAATGCTCTAGACTAATTATATATATATATATATATTTATTTATTTTTTGAGATGGGATCTTGCACTGTCACCTGGGCTAGAGTGCAATGGTGCGATCTTGGCTCACAACAACCTCTGTCTCCCGGGTTCAAGTGACTCTCCTGCCTCAGCCGCCTGAGTAGCTGGGATTACAGGCACCTGCCACCATACCCAGCTAATTTTTTGTATTTTTAGTAGAGACAGGGTTTCACTATGTTGGCCAGTCTGGTCTCGAACTCCTGACCTTGTGATCTGCCCGTCTCAGCCTCCCAAAGTGCTGAGATTATAGGCATGAGCCACTGCGCCCGGCCTATTTTTTTTTTTTTTGAGATGGAGTCTCGCTCTGTTGCCAGGCTGGAGTGCAGTGGCACAATCTTGGCTCACTACAACCTCCGCCTCCTGGGTTCAAGCGATTCCCTTGCCTCAGCCTCCTGAGTAGCTGGGACTACAGGCATGCACCACCATGCCCGGCTAATCTTCTGTATTTTAGTACAGACTGGGTTTCACAGTGTTGGTCAGGATGGTCTTGATCTTCTGACCTCATGATCTGCCACCTCAGCCTCCCAAAGTGCTGGGATTACACTGTACCTGGCCTTATTTTTATTTTTGAAAAAGTTACTTAAAAATAGAAATGGGGTCTCACTATGTTGCCCAGGCTGTTCTCCAACTCCTGGGCTCAAGTGATCCTTCTGCCTCAGCCTCCTAAAGTTAATTTTATGTTTATTTATTAATTTTTTTTTTTTTAAGATGTGAGGTCTTGTTATGCTGCCAAGGCTAGTCTTGAGCTCCTAGCGTCAAGTGATTCTCCTGCTTTGGCCTCCCAAAATGCTCTAGACTAATTTTAGAAACCATGAAGTTTGGCATTTTGTCATGTTAAGGAATTTTTTTAAAGTTATTTTGTAAGTCTGGTCATGGTGGCTAATGCCTGTAATCCCAGCATTCTGGAAGGTTGAGGCAGGTGGATCACTTGAGGTCAGGAGTTTGAGACCAGCCTGGCCAACATAGTGAAACTTCATCTCTACTAAAAATACAAAAATTAGCCGGGTGTGGTGGGGAGTGCTTGTAGTCCCAGCTACTCCGGAGGCTGAGGTAGGAGAATCACTTGAACCTGGGAGGTGGAGGTTGCAGTGAGCTGAGATTGTGCCACTGCACTCCAGTCTGGGCGACAGAGTGGGACTCCATCTCAAAAAAAAAAAGGAAAAGAAAAAGTTATTTTGCAATATTAAATTTCATTTCTTCATAAGTTGTTAATTTTTTGCAGTCAGGACTTTTCTCTTTTTTGTTATTCTCTGATTTACATAAACGTACTGATGAATGATGGAACCCCTCCCCCACATTGGGGGCTAAGTTTATGACGTCAACTAATAGGAGGTGGTATGGTAAAATGAACTCCAATTGCCTGAATTCACCTTCACCTCTGCTTCCTTAGGCAAGTTAACTCTTTTTGCTGGTTTTCTTATCTTCAAAATAAATGGCTTTGAGGATTATACGAGATAATCCATGTAAAGTTAAACAGTTTAAGGTAATGTTTAGTTCATAGTAAATACCCAGTAAATGTTAGCTACATTTACTGTTGCAAGGACCCAGCATTTTCACCAAAGCAGGTGGGAGGTAAAAAGCTTTCTCTGTGTTATTTTGTGGACTAGTAAAAAGTCTTGTATATTAAATTGTACTATGAAATTTAAACTTCATTTAGACATGAAAAGGAATCTTGAATTCTTTTTGACTTTGTCACATTTTCAGTCTTGTCCATCTCTGGAAAAACTTGAATCTTTATTTTATCCAGCTATAAATCAGCTGTAGGTTTTTTTGTTTTGTTTTGTTTTTTTGAGACAGGGTCTCACTTTGTCACTCAGGCTGGAGTACAGTGGCACATCATAGCTAACTGCAGCCTTAAACTCCTGGGGCTCAGGCAGTCCTCTTGCCTCAGCCTCCTGAGTAGTTTACAGATGCATACATACGGATTACAGATGCATGCCACCATGTCCACTTGATTTTTAATTTTTTTTGTAGTATTGGGATCTCCTGTGTTGCCTAAGCTAGTAAATTCTTAAATATCTGCACCCAGGTTAGCAGTGTTACAGCTAATCTCTAAATTCTTTTGAATTATGAAATATAGCTAGGGAACCTATTAGATAAATTTTCATTAGGCTTGACCTCTTTTATTTAAGATAATATTTAAGTACTGTATTGAATTTCCTTGACATTGGGTATCTTTATCAGTGGTTCTCAATTTGTTGCCTGCAAGTCTCTGGTTTGGGGAGGATGTTTTCTACAGTTATCTAGAGTTCTTAAATCCATATATTCATCAAATATTGCCTACCTTTTTTTTTTTTTTTTTTTTTTTGAGATGAAGTGTCACTCTGTTGCCAGGCTGGAGTGCAGTGGTGCCATCTTGGCTCACTGCAACCTCCGCCTCCCAGGTTCAAGCGATTGTCTTGCCTCAACCTCCCGAGTACCTGGGACTACAGGTGTGCGCCACCATGCCTGGCTAGTTTTTGTATTTTTAGTAGAGATGGGTTTCACCATGTTGGCCAGGAGAGTCTCAATCTCTTGACCTTGTGATCTAGAGAAAAATCTGTAGACTAACGCAACATGTTCTAAACATATGTATGTATGTATACATAGTTTCATTCTTCATATAAATATTGAGATGAGTTTTAAAAATCTTTATTTTAAAGTCTTGCCTCAATACAGGGTAGCTCTGGTTGTGTTTTGACTATTTTCTCCATCAATGGATGCTGAAAATTCAGCTATTACCATGTGAGGATCAGTGAAATATTTTGACTTTTTTTTGAGATGGAGTCTTGCTCTGTTGCCTAGGCTGGAGTGCAGTGGCATGATCTCGGCTCACTGCAACTTCTGCCTCCCTGGTTCAAACGATTCTCCTGCCTCAGCCTCCCGAGTAGCTGGGACCACAGGCGCCCGCCACCACACTCGGTTAATTTTTTGTATTTTTGTATTTTTTTTTTTTTTGAGACGGAGTCTCGCTCTGTCGCCCAGGCTGGAGTGCAGTGGCCGGATCTCAGCTCACTGCAAGCTCCGCCTCCCGGGTTCCCGCCATTCTCCTGCCTCAGCCTCCCGAGTAGCTGGGACTACGGGTGCCCGCCACCTCACCCGGCTAGTTTTTTTGTATTTTTTAGTAGAGACGGGGTTTCACCGTGTTAGCCAGGATGGTCTCGATCTCCTGACCTCGTGATCCGGACGTCTCGGCCTCCCAAAGTGCTGGGATTACAGGCTTGAGCCACGGCGCCTGGCAATTTTTTGTATTTTTAGTAGAGACCAGGTTTCACCGTGTTAGCCAGGGTGGTCTCGATCTCCTGACGTCGTGATCCACCAGCCTCGGCCTCCCAAAGTGCTGGAATTACAGGCCTGAGCCACCCGTGCCTGGGCAATAATTTTGACCTTTAAAAATGTTTGTCATATTTAAAAGCTCTCGGCCGGGCAAGGTAGCGTGTGCCTGTAGTCCCAGCCACTCAGGAGGCTGAGGCAGGAGAATCGCTTGAACCCGGGAGGTGGAGGTTGCAGTGAGCCAAGATGGCGTCACTGCACTCCAGCCTGGGCGACAGAGCCAGACTTTATCTCAAAAATAAATAAATAATTTGGGAGGTGGAGGCGGGCGGATTGCCTTGAGCTCAGGAGTTCGAGAGGGCAACACAGTGAAACCCCATCTCTACTAAAATACAAAAAAAATTAGCTGGGCGTGGTGGCGGGCGTCTGTAATCCCAACCACTCGGGAGGACTGTGGCTGGAGAATTGCTTGAACCCGGTAGGCGGTGGTTGCAGTGAGCCGAGATCGCGCTACTGCACTCCAGCCTGGGCGATAGATAAATTCTCCGGCTCAATGTTTTTTTTACTTTTTTTTTTTTTTGAGGTGGAGTTTTGCTCTTGTTGCCCAGGCTGGCGTGCAATGGCGTGGTCTTGGCTCACTGCAACCTCCGCCTCCCAGGTTCACGCGATTCTCCTGCTTCAGTCTCCTGAGTAACTGGGATTACAGGCATGCGCCACCACGCCCGGCTAATTTTGTATTTTTAATAGAGACAGGGTTTCACCATGTTGGCCAGGCTGGTCTCGAACTCCTGACCTCAAGTGATCCACCCGCCTCAGCCTCCCAAAGTGCTGGAATTACAGGCGTGAGCCACCACACCCGACCTTTTTCTACTTTTTTCTTACTCAAACATGCCATTTTCAGAAAGGCTAGTATACTTCTCTTCCCTCACCATGGCATGTGCATTTTTAAAATAGCTTTATTTAGGTACAGTTGATATACAGTGAAACTGCACGTATTTAAGGTAAACAGGGCTGGGTGCAGTGGCTCAAACCTGTAATCCCAGCACAGTGCTTGGGGAGGCCAACGAGGGCAGATTGCTTGAGCTCAGGAGTTTGAAACCAGTCTGGTTAACATGGGGAAACCCTATCTCTACAAAAAATGCAAAAATTAGCCAGTCCTGGAGGCATGTGCTTGTAGTCCCAGCTACTTGGGAGGCTGAGGCAGGAGGATCGCTTGAGCTGAGGAGGTGGAGGTTGCAGTTGCAGTGAGCTGAGATTGCACCACTACGCTCCAGATGGGGCGACAGAGCCAGACCCTGTCTCAAAAAAAAAAAAAAAAAAAGGGTAAACAGTTTAATGAGTTTTTACATATGTATACACTACAACTAAGGTAAGGAACATACTGATCACTCCAAAAGTTTTCTAACTTTTGTAATACATCTCTCCCTTTCTGTTCCCGCAGGCAACTCTAATCTGCTGTCACTATGGATTAGTTTGCAATTTCTAGAATTTTATATAAATAGTATGTAGTATATATATACACATAATCTGACTTCTTTCTCTCTGCCTAATTAATTCGAGATTTTTCCATGTTATTTGTGTATCAATATTTCATTATCTTTCATTGTTGCGTAGCATTCCATAATATGGATATATTGCAATTTTAAAAATTTCTTCTGCTGATAGACATTGGATTATTTCTAGTTTTTGGCTATTCAAATAAAGCTGATATGAACATGAACATTCATGTATGAGTTTTTGTGTGGACATGTGTTTTCATTTTTTTTTAAACAATTTAAACAATTTATTATTATTATTATTATTTTTGAGATAGGGTCTTGCTCTGTAGCCTAGTCTGGAGTGCAGTGGTGCAATCATTGCTTACTGCAGTTTTAACTTCCCAGGATCAAGAGATGGTCCCACCTCAGCCTCTAAGTAGCTGGGACCATAGGCATGCACCACCACTCCTGCCCGTTTTTTCTTTCTTTCTTTTTTTTCTTGTAGAGACAGGGTCTCTCACTGTGTTGCCCAGGCTGGTCTTGAACTCCTGGTCTCAAGCTATTCTCCTGTCTTGGCCTCCCAAAGTGCTGGGACTACAGGTGTGAGTTACTGTGCCTGGCCTCTTTTCATTGTTTTTGTGTATATGCCCGTAAGTAGTGGAATTGCTAGGTTATATGGTAACTCTTTTGAGGTTTTCTAAAGCGGCTACACCATTTTACATTCTCACCAGCAGTGAGAATGAGAATTCCAGTTTTTCTGCATTGTCACCAATAATTGTTATTACCTCTTATTTTATATATATATATATATATATTTTTTTTTTTTTTTTTTGAGACGGAGTCTTGCTTTGTCGCCCGGGCTGGAGTGCTGTGGCCGGATCTCAGCTCACTGCAAGCTCCGCCTCCCGGGTTTACGCCATTCTCCTGCCTCAGCCTCCCAAGTAGCTGGGACTGCAGGCGCCCGCCACCTCGCCCGGCTAGTTTTTTGTATTTTTAATAGAGACGGGGTTTCACCGTGTTAGCCAGGATGGTCTCGATCTCCTGACCTCGTGATCCGCCCGTCTCGGCCTCCCAAAGTGCTGGGATTACAGGCTTGAACCGCGCCCGGCCATATATTTTTTAATTGTTGTTGTTTTGAGACAGGGTTTTGGTCTGTCACCCAAGCTGGAGTGTAGTGGGTATGATAGCTCACTGCAGCCTCAAACTCCTGGCTCAAACTATCCTCCCACCTCAGCCTCCTTAGTAGCTAGGACTGCAGGCGTGCACCACCATGCCCAGCTAATTTTTATTTTTTAAATTTTTTGGTAGAGATGGGGTCTTGCTGTGTTACCCAGGATGGTCTGGAACTCCTGGCCTCAAGCCATTCTTTCTCCTCACCTCCCAAAGTGTTGGGATTACAGGTGTGAGTCACAGCTCAGGCTGATCTCTGTTTTTTGAGTAGAGCTATTCTAGTGGGTATAAAGTAGGATTTTTTTTTTTCTTTGAGATGGGGTCTTGCTCTGTTGCCCAGGCTGGAGTGTGTGGCATGATTTTGGCTCACCACAACCTCTGCCTCCCAGGTTCAAGCTATTCTCCTGCCTCAGCCTCTCAACTGAGGCGTGCACTACCATGCCAGGCTAATTTTTGTATTTTCAGTAGAGACGGGGTTTCACTATGTTGGCCAGACTGGACTTGAATTCCTGACCTGATGATCTGCCCGCCTTGGCCTCCCAAAGTGCTGGGATTACAGTGAACCACTGTGCGTGGCCCAGAGTAGAAATTAATTGTGGTTTTGATTTGAGTTTCCCTCATGGCTAGTGATGTTGAGAATCTTCTCATATGCTTATTGGCCATTTGTCTATCTTCTTGGAAGAAGTGTGTTTTTATATGCTTGCCTTTTTTTTGAGACGGAACCTCGCTCTCTCACCCAGGCTGGAGTGCAGTGGTGCGATCTCGGCTCACTGCCAGCTTCGCCTCCCGGGTTCATGCCATTCTCCTGCCTCAGCCTCCCAAGTAGCTGGGACTACAGGCACCTGCCACCATGCCCAGGTAATTTTTTTTGTATTTTTCAGTAGAGACGGGGTTTCACCATGTTAGCCAGGATGGTCTTGATCTCCTGACCTGTGATCTGCCCACCTCGGCCTCCCAAAGTGCTGGGATTACAGGCATGAGCCACCGCGCCCGGCCACGCTTGCACATTTTTTAAAAGCTGGTTTGTCTTTTTATTATTGAGTTATAATAAATGTTTTCTTTGTATATTCTGGATATAAGTTCCTTGTCAGATGTAATGATTTACAAGTATTTTCTTCCATTTTGTGGGCTGTCTTTTCACTTTCTTGATGTCCTTTGGAGCACAAAAGTTTTTCATTTTAATAAAGTCCAGCTTTTTTTTTTTTTTTTCCTTTTTCAGACACAGGGATCTCCCTGTGTTGTCCAGGCTGGCCTCAAACTCCTGGCCCATGATCCAGGAGCCACCACTCTGGCTCAAGTACATTTTTTTTTTTTTTTTTGAGACGGAGTCTCCCTCTGTCACCCAGGCTGGAGTGCAGTGGTACGATCTCGGCTTACTGCAAGCTCTGCCTCCTGGGTTCACACCATTCTCCTGCCTCAGCCTCCCAAGTAGCTGGGATTACAGGGGCCTGCCCCCAAGCCTGGCTAATTTTTTATATTTTTAGTAGAGATGGGGTTTCACTGTGTTAGCCAGAATGGTCTTGATCTCCTGACCTTGTGATCTGCCCACCTCGGCCTCTCAAAGTGCTGGGATTACAGGCGTGAGCCACCATGCCTGGCCGATTTGTTTTTTTTTTTTTTTTTTTTGCTTGTGCTTTTGATACAGTATCTAAGAACTGTTGCCCAGTCCAAGGTCGTGAATATTTATGCCTAATGTTTTCTTGTAAGAGTTTTAGTTTATTTTTTCTTATTTTTTTGCACTCCATGTCAGTGTCTTCTAAGAGTTTTATAGAGTTGGCTCTTACATTTAAGTCTGTGATCCATTTTGTGGTAATTTTTGTGTACAGTATGGGGGAGGGTCTCAACTTAATTCTTTTGTATATGGATATTTAGTTGTCCCAGCACCATTAGTTGAGACCATTACTCTGTTGATTTGTTACAAAGTTGAATACAATTTTCTGCTTTGTCACTAATTTTTCCAGTAGCAATTTGTTGGCCTTTTGGTCTAGAGTGGCAGTTGGGGTCATTGTAGGAGGACAGCAGTTTAGTGTTGCAAGAATAGGTTATAAATGAATCCACTGATTTAAATATACAGGTTGTATAATTTCATCCTTACGTTACCTTATACTCGAATGGTAAATGAAGTTCAGCTGCTATTTCTCTGCCTACTGGGCATCCTTGTGTCGTTAGTTATTTGGAAGCTTCCAGTACTAAGCCATTAAATAGAAATCAGGGTCAGGTCCTTAAACATGTGACTTAAAGGAAGAAAAGATTCGTACCTGTTCCTTTCTCTTTCTCCTCTTTAATTCACCTATCCTAGCACCCTTTTTATCTTAAGAAGACTCTTCTTTTGTATTTTTACACATAGCCTTTTTCTGAAGGAAGATCACATGTAAAGGTTTTAGTTTTTAAATTGAAAATTCAAGGAAATGTTCTGTAGTGATGATTACAAACATTATAGAAGTATTATAAAGATTATATTAACCTTCATAAATCTAAATCCATAATTAATATAGTTAATATTAAAGTCTCCTGTGTAATTCTAACTGAAGGTTAGAAATGGCATATTTTCCTTTTAATTTTCAAAATAACAAAAATATAATTATTTTACAATTTGTAAGATTTGCTTAGCATTTTAAAGGAAACTTACTGTTTTTAGAATGTTTAACTCTAAATTGGGTCTTTTTTCCCCCTGTTTTTAATAGTCATTAATTATTCACTTTTAGAGATCTTAAGAGCAAAGGGAAAAGCATACATTTTTTTACAGAGTGTTCGAGTTTTATGTGTCTCATCTCTATTTGTAGAGTTATGCTTCTTTAGAGGCCAGTACTTTGCCAAGTAAAAACTAATTTCCTAGGAAATCAGGTTGCTGGCTTGACTTCTGGCAGTCCCTTTCCCTTCTTTTGTTGCTTTGTAAAAGAGCTGAGCTCAGTTCTGTGGAAAATCACTAAATCATCTAATTAGTTTCCCTAGTTTGAATTAAACATGGTTGGTATATATTTGTATTGAACTGAATCTGTAACTTTTTCTTGACTATAAATTTGTTAAGATACCCTGAAGGACTTTGACTTCATTTGATAAGTTGGATATTCATATCTGAAATAATGCTAATGGTTTGTTCCTTTAATGAATGTTCTTATTCTTTTAGTCTTTTTGTTCTCCCCTCCACTAGACCTACTTAGGGATATCACTTGTGTTCTTATAATTAAACCCAGACACTTGTGAAATATAATCATAGTTTCTATGATGTTGGCCCCTAATCCATTTTTAAAAATTACATTAACATTTATTGTCTGTTTCTGGTTTTTCTTCATGCATATTTTACTATATATATAATTTTGGAGCCTGCTTTTTAAACAACATATCATATAATATGTATTTTATTATTTTTATTACAATTATTTGAAAACAGTTTTTTTGTTTTGTTTTGTTTTTTTTTCCTGAGGCAGAGTCTTGCTCTCTTGCCCAGGCTGGAGAGCAGTGTTGCAATCTCAGCTCACTGTAACCTCTGCCTGCCGGGTTCCCGTGCCTCGGCCTCTTGTGTAGCTGGGATTACAGATGTCTGCCAGCACACCCTGCTAATTTTTGTATTTTTAGTAGAGACAGGGTTTCACCATTTTGGCCGGGCTGGTCTCGAACTCCTAACCCCAACTGATCCACCTGCCTCACAGCCTCCCAAAGTGCTGGCATTAAAAGTACGAGCCATTGCATCCAGCCAGAAAACAGTTTAAAACAGCAGAGGAATATTCCATTAATGGATATATTATTTATGGAACCAATTTCTATTGTGTTCACACTTAGAATGTTTATTAATTTCTGATTATTATAAAATAAAACACAATGAATATTGCTAAATATAGCTCTTTTTCAGTATTTCTATATTCTGAGAATAGAGTATTGTAAGTTGAATTATCAAGTCAAAGTGTATTAACATTTCTAGAGCTCTCAGGAGAGCAAAACATTGCACAGTTGCTTTCTAGAAAGTCTGTACAAGTTTACATTCCCATTAACAATGTATGAAATTGAGATATACGGCCTTGCCAGCATGTTATTATTTTAAAACATTTGCA
Source organism: Piliocolobus tephrosceles (assembly GCF_002776525.5). NCBI lineage: Eukaryota > Metazoa > Chordata > Mammalia > Primates > Cercopithecidae > Piliocolobus > Piliocolobus tephrosceles. Next base: position 33,076,852 of record NC_045439.1, read on the forward strand.
ATTTTGATAGGAAATAGTAACTGGTTTCTGAAATTTGTATTTATTTGGTCACTAATGGGACATTTAAAATATGATCATTAACCTTTAGGTATTTGCTTTAAATGAAGTTGCTTGTTCCTGTTCTTGGTCCATTTTTCTTTTGGGTGATCCCTGATTCTTATGTGGAATCTAGGGATGGATAATATTCAGAACTGTGACTTAATCAGTACAAATGATCTGTAGAAAGTTGTTGTTTCATGTCCCCGCCAAGTACTTTTGCCCTCCCTCTCCCTAACTACTTCCTGATTTTAAATCTGTTCTTGGACTTCATGTAAATGGAATCATACCATATGCATTTTTAAAATTAACATCACTACTTTTGCTTAATACTTTTGAGATTCATCCATGTTGTGTTAATCAGTAATACATTTTTTTTTTATTGCTGAGTAGTAGTCCTTTTTTGTTTCATCTATTATTTTACTGAGGAAACCATAATCAATAGAAAATTGCAAGCTGTAAGCCACAGTTTGTTGATTACAGTATTCAATTTACCTCAGGTCCAGGTTATATCTCCCTATGGCATTGTTTCCATCACAGTAGTCATTTTAAGCCAGTCTTCTTACATGAGTAATTTCTGGAGAGAACACTTCAGTGAGATGAATATGGACTGAGCATGATTAAGAGAAAAATAGGCCAGGCGCAATGGCTCATGCCTGTAATCCCAGCAGTTTGGGAGACTGGATTGCCTGAGCTCAGGAGTTCCAGGCCAGCCTGGGCAACATGGCGAAACCTCCTCTCTATAAAATATACAAAAATTAGCCAGGCATGGTGGTGTGTGCCTGTAGGCCCAGCTGCTCGGGAGGCTGGGGTGGGAGGATCACTAGACCCCAGGAGGTTGAGGCTGCTGTGAGCCATGATCGTGTCAATGCACTCCAGCCTGGGCAACACAGTGAGATCCTGTCTCAAAAAAAAAAAAAAAAAGAGAGAGAGAAAAAATACATAGGTACCAATATATTTAAGAGTTTCTTTCTTTTTTTTTTTCCTTTTTTCTTTTTTTGAGATGGAGTCTTGCTCTGTCACCAGGCTGGAGTGCAGTGGCACTATCTCGGTGTACTGCAACCTCTGCCTCCTGGGTTCAAGTGATTCTTCTGCTTCAGCCTCCTGAGTAGCTGGGATTACAGGCACGCACCACCACGCCCAGCTAATTTTTGTATTTTTAGTAGAGAGGGGGTTTCACCATGTTGGCTACGATGATCTCTATCTCTTGACCTTGTGATCCGCCCGCCTCAGCCTCCGAAAGTGCTGGGATTACAGATGTGAGCCACAGAGCCCGGCCAAGAGTTTCTATAGGAGTATTACTTAATAAAACCCTGTGACTTATTTGCTTCTGAAAAGCACCAATTTAAAAATCCTTCAAAGCTGGGCACGGTGGCTCATGCTTGTAATCCCAACACTTTGGGAGCCCAAGGCGGGCAGATCATGAGATCAGGAGTTCAAGACCAGCCTGGCCAATGTGGTGAAACTGTGTCTCTACTAAAAATACAAAAATTAGCCAGGCGTGGTGGCGTGTGCCTGTAATCCCAGTTACTCAGGAAGCTGAGGCAGGGGAATCCCTTGAACCCAGGAGGCAGAGTTTGCTGTGAGCTGAGATCACGCTACTATGCTGCAGCCTGGGTGACAGAGTGAGACTCCATCAACAAAAACAAAACAAAACAAAACAAAAATCCTTCAAAAGTTTCTATTGTGATAAGGAGACCCAAATGAGTTACTAAACAAAAAGTAAGGTTATTTTCAGAATCAAAATGATCTTCAACTAGAGACTGTTTAAAATGCACTTTAAAATGAGACAGAATTTGATGAAGCTAAAACTAAGGCATCCTCATTGTATAGTAAATTCTACATCATTATTGTAGACAGCAGATAATTTCCTAAGTGACACAGTATGTCATTTTACGAATATACCACACTTTGTTTTTCCATTCTTCTATTGATATTTGTGTCATTTTTTTTTTTTTTTTTGAGACAGAGTCTTGCTCTGTTGCCCAGGCTGGAGTGCAGTGGTGCTATCTCGGCTCACTGCAACCTCCACCTCCTCAGTTCAAATGATTCTCTCACCTCAGCCTCCCGAGTAGTTGGATAATAGGTGTGCACTACCATGCCCTGCTAATTTTTGTATTTTTAGTAGAGATGGGGTTTCACCTTGTTGGCCAGGCTAGTTTCAAACTCCTGACCTCAAGTGATCTGTCCACCTCAGCCTCCCAAAGTACTGGGATTACAGGCGTGAGCCACTGAGCCCAGATCATTTTTAGTTTTCGGTTATTATAATGAGAAGGCTTTTATAAACATTGCTTTGCAAGTATTTTTGTGAATATTTCATTTCTCTTGGGTGAATGACTAGCAGTAGAATTGTTGTGTCACAGGGCACATGTATGTTTAACTTTATAAGAAATTGCTGGCCTGCCGTGGTGGCTCACACCTGTAATCCCAGCGCTTTGGGAGGCTGAGGCGGGTAGATCACGAGGTCAGGAGATCGAGACCATCCTGGCGAACACGGTGAACCCTGTCTCTACTCAAAATACAAAAAGTTAGCCGGGCGTGGTGGTGGGCGCCCGTAGTCCCAGCTACTCGGGAGGCTGAGGCAGGAACCTGGGAGGCGGAGCTTGCAGTGAGCTGAGATCGTGTCACTGCACTCCAGTCTGGGTGACAGAGCAAGACTCTGTCTCAGAAAAAAAAAAAAGTAATTGCCAAATGGTTATCCAAAGAGAACCACGGATTGGTTATACCATTTTAATACTTCATCAGCAGTTTATGAGATCAGTTGCTCCACATCCTTGCCACTACCTGAGTTGTTAGTTCCTTTGATTTTAGTCATTCTATTGAGTATAAAGTGGCATCTTAGAGTAGTTGTAACTTGTGTTTTCCAGATGATTAAATATATTGCACACTTACTTTTTTTTTTGGTGAATATCTTTGACAAAGGCAAATTTGCAGATTGATAGTAAATATCTTAACAAAAGATTGTGTGTTTTATTACTACTTATGGATCCAGATTTATTCTCATTTATAAGAGCAGAGATGGATTTATAATTAAAAGTAAAATGAAATAATTATTCCAAATAGAAGTTTTCTCAGAACTTTCATATAGTGATAATTCATGGTGATTTTTTAGAGTAAATATTTGCTATTGGTGAATATGGGTGGAAACTTTAAGTTGAATGATTCAAAAGAACTTCAGGCTGTGTTTTGTAGAGAGCTATTTTTTTTCATTTTTTTTTTCTATTACAAAATTAAAAAATAGAGATGAAGTCTTGCTATGTTGTCCAGGCTGGTCTCAAACTCCTCACCTCAAGCAATTCTCCCACCTCAGCCTCCCAGAGTGCTGGGATTACAGGTGTGAGCCACTGCACCCAGCCTAGAGGTACTTTCTGAATTTGATTCACTGATTTAGGAATGTTAAAATAGTGTGATCTGGTTAGGAAACTATTCTATATTTGGGCCACTTGTGAGAACTGATAGCCTAGTAAAGTATCAGATAATAATGATAATATTAATACTAGCAGCAGCCAGTGCTATATTCCAAGAAAGGTTCTAAGTGCTTTACATGCACTGACTAATTTAATCCTCATGATAACTCCAATGAGGGCAGCTACTATTATAATCTTTATGTTACTGGTAGGGAATTTGAGGCAGAGAAGGTAAGTGATTTGCCCAGTATCATAGAGTAAGTGGTAGAACTGGGATTCAAACCTAGTTTGGCTCCAGAGCTCATATTCTTAACTGTCAGTGCTAAACTGATTAAATTAAATGTAGTCAATTTTACATTTGTTGTGGAGCATATCATTGTGTGGTAGTAATGGCCCAAATTTAAATTGGGATTTCTTTCTTTTTTTTTTGAGATAGAGTTTCCCTATGTCACCCTAGCTGGAGTGCAGTGATGTGACCTCCGCCTCCCAGGTTCTAAGCGATTCTCCTGCCTCAGCCTCTGGAGTAGCTGGGATTACAGGTGTGCACCACCACACCGGGCTCATTTTGTATTTTTAGTGGAGATAGGGTTTCACCATGTTGGTTGGCTAGGATGGTCTCAAACTTCTGACCTCAGGTGATCCACTGGCCTCGGCCTCCCAAAGTGCTGGGATTGTAGGCGTTGAGCCACTGCGCCTGGCCTAAATCGGGATTTCTAAGTTTGCAAATAGGCTATCAGTTTCTTTCTCTTTACTACATATACTCCTGTCATATATTTCAGGGGTGATTTATCAAAGGAGATTTTTATCTGAATTAACAGACAGTGGACAAACTTAGTAACCTTAGATTGGTTTTCTAGAGAAGATAAGTCACTTCTCTGTGTACCTTAATTGAGTCTTAGAATAGGAGCAAGTACTTTCTGACAGTTTTCAGCACTGTTTAACTGGTCTTTGTGAGACCCTGCAAATGTAATGTTTAAAATTAGCATTCCCTGGAAACAAACTGAGTGAAAAAGGAAGTTGATGAAAATTGTTGGACCTAATAATTGGGCCTACTATAGCACTACTTTTTTTTTTTTTTTTTGAGATGGAATCTGGCTCTATCACCCAGGCTAGAGTTCAGCGGTGTGATCTTGGCTCACTTGCAACCTCCGGCTCCCGGGTTCAAGCGATTCTCATGCCTCAGCCTCCCAAGTAGCTGGGACTACAGGCATGCACCACCATGCCTGGCTAATTTTTGTATTTTCAGTAGAGACGGGTTTTGCCATGTTGGCCAGGCTGGTCTTGAACTCCTGACCTCAAGCGATCTGCCTGCCTTGGCCTCTCAAAGTGCTGGCTTGCTGCAATCTTGGCTTACTGCAACCTCTGCGTTGCGGTTTCAAGCATTTCTCCTGCCTCAGCCTCCCGAGTAACTGGGACTACAGGCATATGCCATCATGCCTGGCTAATTTTTTTTGTATTTTTAGTAGAGATAGGGTTTCGCCATGTTGGCCAGGCTGGTCTCAAACTCTTGACCTCAGGTGATCCTCCTGCCTTAGCCTCCCAAAGTGCTGGTATTACAGGCGTGAGCCACCATGCCTGGTCAAAAATTGTCTTCTTTCTTTCTGAGTTCCCTGCATACTGAGACCATAGAATTATTCTTATTCTTCATCATTAGTTTGGGTTTAGATAAGATTAATCTTCCAGGAGAGTGCTAGATTTTTTGGCCAATTTCTTTGAAAGAGGGTCTAGGCATCACAGGAAATGATAGTACTAATGGGCCATGTCCTTCATCATACCTTTTGTGGCTCCTCCACTTCTGATCTGGTGTCGTTTTTCCTGTCATGGCTGACTTAAGGAGTGAAGGGGAGAAGCTCTCTATGTATGTATTGGATGTTAATAAACATGATATATGAGTTTAATTCTTATCCTGCCTGTATGATTTGGCTAAATGTCTTCTCTGGGTCTTTCTTTCTCCTTTTATAAAGTGATAGTATTTGACTGGATGATCTTTAAAGTTTTTTTAATGCTGAAATATTCTAAAAATTATAGTGAATAATGAATATGTTATTTTTTAAATATACAAAATAAATAGGACCAACACCATTTATTGAGTAGCTTCATTCCTTACTTCAGTGAGGATCTTAAGTCATGTATCTTATTTCTATAATAAACGTGATCCTGTGCTATTTGCCTATTCCTATGTCAATATTACACTGTCTTATTTACCGTAGCTTTATAACATGTGTGGATATCTAGTGTGGTGAAGCCTCATCCTCTCCAAACTTTGTTACTCTGCAAAATCATCTTGATTATTCTTTCAAATCTCTCCTAACCTTTAAAATTCTGTGATTTTTGTATATAGTACTATAGTACTGCTTATACTCTTGAGAGATTTGATTGGTAATCAGTACATTCTTACTGAATGAATGGAATTTAAAAAGTTATACTCTATAAGGGCTTATGAATAACAAAGTGTTACAAGTTAATTATTAGTAAAATTATGCCTGGACTTTTAAGAGTGCTGCTAAAATATCTGAATTTTTTTTTTTTTTTGGAAAGTGTTTAAATTACTTTGGAATTTGGGCAGGGTGTAGTACTGAATATTTCGGAGTCTACCTCTCTCTGCCCCTTCCCCTTATTTCTTACTCCCTTTGGGTAAAGATTTTAGGAAGAGTAAGTATATTTAATATTTTTGTTTAGACAGGTAGCTTAAAACTGCCTTAAAAGTTATGATAAATTCCGGCTGGGCGCGGTGGCTCAAGCCTGTAATCCCGGCACTTTGGGAGGCCAAGACGGGTGGATCACGAGGTCAGGAGATCTAGACCATCCTGGCTAACACTGTGAAACCCCGTCTCTACTAAAAAAAATACAAAAAACTAGCTGGGGAGGTGGCGGGCGCCTGTAGTCCCAGCTACTCGGGAGGCTGAGGCAGGAGAATGGTGTGAACCCGGGAGGCGGAGCTTGCAGTGAGCTGAGATCCGGACACTGCACTCCAGCCCCGGCGACAGAGTGAGACTCCTCTCAAAAAAAAAAAAAAAGTCATGATAAATTCTACATGAAATTGATGAAATTTTCTTTCTTTTTTTTTTTTTTGACTCAGAGTCTTGCCCTGTTGCTCAGGCTGGAGTGCAGTGGTGTGATCTCAGCTCACTGCAACCTCTGCTTCCTGGATTCAAGTAATTCGCCTGTCCCAGCCTCCTGAGTAGCTGGGATTACATGCACATGCTACTATGCCTGGCTAATTTTTGTATTTTTTTAGTAGAGACAGGGTTTCACCATGTTGGCCAGGCTGATCTCGAGCTCCTGACCTCAAGTGATCCACCTTCCTCGGCCTCCCAAAGTGCTGGGATTACAGGCATGAGCCACCACACCAACATGGCCAACGTGGCAAAACCCTGTCTCTACTAAAAATACAGAAATTAGCCAGGGGTGGTGGCACGTGCCTGTAATCCCAGCTGCTAGGGAGGCTGGTCCACGAGAGTTGCTTGAACCTGGGAGGCAGAGGTTGCAGTGAGCCGAGATCGCGCCACTGCACTACAACCCGTGTGACAGAGTGAGATTCTGTCTCAAAAAAAAACAAAACAAAAGCCAAGTGCAGTGGCTCATACCTATAATCCCAGCACTTTGGGAGGCCAAGGCAGGCGGATCACGAGGTCAGGAGTTCAAGACCAGCCTGACCAACATGGTGAAGCCCCGTCTCTACTAAAAATACAAAAATTAGCTGGACATGGTGGTGCGCTTCTATAATCCCAGTGATGTGGGAGGATTGCTTGAGCCTGGAGGCAGAGGTTGCAGTGAGCCAAGATTGCGCTACTATACTCCAACTTAGGTGACAGACTGAGACTCTGTCTCAAAAAACAAAATTCAGAAACTTTTTTTTGTTTGTTTTGAGACAGGGTCTCTCACCTTGTCACCCAGACTAGAGTACAGTGGCATAATCATGGCTCACTGCAGCCTCAACCTCCTAGGCTCAAGCAGTCCTTCCACCTCAGCCTCCTGTGTGGCTGGGACTGCAGGAATGTACCACCACACTCCGCTAATCAAAAAAACCTTTTTTATAGAAAGGGCATCTCACTGTGTTACCCAGGCTGGTCTCAGAACTCCTGGGCTCAAGCCATCTTCCTGCCTCAGCCTCCCAAAGTCCTGGGATTACAGGTGTGAGCTACTGCCCCTGGCCCCAAAACCCTTATTCATTGTTGGTATAGGCTCTTTGGAAAACAGTTCAGCAGGTTGTCATATATAATTAAATGTACACTTACCAGAATGGTCCACTGTTTCACTCCTGGGCATTTATTCAAGTAAAATGAAAACACAGTCACACAAAAACCTATATGCAGATGCAGTATAGGTTGATGCAAAAGTAATTGTGGTTTTTGCCATTTTAATGCCTTTTTTTATTTTTTGAGACAGAGTCTCACTCTATGGCCCAGGCTGGAGTGCAGTGGTGCGATCTCGGCTCATTGCAACGTCTGCCTCCCGGGTTTTCAAGCAATTCTCTTGCCTCAGCCTCTTGAGTAGCTGGGATTACAGGCATGTGCCACCACACCCAGCTATTTTTGTATTTTTAGTAGAGACGAGGTTTCACCATGTTGGCCAGGCTGATCTCAAACTCCTGGCCTCAAGTGATCTGCCCACCTCAGCCTCCCAAAGTGCTGGGATTACAGGTGTGAGCCACAGTGCCCAGCTTTAATGCCATTTTAATGGCAAAAAAACACAACTACTTTTGCACCAAACTCATAATTGCCAAAAACTGGAAATAATGCACATGCACTTCAACTGGTAAATTGATAAAGGTTGGCACATCTATATAATGGCATATGATTTGGCAGTGCATTCACTAACATTGTTCAATATCAAATGCATTATGCTAAATGAAGGAAGTCAGACTTAAAAGGCCACATACTGTATGATTTCATTTTTAGGGTATTTTGGCAAAACTGTAGGGAAAGAAAATTGACCAGTGGTTGCGAGGGATTGGAAGAGAGTTTGACTACTGAGGGCATGAGGGACTTTCTTTGGGTGTTCTGTGTATCTTTTGTATCTGTTCTATATCTTGATTGTGGTGGTGGTGACATAGTTATGTGTTTTCAAACTCAGGAGAGTATATATAAATTACACCTCTCCAATTAAAGTTCTAGCATATATTATGATATTAAAAATTATTTTGGAAATATCTCAGAAAATGTTTTGTTTTGTTTTTATTTTAATGTTACAGAGACAGGGTCTCACTTTGTCTCCCAGGCTGGAGTGCAGTGGTGTAATCATAGCTCACTGAAGCCTTGAACTCCTGAGCTCAAGTGATCTCCTGCCGCAGCCTTCTGAGTAGCTGTGACTCAGGCATGCACCACTATACCTGGCTAATTTTTTTTTTTTCTTTTAGAGGCAGAGTCTTGGTATGTTGCCCAGGCTGGTCGAACTCCTGGCTTCAAGAGATCCCCTGACCTCTGCCTTCTAAAGCGCTGGGATTATAGGCACAAGGCACTGTGCCTAGCCATGTTTTGTTTTTAGATTCTGCTTATGTGACTTTGGGAGGAGAGAAAGTGGTAGACGACACTGGTAGAGTTTTTTGAAGGTGTTGAAAACACTGTGTAAATGCTGAATATGTTTACACTTAACAAACATTCCTGTCATACATTTAATTTAATTTTGTGATGTCAGAATTAGAAGAGCCCAAAGAGACCTCATAAAGTGTTCTTTTTTAAAACAGATAAAGGACCTGAAGCCTAGGTAGGTTAGCTGAAGTCCCACAGCTAGGTAGTAGCAGACATAGATCTAGGATTTAAGTGATGGATTACTAATTTGACTCGTATTTTACTAAAACACAGTTTTTATTTCAAATTATTCTCTTGAGACTATTTTTAATTCCTTTTCAAAACTTTTCAATTGTATCATCTTAAAACTGGAAACCACTCCCTTCCTACTGGTAGGAAAGTCCTATGTCTGGTTGATAATAGGAAGGCTAAATATGAGAGATTCCATAGCACTTCAAGTTTGCTTAAGCCCACTCGACAAAGTTAGTTATAAAGACACTTTTCTCTAACTGGTAAATTTAGATGCTTATTTTTGTACTTTTCAAGGGCTATCAGTTAGGAATAGGTTTTTGTAACTTTATCACATTAAAAATTAGTATTTTCAGATGATCATGATTGTTGGTTTGTTGGGAAGGTAGAAAAGGTTTAAGCATGTTAGGTTCTTTCTGGTTACCTTAATTGCTACCGAGGGATGTGAGAGAGCACCAGAAGCAGTCTTAATAGATACATGTTCAGGAAATGGAGATTGGAATGTTATTTAAGATATAACAGCAGCTTTAGTTGTCTTCTATTCTTGAGAACTGGCTAATTTTCACTGTCCCTCTTGTGTTTTTTCTTTCTTGTACAGTAGTTTTTGATTGCCTCTAGACCGCAGTTCTAGAACAAAGTTTAGAGTTCCTGTACCTTAGAGATACTGTTGATATTGTGGATATTGCAGATCCAGTCACAGAGCTAGCAGGTGGCTTGGTCTCTTTCTTGTTTTATTTTTTCACTTATTTTTTATTTTTTATTTTTTTATTTTTATTTATGTATTTATTTATTTTTTTTTTCCGAGACGGAGTCTCACTCTGTCACCCAGGCTGGAGTGCAGTGGCCGGATCTCAGCTCACTGCAAGCTCCGCCTCCCGGGTTCACGCCATTCTCCTGCCTCAGCCTCCCGAGTAGCTGGGATTACAGGTGCCCGCCACCTCGCCCGGCTAGTTTTTTGTATTTTTTTTAGTAGAGATGGGGTTTCACCGTGTTAGCCAGGATGGTCTCGATCTCCTGACCTCATGATCCGCCCGTCTCGGCCTCCCAAAGTGCTGGGATTACAGGCTTGAGCCACCGCGCCCGGCCTTTATTTTTTATTTTTATACAGAGTCTCACCCTGTTGCCCAGGCTGGAGTACAATGACGTGATCTCAACTCACTGCAACCTCTGCCTCTGAGGTTCAAGCAATTCTCCTGCCTCAGCCTCCTGAGTAGCAGGGATTACAGGCATGTGTGATCACGCCAGGCTAATTTTCGTATTTTTACAAAATTTCACCATGTTGGCCAGGCTGGTCTCTGACCTCAGGTGATCCATCTGCCTTGGCCTCCCAAAGTGCTGAGATTACAGGCGGGAGCCACCGCACCAGGCCTCTTTCTTGTTTTTGAAGCTGTGCCTGTGTCATGCAACCTACGAGTTATTTCCTGTAAGCAATAGCTCCAGGCAGAGTTGGCCAGTTGCTTTCAGCCTTTATAAATAAGGGAACCCTACCCCCACCCTAGCTCTGGCAGACTCTGTCTTGTTTTTTTTCTTTCTTTCTTTTTTTTTAATGTAAGAGTCTCATTCTGTTGCTGAGACAGGACTGCGGTACAGTGGTACAGTCATGGCTCACTGCAGCTCGGACCTCCCAGACTCAAGTGATCCTCCACCTCAGCCTCCTAAGTAGCTGGGACTTATAGGCATGTGCCACCATGCCTGGCTAATTTTTTTGTTGTTGTTTTGAGATGGAGTCTCGCCCTGTCCCCCAGACTGGAGTGCAGTGGCACGATCTTGGCTCACTGCAACCTCTGCCTCCCAGGTTCAAGCAATTCTCCTGTCTCAGCCTCCTGAGTGGCTGGGACTACAGCTGCCTGCCACCACTCCCGGCTAGTTTTTGTATTTTTAGTAGAGACAAGGTTTCACCATATTGGTCAGGCAGGTCTCAAACTTCTGACTTCGGGTTATCTGCCCATTGCAGCCTCCCAAAGTGCTGAGTTTACAGCCTGAGCCACTGTGCCTGGCCCTGGCTAATTTTTAAATTTTTTGTAGAGATGGATCCTTTATGTGTTGCCCAAGCTGGTCTCAAATTCCTGGGCTCAAGTGATCCTCCTGCCTTGGCCTCCCAAATAGCTGAGATTACAAGTGTGAGCACCTGTGCCAGGCCAGGTTCTGTCTTATATGGAACATTTTATTGCCTGTTCCCCAAGGAAGCCAAACTCCCAGCTGCCACTGCCTGCTTCTGAACCAGGAGCCCAGTAGGCCTCTGGCTTCAGAGGCCTTACCACTTTGCATTTGTATTACTTATCAATGCCTGGAAGGTATTTACATTATATTTTGAGCCAGCTATGCATTCTTTATTTATATATTTGATACATTTATATATATAGTTATTTGGGTGAATGTACTGTATTATCTTGGCCTGAAGCCAAGATTTCAGATCTTGCCTTTTTTCAAAGCCACATTTTCTCATCTTTAAAATTAGAGGCTGGGCCGGGCGCGGTGGCTCAAGCCTGTAATCCCAGCACTTTGGGAGGCCGAGACGGGTGGATCACGAGGTCAGGAGATTGAGACCATCCTGGCTAACACGGTGAAACCCCGTCTCTACTAAAAAATACAAAAAACTAGCTGGGCGAGGTGGCGGGCGCTTGTAGTCCCAGCTACTTGGGAGGCTGAGGCAGGAGAATGGCGTAAACCCGGGAGGCGGAGCTTGCAGTGAGCTGAGATCCGGCCACTGCACTCCAGCCTGGGTGACAGAGCGAGACTCCGTCTCAAAAAAAAAATAAATAAATAAAATAAAATAAAATAAAATTAGAGGCTGGACACAGTGGCTTATGCCTGTAATCCCAGCACTTTTGGAGGCTGAGGTGGATGGATCAGCTGAGATCAAGAGTTTGAGACTAGCCTGGAGAACATGGTGAAACATTGTCTCTACTAAAAATACAAAAAATTAGCTGGGCTTGGTGGCGCCCACCTGTAGTCCCACCTACTCGGGAGGCTGAGGCAGGAGAATTGCTTGAACTTGGGAGGCGGAGGTTGCAGTGAGCCAAGATTGCACCATTGCACTCCAGCTTGGGTGACAGAGTGAGACTCCATCTCAAAAAAAAAGTAAATAAAATTAGAATGATAGCACCTATCTCTTAGTGTTTCTTTGTGCTGATGAAATGATATTATGTACACTTATACACATTTATATGTAAATTCTTAGAACAGTGCCTTGAATATAGTAGGTGATGTATATATAGTAGTTATTATGTTTTCAAGTGAGTCCTGTAATTCCTTGTTAGTATTTAGACAGTTATATAGTAACCCACAAGTACTTGTCAATCAATATTCAGAATGTGTAATTCTGAATGTATCTGTAAATGTGTTTGGGAATTACAGCAGGTTTTGAGGCACTTGGGTGAGACATTTAACTTTAATTTTAGGCCAGGTCAGTGGCTCACATTTGTAATGTCAACACTTTGGGAGGCTGAGGCAGGAGGATTGCTTGAGGCCAGGAGTTCAAAACCAGCCTGGGCAACATAGCGAGACCCCCTATTTCTATTAAAACAATTTAAAAAATTATATTAAATTTAATCTTAATCTATATCCCAGGTACCTTGAACTGAAGGTTTTTCATGATGAATTGCAATTTTTTCAGTATAACAGAGTGCTTTATTCTTTGTATTTACAGTTGCTTTCCAGAAATATTCATGCAATTGATATTCCTTTAAGCTCTATTGCATATACTTTCTATTACCTACGAATCAAAGAAGTCAGTTTAACCTGTGTAGATGTCATAGAGACACCATAGAAGTTGGAATGGAGTGAATTTTAAGTCAGGAAAAAGGGATGTAACAATGTGTATGAGGGAGAAAATAAAGTGGTGCTTGGGGTAGAGATGTTGGCTTAGACAACCATAGTTCTGACTGAGATAAAGATCCTTTAGGGGAAAGAAGAACAAAAAGGAGGGATAAAATATTATAGGACAAACTTCCAGCCCCTGAGTTTAGGTTATGACTTATATATTTGCATATTGCAACTCCTAAAGCCCTCATTCTAGTCAGTTAAACTTGAACCGTGAATTCAGAAGCATATATTATTATTTTTTCTTTAGAAATCAGAACAGTTAAATTAGTTTTTCTTCTTGGTTTTGGGGTGTGAATTAGTGGAGAGATGAGTGTTGTAGACCATTGTCTACTACTCTTTTTTAGGAAAATCTGAGTATATCATTCTGCCCTTTAGAGACGTGCTCATGAAGATTATGCTTGTTGATAAATGATTCTACTTCCTTATTTCTTCTGCTGAAATAATAAGACATGCCACTTCCTTTTTTCTCTTACATCAAGCCCTGAGTATGCCTTTGTTTTTATTTTTGTCTTATATTGTAAACTACTGTGTACATATAGGTGTTTGGAACTGTGAGGATGTTTTATCAAGAAAGAAGCATGGCACTGAGAGGATTGATAGTGACTCCATTAGAAGCACTTTAGTTAAGGCAAGATTTTATAAAGTTCTTATTGGTTATACATTTGTCCCCAGATGGAAAGGTTTTTAAAAAGACTATGTTGGCCGGGCGCGGTGGCTCAAGCCTGTAATCCCAGCACTTTGGGAGGCCGAGACGGGCGGATCACGAGGTCAGGAGATCGAGACCATCCTGGCTAACACGGTGAAACCCCGTCTCTACTAAAAAATACAAAAAACTAGCCGGGCGAGGTGGCGGGCGCCTGTAGTCCCAGCTACTCGGGAGGCTGAGGCAGGAGAATGGCGTAAACCCGGGAGACGGAGCTTGCAGTGAGCTGAGATCTGGCCACTGCACTCCAGCCTGGGCGACAGAGCGAGACTCCGTCTCACAAAAAAATCATAAAATAAAAAGACTATGTTAATTCTTTGTCAGAATCAATGATGGGATTTGGAAATCTTTAATTAAGTAGAAGACATTAGGATTCTGACCCATAACCTTTCAGGTATTAGGAAGAAATTAAACACTGCTTGTCATAGTTGCTCCTAAAATTTTATGTCTTTCTTTTTAAATGTTTCTTCTTTTTTATTTTTCAATCTAGGACAAGACTGCCAATATTTAAAAATTTCTCATATTCAGAAATAACTGAGATTCTATATATAGAGAGAGAGATAGTAACTGTGGTTTTCGTAATTACTTTTAATGGCAAAAACCATGATTACTTTTGCACCAACCTACAGTACAAGTATTAATACAACCATCTGTCATATATCAAAATAGATCGAATTTTTTTTTTTTTTTGAGACAGGGTCTCACTCTGTCACCCATGCTGGAGTCCAGTGATGCAATCTCAGCTCACTGCAACCTCCACCTCCTGGGTTCAAGCAATTCTCTTGCCTCAGCCTCCCAAGTAGCTGGGATTACAGGCGTGCACCACCATGCCTGGCTAACTTTTTTTTTTTTGAGACAGAATCTTGCTGTGACGCCCAGGCTGGAGTGTGGTGGCGCCATCTCTGCTCACTGCCACCTCCGCCTCCTGGGTTCAAGCCATTCTCCTGCCTTAGCCTCCCAAGTAACTTGAATTACAGGTGTGTGCCACCATGCCTGGCTAATTTTTTTTTCTTTTTTTCTTTTTTGAGACAGAATCTTGCTCTGATGCTCAGGCTGGAGTGCAGTGGCGCGATTTTTGGCTCACTGCAACCTCCACCTCCTGGGTTCAAGCCATTCTCCTCCTTCAACCTCCCAAGAGCTAGGATTACAGGTGCCAGCCACCACACCTGGCTAATTTTTGTATTTTTTACTAGAGACGGGCTTTCGCCATGTTGGTGCCAGGCTGGTCTTGAACTCCTGACCTCAGGTGATCTACCTGCCTCAGCCTCCCAAAGTGCTGGAATTACAGGCGTGAGCCACTGTGCTCAGCCTGGTTTTTTTTTTTTTTTTTTTGGTAGAGACGGGTTTTCATCATGTTGACCAGGCTGGTCTCCAGCTCCTGACCTCAAGTGATCCACCCACCTTGACCTCTCAAAGTGCTGGGATTACAGGCGTGAGCCACTGTGCTGGGCCAGTCAAGAGTTTTTATACTGATCTTGTGCCATGAATACTCCTTTTTATCTGTATTGCCATACTGGATATTTGTAAAGCAGTTTAGTTTGGTGGAAGGAACACAGGATTTGAAATCAGAGGTCAGAGGGCTTGAAATCTTGTCTCTGTCACTTACTAGCTTTGTGACCAACCTTTTTGAGATTGTTCACCTTATAAGTAATATGAAAAGAATAATGACATCTGTCTTATGATATCTGTCAGCTATAAGGATTAAATTTAAACAAAAACACTTTGTGTAAACTATAACATCCTCTGGGAGTGTAACGATTTTTTGTTGTTGTTGTTGTGAGACAGGATCTGTTCCTCCTGATATGGTTTGGTTGTTTATCCCTTCCACATCTCATGTTGAAATGTGATTCCCAGTGTTGGAGGTGGGGCCAGGGAGTGATTGAATCATGGGAGCAGATCCCTCATGAATGATTTACCATTATCTCCTTGGTGATAAATGAGTCTTGCTCAGTGAGTTTACATGACATGTGGTTGTTTGAAAGAGTGTGGCACCTCCCCACCTGCTTTCCCCTGCTCTCACCATGTGATGTGCTTGCTCCCACTTAGCCTTCCACTGTGATTGTTAGCTTCCTGAGGCCCTCACTAGAAGCCAAGCAAATGTTGGTGCCATGCTTGTATATCCTGCAGTACTGTGAGCCAGTTTTGGTTAGGCTTTTTATCCTATTTAACTCATGGTATCATGCAAACAAGGGCATTCTGGGGACCATATTGAGATCTATCCTTGCTTGAAGGCTATGGTTCTTCACAAGGATAGTACTGCTACTATGATGTGTTTGGATCTTTGGGGATGCACTTTTGCTTGCCACAATGATTAGAGGAGGATGAGTTCAGTTTTGACATTCAATGAACATGAGCCAGGAATGCCAGACATCCCACAAGGTATGAGACAGTTCTGCATGACTATTTCCCCAAACCTTCTTGTAAATGAAAAACATGTTTATGCTTATCTCTTTTTTGTTGGACAGTCTCACCCTATCATCTAGGCTGGAGCGTAGTGGTACAATCTCAGCTCACTGCAACCTCCACCTCCCAGGTTCAAGCGATTCTCCTGCCTCAGCCTCCCGAGTAGCTGGGATTGATTACAGTCACCTGTCACCATACCCAGCTAATTTTTTTATTTTTAGTAGAGTTGGGATTTCACCATGTTGGTGAGGCTGGCCCTCAAACTCCTGACCTCAAATGATCCACCCACCTCGGCCTCCCAAAGTGTTGGGATTACAGGCGTGAGCCGCTGCACCCGGCCTATACTTAGGTTATATTAATTCTGTTTTACATTTAGACACAAAGGGTTTTTTATTTTTATTTATTTATTTTTTTGAGACGGAGTCTCGCTCTGTCGCCCAGGCTGGAGTGCAGTGGCGTGATCTCGGCTTACTGCAAGCTCCGCCTCCTGGGTTCACACCATTCTCCTGCCTCAGCCTCCCGAGGAGCTGGAACTACAGGCGCCCACCACCATGCCCAGCTAATTTTCTGTATTTTTAGTAGAGATGGGGTTTCACCGTGTTAGCCAGGATAGTCTCGATCTCCTGACCTCATGATCCGCCTGCCTCTGCCTCCCAAAGTGCTGGGATTACAGGCATGAGCCACTGCACCCGGCCCAGAGGGTTTTTTCAAACATAGTTTTAAAAGACACTGAATTTTCCAGGAATGTAGTAACTACTGAGTATTAACCTGGGGCAAATTGTACTTTGTTTTGTTCCGAGCTTTGCCAAGAGTTGTTCACTGTTTTGGAAAATCCTATTACCAATGGCATTGCCCCTTATGGCATTTGATTTCCCTATTCAACTTATTTGTCTCAATCTGCATTTGTAGCTGTCACATTCATGGTGATTCTGTGTATAGGTGCAAGTGTCTAGTTCCGTAATAATGTGAATTTTAGGATGGTTGTACCTGAGCATTTGCATATTAAAATATTTTATTAAAAATTACTTTTCTAGCCAGGCACAGTGGCTCATGCTTGTAATTTCAGCAGTTTGGGAGGCTGAGGCAGGTGGATCACCTGAGGTCAGGAGTTCAAGACCAGCCTGGGCAACATGGTGAAACCCCGACTCTACTAAAAGCACAAAAAATAGCTCGGCGCAGTGGTGCTTGCCTGTAATTCCAGCTGCTTGGGAGGCTGAGGCAGGAGAATCGCTTGAGTCTGGGAGGTGGAGGTTGCAGTGAGCTGAGATTGCGCCATTGCACTCCAGCCTGGGTGACAGAGCGAGACCCCATCTCAAAAAAAAAACAAACAAATTTACTTCCCTTTTTTTCTCTTATATTACTTTAGGCAGTATATTAATTTTCAAAAACTGAGAACAGATAGGTTACCTGTTTACAGTTTATTTCAGATTTATGCACTGTTGTGCATTTCTTAGATATTCGTATTAATTTTATGACTGTGCAACAGTTTGTCTTTTTTCCTAAAGATGGATTGTTTTACCCTATTTTGTTGCTCTTACAAAAATATTCTTGCTTGTGTCTTTAGGTTCACAAGTATTAATACAAAAGTTTCTCTACAATAATGAATTTTATTTTATTGTATTTTTTCTTGAGACAGGGTCTGGCTCTGTTGCTCGGGCTGGAGTGCAGCCATATTCATGGTGATTCTGTGTATAGGTGCAAGTGTCTATTTCCATAATAATATGGTGCGATCTCAGCTCACTACAACCTCTACCTTCCGGATTCAAGCAATTCTCGTGCCTCAGCCTCCCAAGTAGCCAGGATTACAGATGTGTGCCGTGACACCCGGCTTTTGTATATTTCGTAGAGACAAGGTTTTGCCATGTCAATCAAGCTAGTCTCAAACTTCTGGACTCAAGCAATCTGCCTGCGTTGGCCTCCTAAAGTGCTGGGATTACAGGTGTGTGCCTGGCCTAACAATGAATTTTTAAAACATTTTTGGTGGTAATTTCCCCACCTACACACACCTATACACACATGCACACAGACAGTTGAAAGAAAAATGTGAATCAATAGTCACCCTTATACATGTGATACACTCATCTTTTCCAATGTGTTTTTCTCTAAGTGCTGATTGTGACAAATAAATGATTTCCCAGTTCATTTTCACAGTTGAAGATAGCTGTCTTGGTTTCCTCTGGAGAGTGAGCCCATTGACCTGGCTTTCCTTTGCTTATAGATTATGTCAGACGACAGCATGTCTTGCGGTGAGTGCCTGGCTAAGCAGGAACACTGCTCTCATACCTGGGAACATCTGGGTCTTGAGTGCAATAAGGTTTCAATTACGACTGGGCACCATGGCTTACACCTGTAATGCCAGCACTTTGGGAAGCCAAGGCGGGTGGATCACCTGAGGTCAGGAAGACCAGCCTGGCCAAGATGGCAAAACCCCATCTCTACTAAAAGTACAAAAATTAACTGGGCATGGTGGCATGTGCCTGTAGTCCCAGCTACTTGGGAGGCTGAGGTTGGAGAATCATTCGAACCCGGGAGGCAGAGGTTGCAATAAGCCGAGATAGCACTACTGCACTCCAGGCTGGCTGACAGAGCAAGACTCTGTCTCAAAAAGAAAAAAAAAAAAAATTTCAGCTAGGACTAAGTTTGGATTCATCCCTTAAGCACTCCCATTCCTTGATGGAGTGAATTCTGTACGTGTGCCTTAACTACATATTTTGGGTTATGCCAGAGTTATACCATTCTCTGAGGATGTTAAGGGGCAGAATGGGATTAGGTGGGACTTTCTATTCTTGGGTGGGACTTTCTGTTTACTTTGATGTCAGACTTAGCTCCCCCTTTTACTTGTTTTGACCATAAACTGCATATTCATTAAGGCTCAAATTTTGATAGTTTATTCTTCAGTTTTCTGGGGACTTTCTAATGTGAGTATTCAGTTATATCTCTTGAGGTTTTCATTCCTCTTCCTCCTTCTACTAGTTTGAAATGAAGATAATTTACGTAGGAATTTATTTGACTTTGTTTTTCTTTTTTTAATAAACCTGACCTTATGAACATATTTAACTTTAATCTTATGTCATTGAAAATTTAGGCAAAGAAGCTCCAAGTTTTAACTTTGATTCAGGGTTTAATTATTAGATTATGGATACAAATTGTAACTTTCGTAATTATGCTTTGAACTTCAAGGGCAAATCTTTCATCCTATTCTTGATGACTTGTATAGGGATACTGAATAATGAGAAAGCAAAGGAAGAGGAGTCGCCATAGGGACTCAAGAATAATAAACACAGTGTTCATTCTAGTCTAGAAGTTGTGATATGGTTTGCTTTGCTTTTTTTTTTTTTTCCTGTTTGTGGTAAAATATACATAAAAGTTACTTTTTCTTTTTGTTTTTGAGATAGAGTTTTGCTCTTATTGTGCAGGCTGGAGTGCAATGGCACGATCTCGGCTCACTGCAACCTCCGCCTCCCGGGTTCAAACGATTCTCCTGCCTCAGTCTCCTGAATAACTGGGATTACAGGCATGTGCTACTATGCCTGGCTAATTTTGTTTTTTTAGTAGAGAGGCAGTTTCTCCATGTTGGTCAGGCTGGTCTCGAACTCCCAACCTCAGGTGATCTGCCTGCCTCTACCTCCCAAAGTGCTGGGATTACAGGCGTGAGCCACCATGCCCAGCCAAAGTTACTGTTTTATCTGTTTTTAAATGTACATTTCAGTGGCATTCAGTATATTTACATTATTGTGCAACCATCACCACTGTACATCCCAGAACTTTTCTGTTTTACAAACTGAAACTCTGTGCCCATTAAACAACAATTTCCTATACCCCACTCCTCTCCACAAAATCTCCATTCTCCTTTTGTCTCTATGATTTTGACTACTCTGGTTATCTCATATACATGGAATCATACAATATTTGTTTATTTTTTGTGTCTGACTTATTTCACTTAGCACAATTTTCAGGGTTCATCTTTGTGGCAGCAAGTGTCAGCATTTCATTATTTTTAAAGGCTGAATATTCTATTGTATGTATAGACTACTTTTTTTTTTTTTTTTTGAGACAGAGTCTTGCTCTGTCACCCAGGCTGGAGTGCAGTGGCACAATCTCAGCTCTCTGCAACCTACGCCTCCTGGTTTCAAGCGATTCTCCTGCCTCAGCCTCCTGAGTAGCTGGGATTACAGGCGCCCACCACCACGCCCGGCTAATTTTTGTATTTTTAGTAGAGACAGGGTTTCACCATGTTGGTCAGGCTGGTCTTGAACTCCTGACCTCGTGATCCACCTGCCTCGTCCTCCCAAAGTGCTGGGATTACAGGTGTGAGCCACCGCCCACGGCCCAGACTACATTTTGTTTAGCCAGTCATCCATCAGTGGATACTTGTTTCCATCTTTTGGCTACTGTGAATAATGTTGCCTTGAATATTGGTGTACAAATACCTGTTTGAGTCTCTGCTTTCAGTTCTTTTGGGTATATACCCAGAAGTGGAATTGCTAGAATATATGGTGATTCTATGTTTAATTTGAGTCACTATCATATGCTTTACTTTTTTTTTTTTAACATTATAGATGTATTTTTAATCAATATGTCCTTTTTTTTTTTTTTTTTTTTTTTTTTGAGAGAGGGTCTCACTTTATCACCCAGGCTGTAGTGCAGTGGCTCGACCTTGGCTCACTGTGAAACGGGAGAGTTTCCTGACCCCCTTGTGGGACTTGTGATAGGGATGTGGCTCAGCTGCCTCCCGCTCAAACCCCTTATGGGAGGGGGAGCATGCAGACGGGCAGGTGCAGGAGCCAGGGAGAGTGCTTTTGGGTTCCAGCCCCATGGTAGCGCCTAGGGGTGTGTTACAGTTAATGCTTTTTTAGCAGTTGCCATCTACAGATGGCTAAGTGTTAAACCAACTCAGTAGAGAGTCAGAGTGAAGCCTTTTACAGTCTGCCCTCTTGTTACCTTAGTCCTTATCTGGCATTCAGGAAGGATAAGGTCACACACAGACTTGATGGTGGTGAATGCAGGGGTTTTACTGAGTGGTGGAAGTGGCTCTCAGCAGGATGAAGGGGAGCTGGAAAGGGGATGCAGTGGGAAGATGATCTTCATCTGGAATTCAGCCATCCCATCCATGACTGATCTCCTCTCCAACCATCCTCAGCCAAATTCCTCTCAATGTTTAGATGCTCCTTCTCTTCTCCTCTGCCATGCCATTCTGCTGCTCTTCTATTCTTCTGCTTTTGGAGCCTGGGGGTTGGGGTTTCTATGGGTATAGGATAAGGGGACGTGGTGGGCCGAAAGGCAACATTTAGGCACAAAAACAGGAATGCTTGAGGGTGGGGCCTTTGCTGGAGAACCACCTTCTTCTACCCTGTATTTCCCTTCCTCCTTGTCCGTATCAACTATAACCTCTGCCTCCCAGGTTCAAGTGATTCTCATGCCTCAGCCCTGCAAGTAGCTGGGATTTACAGGCATGTGCCACCACACCTGGCTAATATATATTTTTTTCTTTTTTTCTGAGACGGAGTCTCGCTCTGTCGCCCAGGCTGGAGTGCAGTGGTGCTATCTGGGCTCACTGCAAGCTCCGCCTCTTGGGTTCACGCCATTCTCCTGCCTCAGCCTCCCGAGTAGCTGGGACTACAGGCGCCCGCCACCTTGCCCGGCTAGTTTTTTGTATTTTTTTTTAGTAGAGGGTTTCACCATGTTAGCCAGGATGGTCTCGATCTCCTGACCGCGTGATGCGCCCGTTTCGGCCTCCCAAAGTGCTGGGATTACAGGCTTGAGCCACCACGCCTGGCCTAATTTTTGTATTTTTAGTAGATATGGGGTTTTGCCACATTGGCCAAGCTGGTCTCATGCTCCTGGCCTCGTGTGATCCTCCCTCCTTGGCCTCCCAAAGTGACAGGATTGCAGTATGAGCCACTGCCCCCAGCGTCTACATACATATTTGCACACTCATTTATTTTGGATAAATTTTCTAGAAGTGGAACTGTTGAGTCAAAGGATGGGCATAATTTTGAAATGTGATTATTTTCTAAGAGCTTTTATACTGATATGCCATTGTTGGATAAAGCCCTGAGAGTAGTGACTAGGAGTGCCCCCCAACAACCTGTAAACTTATTCTAACTGGCGTAGTGATACTAGTAAAAAAAAAAAAAAAAGTAAGAGTATGTCCTGTGGTTTTTCCAACTAACGTAGTTTTTTCCCTTAAGCATATTTTGTATGGAGAATGTGTCAAATTTTGTTGTTTTGCAGGTCTCAATAAAGCTTGTATGTTGTGCTTAAGTTGCTTTTCTCTGATCTGTTCCTCTAGTGGCAGATACCTGGAATGTAAACAATCTGGGTGTTCATTTATCTTCATGGAATTAACAAAAGACTTTTAATCTAGGAAGTGGCGTAAAATGTCACAGTGGGTATTTAACATTTATCTATAGGGAAAAATTTGGCAAACCAAATCTTTGAACCAGCAGCTTTTAATTGAGTTCTATGAATTCACAGTGCCAGCGTTTCCAATTGTTTTTAGAAATCTAGATTTTTTTTTCTTTCTTTTGTGGTACTATTTTAGAAATAATCTGTTTTCATATTTCCTCTTTATTGTAAAACATAGCCTGCTCTAATTCTAAAGTATTGCGTCATTACTACTAACATCCATTTATCATGGCTTCTTGACTAGTATCGCTGGAATATTGGTTTTCTTGAAAATAGTTACAAGAGGCCGGACATGGTGGCTCACGCCTGTAATCCCAACACCTTAGGAGGCTTAGGTAGGCAGATCACTTGAGGCTGGGAGTTCGAGACCAGCCTGGCCAACGTGGTGAAACCCCGTCTCTACTAAAAATACAAAAATTAGCTGAGCGTGGTGACGCGTGCCTGTAGTCCCAGCTGCTTGGAAGGCTGAGGCAGGAGAATTGCTTGAAGCCGGGAGGCAGAGGTTGCAGTGAGCCAAGACCATCTCAAAAAAAAAAAAAAAGAAAGTTGCAAGACAGTAAGGAGAAATAGTTTATTGTGCTGGTATGGAGGCAGAAAGATGTGGAGTGTAATCATAGAAAACTGTGAAATGTTACTTTAGTTATTTTGACTATATCATTGTTCGTTTTGGTCAAATAACATGTAAGGTATTTTCACTAGTAACAATGTTGTTTTTTTCATATCCGAAAAGCCTTTACAAGACCTATTGTTATTTCTCTGTGTTTTGTTGGTATTTAGCTCTCCTTTTAACACAGTTGTTAAAACTGAAAGCAGAACATGAGAAGCGCTACAGTCTGTTAAAGAATCAGGCCAATGACGAAATGAAGTGAAACACATTGTTGGCTAAAAATAGCATTTTGCAAATTACATCTGAAATTGTTTTGTTAGAACATCTATTGGTAATGAAATTCAGCTGTTCTTATTCTGTGTTTTGTGTGTATTTTTAAAACATCATTGTCAGCCGGGCGCGGTGGCTCACACCTGTAATCCCAGCACTTTGGGAGGCCGAGGCGGGTGGATCACGAGGTCAGGAGATCGAGACCATCCTGGCTAACATGGTGAAACCCCGTCTCTACTAAAAATACAAAACAATTAGGTGGGCTTCGTGGTGGGCGCCTGTAGTTCCAGCTACTTAGGAGGCTGAGGCAGGAGAAAGGCGTGAATCTGGGAGGTGGAGCTTGCAGTGAGCCGAGATTGCGCCACTGCACTCCAGCCTGGGCGACAGAGAGAGACTCCGTCTCAAAAAATAAAAAAAAAAAATCGTTATCTGGGGGCCAGGCACTATGGTTCATGCCTGTAATCCCAGCAAATTGGGAGGCCTAGAAGGGCAGATTGCTTTGAGCTCAGGAGTTCAAGACTAGCTTGGGCATCATGGTGAAACCCCATCTCTATGAAAAATTAGCCGGGTGTTGGTGGCTTGCACCTGTAGTCCCAGCTACTCAGGTGGCCGATGCTGGAGAATTGCTTGAGCCAGGAAGCGGAGGTTGCAGTGAGCCATGATCACACCCCTGCATTCCAGCCAGAGGGACAGAGTGAGACCCTGCTCAAAACAAACACCCCTGCAACATTATCTGAAAGTAGATGGCCATGCAAAATGAGTTTCTCTTGGTTTTTAACTAATTTTTCCTTTAAGACTATATAATATAAACCTTTCCTATATTCTCTGAAAACTTAAGGCTGTAATACTTGGAATTAAGAGTAAATGAAGGCCGGGTGTGGTGGCTCACACCTGTAATACCAGCACTTTGGGAGGCTGAGATGGGCAATCACTTGAGGTCAGGAGTTCGAGACCAGCCTAGCCAACATGGTGAAACCCTGTCTCTACTAAAAATACAAAAAAATTAGCCGAGTGTAGTGGTGTGTGCCTGTAGTCCCAGCTATTCAGGAGGCTGAGGCATGAGAATCCCTTGAACCCGGGTGATGGAGGTTGCAGTGAGCTGAGATTGTGCCACTACACTCCAGCCTGGGTGACC
This sequence comes from Piliocolobus tephrosceles, assembly GCF_002776525.5. NCBI lineage: Eukaryota > Metazoa > Chordata > Mammalia > Primates > Cercopithecidae > Piliocolobus > Piliocolobus tephrosceles. The sequence continues at coordinate 33,101,405 of NC_045439.1, forward strand.
GAGTGAGACTGTATCAAAAAAAAAAAAAAAAAAAGAAAAGAAAAGAAAACATTGAGATAATTAAATTTAAAACAGTAAAATTCAGGTGTGACTACTTAATGTTATACTGCATTGGTTTGTGGGCTTTTGAAGGCAGGAACTGTATCATATCTTTGTGTTTAGCATATACGATAAAATAGTTGTTTTGTTTGTTTTTGTTTTGTTTTGTATGTTTTGACTCAAGAGTCTTGCTCTGTCATCTAGGCTGGAGTGTGGAGTGCAGTGGCACAGTCTGGGCAGTGGCACAATCTCAGCTCACTGCAACCTCTGCCCCCTGTGTTCAAGCGATTCTTGTGCCACAGCCTCCCGAGTAGCTGGGACTACAGATGCGCACCACCAGGCCCAGCTAATTTTTGTATTTTTGGTAGAGACGAGATCTTACCATGGTGGCCAGGCTGGTCTTGAACTCCTGACCTCAGGTGATCCACCCATCTCGGCCTCCCAAAGTGCTGAGATTACAAGTGTGAGCCACCATGCCTGGCCTTATTTTTTAGAAAAAAAATCAAATCATTAGAAGCAAATATTCCCAGTTGTGGTAAAATCTGATTTTTTTTTTTTTTTTTTTTGAGATGGAGTCTTGCTCTGTCACCCCGGCTGGAGTGCAGTGGCCGGATCTCAGCTCACTGCAAGCTCCGCCTCCTGGGTTTATGCCATTCTCCTGCCTCAGCCTCCGGAGTAGCTGGGACTACAGGCGCCCGCCACCTCGCCCGGCTAGTTTTTTGTATTTTTAGTAGAGACGGGGTTTCGCTGTGTTAGCCAGGATGGTCTCGATCTCCTGACCTCGTGATCTGCCCGTCTCGGCCTCCCAAAGTGCTGGGATTACAGGCATGTGCCACCACGCCTGGTTAATTTTGTATTTTTAGTAGAGACAGGGTTTCTCTATGTTGGTCAGGCTGGTCTTGAACTCCCGACCTCAGGTGATCCACCTGATCAGCCTCCCAAAGTGCTGGGATTACAAGTGTGAGCTACGGTGCCCAGCCAGGACCCCTCATCTCTTAAAAAAAAAAGTCAGGGCCGGGCGCGGTGGCTCAAGCCTGTAATCCCAGCACTTTGGGAGGCCGAGACAGGCGGATCACGAGGTCAGGAGATCGAGACCATCCTGGCTAACACGGTGAAACCCCGTCTCTACTAAAAATACAAAAAACTAGCCGGGCAAGGTGGCGGGCGCCTGTAGTCCCAGCTACTCCGGAGGCTGAGGCAGGAGAATGGCGTAAACCCGGGAGGCGGAGCTTGCAGTGAGCTGAGATCTGGCCACTGCACTCCAGCTCGGGCGACAGAGCAAGACTCCGTCTCAAAAAAAAAAAAAAAAAGAAAAAAGAAAAAAAAAAAAAAGTCAATTTCATGAGAGTTGTTCAGGATTAAATGGGATAATCCATAGGAGGTGCTTAGAAGAGCTTTTGGCAAATAATCAGTCCCCATTAAATGTTAGCTGCCCAGCTGGGCGTGGTGGTGCATGCCTATAAACAGCAGTTTGAGAGGCCAAGCGGGGAGGATTGCTTAAGCCCAGGAGTTTGAGACCAGCATGTGTGAGACTGTCTTTACAGAAACATTTTTTAAAAATTAGCTGGGCATGGTGGCATGCACCTGTAGTCCTAGCTTCTTGGGAGGCTGAGGTGGGAGGATCATTGAGCCCAGGAGTTTGAGACTGCAGTGAGGCATGATTGTGCCTCATTTGAGTTTGAGTTTGAGACTGCAGTGAGGCGTGATTGTGCAGTGAGGCACCATTGCACTATAGCCTGGGCAACATATCAAGATCCTGTCTCTAAAAAAAAAAAAAAGTTAACTGCTTCTTGTCTTCTTATTCAGAAATAGCACTATTGCCTTGTCTGGTGAATTTATTTTGCTTTTAAAATATGCATGTATGTTCAGATTGCAATATGATAGATGTGGGCACAAAATACACATTTAAAATTAGTTTTGGGGCCGGGTGCAGTGGCTCATGCCTGTAATCCCAGTACTTTGGGAGGCCGAGGTGGGCAGATCATCTAAGGTAGGGAGTTCAAGACGAGCCTGACCAACATGGAGAAACCCCGTCTCTACTAAAAATACAAAAAAATTAGCTGGGCATGGTGGCACATGCCTGTAATCCCAGCTACTCGGGAGGCTGAGGCAGGAGAATCGCTTGAACTTGGGAGGCGGAGGTTGCGGTGAGCCAAGATCGTGCCATTGCACTCCAGCCTGGGCAACAAGAGTGAAATTCCATCTCAAAATAAATAAATAAATAAGTAAAATTGGTTTTGGATAAAAGTTCTAAGAATTTTTACTTTTTGCTACTGTAACTTTAATTTCTGTAAAAATAGATTAGCCATTTACCAATTTATTCAATCAGTTTTTCTAATAAACTGTTTACTGATACCTGCTATTTATTAGGCATTGTACTAGATGCTAGGAATATAAAGTGGTGCAAACTTGGTTATAACCTTCAGCTGCTTAGAAGCTAGTGAAGAAAAGCACCACTGAGTTTTACAGTGTTTTAAACAAATACATATTTACAGTTTTGTAAATAACTCTTTTTGCACCGTGTCATTATTAAATGATTTTTTTTTTTTTTGTCTCCTGGAAGGCGTGTGAGCTGAACATTTTCACCTTTTGTAATGGCCTCTTATAGCATCTTATCTGTGTACCACAACTCTGTGGTATCTGTAATCATTATTGTTTTGCAAATAAACTGAGGTTTAAAGAGGTTATAATTAACTCATCCTACAACTACAAAACTCACTTTAAAAGCTTATTAAGTTGTAAAATTCATTCATTCAGCCTGGGCAACATAGTGAGACCTCATCTGTACCTACCCCCACCCCCATCCTCTACCTCCCCCCAAAAATTAGCCGGTCATGGTGGCACATGCCTGTAGTCCCAGCTACTCAGGAGGGAGAGGTGAGAGGATCTCTTGAGCCTGGCAGGTTGAGGCTGCAGTGAGCCGAGATCACGCCAGTGCACTTCAGGCCAGCAGACAGAGCGAGACCCAGTCTCCAAAATACAAAACAAAATCCATTCTATCATTCTTCCTCCCATGAATTATAAGATTCATGACCTATATTAGAAGACTTAACCCATTTCTATTATATTTGAGATATATGTATCTATTTCCCTATTAAAATTGGGAGCTTTTCAGAGGAGGAACTAATCTTAGGTTTTGGGTAGCCCAGCAACAAGTAGACTACCTGTTACATATTGGATACCTAATAAATATTAGTTGAATAGTGAGTATGTAGGATGTCAGAAGTATAAGGAATTTTAGAGTTCACGTAAATCTTACAGACACTAGAATGTCTAAAAAGAATTTATAGATTGCTCACACAGAATTACAGCTCTTTATTTTGACTATAGAGAACTTTAACAACTGCTACCATCTACTGCTAGTTTCACATAATCTCATAAAAGAAGCCATTTTAACACCAAAAATGTAGGAAGGACAGTCTCATAGTAAGCATAATTGGTAACTTTATAGTTTTTAGTCATGGCTAGCATCTGTTCAAGAGTTAGATTTGAACAACCACTATTTAATTCAACCCTCCCCTTTTAGACATGATAAAATCGAGCCCATAGAGACGTATCAAAGTTCTTACAGCAAGGGAGAATGATCACTGAGTTTGTAACCCAGGTCTTCTGACTCCTAGCTCAAAATTTTGATCTGGTTCCCTCAGTCTTCATCACATGATCAGACTTATGCATAGAGAATTTGTTACTTAACTGAGATCATATAGCTCTTAAGAATGTAAGGCTGGAACTTGAACGCATATTATCCACCTCAGTTTTTAAAATTGTTATTATTTTTGCCCTGTTACAAGAATTGCACAGGCCAACTCTATTTTTAGTGAAACCTGTGCATTCACTTCCATGCATCCTAACCAACTCCATCAGTCCTTACTCAACTATAGAAGTGAAATTTTAAGTGATTGAAAGGAGGTATGTATATTTAAGATTTTCTTTCCTTGAAAATTTCAGATTTGAGGCTTAAGCAACTTCTTCTGGGGAAAAGTGCCAGTGCAGCTGCTGTTACAACTCAAGGTCTTGGTCTATATCCATAGGTTGGAATATTGGTGGGCCAGCAATCCTCAGACACCTCACTTAGGACAGGTAAGTGAAAGAGATATTTAAGGATAAGCAAAGTGGATTGAAGGCTAACAGTCTTTCTTCCTGTTTGTAGTTAGATGCAAACATTTTATTGCCTTTACAAATATAACCCTTTGTCCTGATAAAACCACTTAGAATCTTAGGTGGGTAGGGCAAAACATTTTCTTAATTGTAAGATGTGTGTCAAAATGTTTTATAATGGTAAAACTTAGAATAATTAAAATTGTTTTTCTTTTTGTCTGTTTTCCGGATTGTATTTATGAGCTTGTGTTGCAGTTATCTATTGCTGTGTAACAAAGTACCTCAAACTTAGTGGCTTAAAACAACGGTCATTTATTTTGTTCATGTATTTGCAATTTGAGCAAGGCTTGATTGGTAGGGATACTTGTCTCTGTTAACATACAGCATGAGGTGAGATGGCTAGAAGGGTTGGAGTGGCTCAGTGGCTAGGAACCGGAATCATTTGAAGGCAGGCTTGCTCACTCACATATCTGGTGGTTAATGCTGGCTGTTGGCTGGGACCTCAGCCTGGGCTGTTGGCAAGAACACCTTCATGTGACCTCTCCTTGTGGCTGCTTGGCTTCTTCACAGCATAGTACCTGGATTCCAAGAGAGAGAGCATCCCAAGAGAGGAAGGCAAAGGTGCATGGCATATTTGACTTGATTTTGGAAGTCACATAGTGTTACTTTGCTCTGTCCTACCAGTTGATGTAGTTTTAAAGGTCCTCCCAGGTTTCAAGGAAGCTGTGGACATAGACCCCACCACTTGAAAGATCAACATCACATTGTAAGAAGAGCATATGGGATGGAATCTAATGTTGTAGGCATCTTTGGAAAATATTTGCCATGATTTGTATTACTTTTAAGATAATATAGATAACATGAAATATATTAAAAAGAGGAATATTTGCAGGATATTATAGTGTATGAGTTCAATAAGAATTTGATGTGTTCTTGTGTAGTAGACTGATATTGAAAATAAGATATCTAAACAGAAAAAAAGTGAAATAGATTTGGAATTTTCTTTCCTTTCTTTTCTTCCTTTTCTTCTTTTTCTTCCTTTTCTTTCTTTCTTCTTTCTTTCCTCTTTCTTTCCCTTCCTTCCTTCCTTCCTTCCTTCCTTCCTTTCCTCCTTCCTTTCCTTTCCTTCCTTTCTCTTCCTCCCTGCCTCCCTCCCTCTTCTTTCGTTTTGCTCTTATTGCCCAGGCTGGAATGCAATGGCATAATCTCAGCTCACTGCAACCTCTGCCTCCTGGGTTGAAGTGATTCTCCTGCTTCAGCCTCCCAAGTAGCTGGGATTGTAGGCATGTGCCACCACGCCTGGCTAATTTTGTATTTTTAGTAGAGACGGGGTTTCACCATGCTGGTCAGGCTGGTCTTGAACTCCTGACCTCAGGTGATCCACCCTCCCCGGCCTCCCAGAGTGCTGTGATTACAGGCATGAGCCACTGCATCTGGCCTGGAATTTTCTTTTGTGTCAACAAAACAGTATACTGCTACAATCAGAAGTAGAGACAAAAGTTTATAAACAAGATGGAAAATAAGATTTGTAGTTTGGGGTTGTGTTGTTGTTGTTTTAAGAACATGTTAGTTCAAAGCCTACTTGGGTCTTTTTTTTTTTCTTGTTTGTTTGAATAATTTGAGAATTATTTGGAAAATTGATTTCCAATATATATTTGAGGACCGAATGCCAATATAATCATTATATACCTCCACATTTGTTTTGTCTGTCTCTCTTTCTTTAAGGGAAGTCTTTTTCAGGATTGTACAGGATTGTGTACAATTTTTTCAGGATTGTGCTAAATTTCTGGTAAATATCTTTTCTTTTTTTTTTTTTTTTTTTTTTTGAGATAGAGTCTTGCTCTGTCGCCCAGGCTGGAGTGCAGTGACTGGGTCTCAGCTCACTGTCTGGTAAATATCTTAAGTTTTTCTTCTTTTTTTTGAGGTGGAGTCTTGTGCTGTTGCCCAGGCTGGAGTGCAGTGGCACGGTCTCGGCTCACTGCAAGCTCCGCCTCCCAGGTTCACATCATTCACCTACCTCAGCCTCCCAAGTCGCTGGGACTACAGGCATGTGCCACCTTGCCCAGCTAATTTTTTGTATTTTTAGTAGAGATGGGGTTTCACCATGTTGGTCAGGATGGTCTTGATCTCCTGACCTCGTGATCCACACACCTCGGCCTCCCAAAGTGCTGGGATTACAGGCGTGAGCCCTCACGCCTGGCCAAGTTTTTTCAGTGGGATGAGAAAACTGCAAAGTTATAGAGTATTTGGTTGCCTTATTGACTGCTACCAGTTATATAAACTGCCTGTGGCAGGTTTGAATATAACTAATACTCAAATTCTGGATGTGATGGAAAATATTTTTAGAGAATTCTGTAAACATTACATGTGATTGTGGTCTGTTCACTATAGGAATGGACAGTAGGCTTTAGGAAGCAGAAGACCCAGAAGATTTTCTTGCTATCTAGATACTTTCTCATTCCAAAGTGATTTACATCATAATGAGTTTAATTTAACAGAGTTGGCTCAGCACTATTTCCCTAGTATTTGCAGGTAAAATTCTATAATGGAAAAAAACTGAACCACCTAGTGTGTCAATAGAGGCAATATCAGAAGTTTGTTAATTCTCAACTGTTAATGATCAGAATTGACTGATTTTTGTGAAACAATATATTTTAGTTCAAAAGGTACAGTAATTGAGAAAGCTGTTTTTGTTTTTGTTTTGTTTGAGATAGGGTCTTCCTCTTTTGCCCAGGGAGGAGTGCAGTTAGCACTGTAGCCTCTGCCTCCTGGGCTCAAGTGATCCTCTTATCTCAGTCTCCAGAGTAACGGGGACTACAGATGCACGCTTCCATGCCTGGCTAGAGATGGGGTTTTGCTGTATTGCCCAGGCTTGTCTTGAACTCATGGGCTCAAGCCATCTGCTCACCTTGGCCTCCCAAAGGGCTGGGATGACAGGAGTGAGTTTTTTTTTGTTTTTTTGTTTTTTTTTGCATTTAAAAACAAGATGAGGCCTGGCATAGTGGCTCACTCCTGTCATCCCAGCACCTTGGGAGGCCCAGGTGGGTAGATTACTTGAGGCAGGGAGTTGGAGGCCAGCCTGGCCAAAATAGGGAAACCCCGTCTCTACTAAAAATACAAAAAGTTAGCTGGGTGTGGTGGTGCACGCCTGTAACCCCAGGTACTCTGGAGGCTAAAGTGGGAGAATCCCTTGAGCCCAGGAGGTGGAGGTTACAGTGAACTGAGATCTGTGCCACTGCACTCCAGCCTGGGTGACAGAGAGAGACTCTGTCTCTAAAAAAACCCAAAAATAAATAAATAAAACCAAGATAAGGTATTTTACAATAGACAGATTAGGAATAATGATTATAGGTAATGTAAAATACTGTATCTTAAATAACAAATATATGCATATATGTGCAAGCGTACAGAAAGCCTTTAAGCATTTAACTTGACTTTTTGTTTTAAACATTTGTTTTTAGCTCACTTTTGCTTTTAAGAAGTCAGAGTAGGTTAATTGCTGATATCTGATACAGATCTGTTGAATACATTATCTTCTGTAGGCCTGTGTCTAAGGGGATGAAAATCTCTCAAATAGTGAAATACTGTTCTCTGAAACAAATAACAACCAAAGTTCCTAAACACTCTAAAGAAATTACAAATATGGTAGTGTTTATTTTGGTACTTTATGTAATCCTTGGAAGGAAGTAAATGATAAAGTTCTTGGGTAAAGATACATGACTATGTAAAGTTAATTTTATTTTTATGTATTTATTTTTTTAGCGACAGGTCTTACTATGTATTGCCAAGGCTGGAGTGCTGTAGCTATTCATAGGCGCAATCATAGCGTACTTGTATCTTTGCGTATCTGGGACTATAGGTGTGCACCACTGTGCAGGGCCTGTACAAATTATTTTAAAATGCAAAAAGGACTTTTAGTAATTCTGGAAGAAATAAGTTATATTGCTTAGAGATTAGTGTTCTCCTACTTACCATTTTTTAAGATGAGATTCCTGGTTCTAAAATTACAATGATTCTTATTTGAAAAACAGCATTCAGTTCATGTTTTTACAGGTTTTTGTTAATACAGAAGTTACATGACTTTTTTATTACTCCTAACCCTCCTGTACCCTCTAGTCCTAATTATTAAAAGGTATAGTACCTTCTGTGAATGAAGTGTTTAACAAAAGTGTTTAACATTTGGAGTAGGGAAGTAATTAGCATATCATAAAAATTTACCATTTTAACCATCTTTAAATGTTAAGTGCATTCACATTGCTCTGCAGCCAATATTCAAAACTCCTTTGATCTTGCAAAACTGAAGCTCTATACCCATTATTATTATTATTTATTTATTTTATTTACTTATGCATTTTTTTGAGACAGAGTCTTGCTCTGTCTCCTAGGCTGGAGGGCAGTGGTATGATCTTGGCTCAGTGCACCTTCCACCTCCCAGGTTCAAGTGATTCTCATGTCTCAGCTTCCCAAATAGCTGAGATTACAGACATGTGCCACCACACTTGGTTAATTTTTGTATTTTTAGTAGAGATGGGGTTTCACCGTGTTGACCAGGCTGGACTTGAACTCCTGACCTTCAGTGATCTGCCTGCCTCAGCCTCCCAAAGTGCTGGGATTACAGGTGTGACCCCCACCTCGAGTAGCTGGGATTACAGGTGTGCATCACCATGCCTGGTTAATTTTGTATTTTTAGTAGAGATGGGATTTTGCTATGTAGGCTAGGCTGGTCTGGAACTCCTGACCTCATGTGATCTGCCTGCCTCGGCCTCCCAAAGTTCTGGGATTACAGGCATGAGCCACTGTGCCTGGCCAGTTTTCTTTATGTTCTGTGGAGAATATTGGTATTTTTATTTTAGTCTTCTGTGGGTTGTGGTTCCATATAAATTCAGTTTTCTGAGCTTTGGCAGTGTTATTCAGAACTGTCCCACAAGTGTTCCACCCAGTGGTCAGTCTGGGATCTGGGTGTAGGTCTACTCATTATCTCAGTTATCAAAGTTTTTATTATGCCAGTTGGTATCAGATGCATAACTACACAGGTTGAAGATGAGCCCAGCAGTTCATAAACAACATTATGGGGTCACTTTCCTATGGACAGAAAGAGAAGGAAAAAAACCCCAAAACAATGGAGTTGTCCTGCCCACTTGGAGGCAAGGCTCCACTGGATGGAGAGAAAGGTTCCCTTCCTTCAAAAGTTCTGTTCCTGGAGGTGGCTTTCCACTCCCAGAGTCTTCTGCTGTTGCTGCTGCCCCCACCATGGATGACCTGGGGACTGACACATGAGAGTATGGAGTTTTCCCAAGCTGCTGAGCACAGTGGCTCACACCTGTAATGCTAGCAGTCTGGGGGGACGAGGCGGGAGGATAACTTGAGCCCAGGAGTTTGAGGTTGTGGGAGCTGTGATTGTGCTACTGCATTCTAGCCTGGGCAACAGAGTGAGACCCTGTCAAAAAAAAAAGAGAAAAAAATACCCAAAGGATTTCCCTCATCTTCTCTGAGCTGTAGGAGTTCCCTTTACTGGCCTTGAGCCAGAGCTAGAGGGTTCTGTTTCTCTCTCCGCCTGCACCATTGTGCTTAGTTCTGGGTTTTAGGTTGTGTTGAGTTCAGGTTGGAGGATGCTAGAGGGAAAAAAAAAGATAAACTCATAGCTGGTTTGGGGGTAGTTGGAATTCTGGTGATTTCCCTGGATCCACCTGTGATATTTACAGCATCTTCAAATAGCTGTTCATGCATTCTGTCCCAGTGTTATAGTTAACTGGAAGATAAAGGGAGATGTATTTACTTCATCTTACCAAGCAAGAAATCTTCCCAACATTTTTAACTTTTTGCTTTGAAATAATTTTCTCACGTCTGTACTCCCAGCACTTTGGGAGGCGGGAGGCGGGCACGTCACTAGGTCAGGAGTTCGAGACCAGCCTGGCCAACATGGTGAAACCCTGTCTCTACTAAAAATATAAAAATCAGCTGGGCGCGGTGGTGCATGCCTGTAATCCCAGCTACTCGGGAGGCTGAGGCAGAAGAATTGCTTGAACCCAGGAGGCGGAGGTTGCAGTGAGCTAAGATCACACCATTGCACTCCAGCCTGGGTGACAGAGCAAGACTCTGTCTCCAGGAAAAAAAAAAAAAAAAAGAAAAGAAATAATTTTAGATTCACAGAAAGGTATACAAATAGGAAAATGAAGTCCTCTGTGTCCTTTACCCAGTTACATGGCTACATAGCTGTAGTACAATACCAAAACCAGGAAATTAACATTAACACCAACTTTTTATTATGGAATATTTCAAATGTGCAGAATGTTGTAAGACGTATGTTGAACATCTGTATATCCCCCACTGATATTTCAATATTTTTTCATATTTTCCTATACTTTATATGTGTATCTAATATGTATGTATCCTCTTTTATATAAACCACTTGAAAGTAAGTTGCAGACATCATGATAATTTACCTCTAAATACTTGAGCATGCATCTTCTAAGAAAAAGGATATTATACTTCAGTAAACATTTATTATTAAATGCAAACTATTTTTTTCCTATAACCCCAAGACCTGATCATACCTAAGAAAATTAACTGTGAAGTTTTTTGGACAAGAGTCTTAACTTTTGTTTTGAAGCATGTTATCTCTTTTTTTTTTTTTTAAACCTTTTTTTGTTTTTTGAGACATAGCCTTGCTTTGTCGCCCAGACTGGAGTTCAGTGGCACAATCTCAGCTCATTGCAACCTCTGCTTCCTAGGCTCAAGCGATTCTTGTGTCTCAGCTTCCCAAGTAGGTGGGATGACAGACGTACGCCACAATGCCTGGCTAATCTTTTTTTTTTTTGGGACGGAGTCTTGCTCTGTCGCCCAGGCGATCTTGACTCACTGCAACTTCCGCCTCTGGGGTTCAAGTGATTCTTCTGCCTCCATCTCCTGAGTAGCTGGGACTACACGGCCGTGCCACCATACCTGGCTAAGTTTTGTATTTTTAGTAGAGACGGGGTTTCACCGTATTGGCCAGGCTGATTTCAAACTCCTGACCTCATGATCTGCCTACCTTGGCCTCCCAAAGTCCTGGGATTACAGGCGTGATCCACCACACCTGGCCTCTTTTTTTCTGTATTTTTAATAGAGACAGGGTTTCACCATGTTGGCCAGGTTGTTCTCAAACTCCTGGCCTCAAGTGATTCGCCTGCCTCGGCCTCCCAAAGTGCTGGGGTTACAGGCGTGAGCTGCCATGCCCCACCAATCTCTTGAAGGCTTATATTATTATTCAAGGATGTGTCCCTTCTAATGATATACTCTTGGTGATTATTTTGAGAGTCTGAGCTCTTACCATGTGCGTAATTCAGAGCCCAGGGAGCTCCCTGATTCTGTATTCTTGTCTCTCATTCTTTCCTCAGCTCAATCTTCTCACAGCTCCCACTCAGAATAGTCCTCATCAGGAGATGGTAACTTTGTCAGACTAATTTAGGACTAGTACGTGACTTCGTTTTTAATTATTGGCCAGGAAGTTACTTACAGTTAAAATTGTGGTAGAGTTTCTGATATGGTGATATATAAGAGGTGAATCAAGCTGTAAGTAATTGAAAACCTGACTATAAAGCTTACATAAATCTGAAGTCGGCAGTTGCTCATGTTGCTTTAATGGTTCAACATTGCTGGGGCCTATGAATTTGTGATTTGCTTGGCCTTTCATGGTCTTAAGACAGCTACTGCAGCTCCAGCCGTCCACCTACATGCAAGGAAGAAGGAAAAAGACTATGCCAAGGAAAAGCTTTCTTATTAGTGATTCCAGCAAGTCACTTCTAATGTTCCAAGGGCCAAAACTGGGTCATGTGGTCACCTCTAGCTGTTTTCGTCTTTTGGCCTCTGTAATGAGAGGCAAGGAGGGAGTAGGGATTTGGGAATGACTTTTTGAGTAACCAGTTAACATCTGTCACAGTTATATGATTATATTTATTTTATATCAAAATTGTGTTCATTTGACTTCAGTGTGATGTTCAGCACATAGGTGCTTTGTTATTACATAGTAATATTTAACTGGATAGTGTGGAGAACAAAAGGACTAAAAATAGTAAAGATAGTTTTAAATTTAGATGTGAAAGTGAGCTTTTGATAATGCAAAGTGAAACTTGGCTTGAATCTTGAGACACTGGGCAAGTTACTGAATTTATAAGCCTCTATTTCCTCATCTGTAAAATGGAATTAATAATATCTGACTTTTAGGGCAGTCTTGAAGTATGAAGGAGATAATTTATGTAAAGTACCTAATACAGTGCCTAATACATTGGAGGTGCTACAATGGAAGATATTATTATAATTGTTTGGTATATGGACATTGGGGTAGAATGAAAGAGCACAGACTTTATAGTAGAAGATTATATTTGATTCCTAGTTACACTACATAGTTGTTGTGTGTTCTTAGGCAAATCAGTTAATCTCTCTGAGATAGTAATGTAGTGTGTAATCTCTGAGGATTGTTAGAAAGATTAGATATCATACGTACAGTGAAATAATTTATGGGCTCTCAGTAAAAGGCATCTGCTCCTGCTATTTTTAGTTATTATTTTTGTGTTTTAGGATCCATATAGCAGATAGGGACTCAATCATTTAATTTATTCTAGAAATTTATTTGTGATCAAGGAGATATTGTTGATTAGTAGTATTTTTCTTCATCTGTTGAAGAAAAATAGCTGCAGAAACTGGATTTGAATTATGAGGTCTATTTCCACCATGATTAAAAAGTTTTCGGCTGGTACAGTGGCTCACACCTGTAATCCTAGCACGTTGGAAGGCTGAGGCAGAGGAATCACTTGAGCTCAGGAGTTTGATTCCAGCCTGGGCAAACATAGGGAGACCTTGTCATTACAAAAAATCCTAAAAATTTAGCTGGACATGGTGGTGTGTGCACATGGTCTTAGCTACTCATGAAGGCTGAGGCAGGAAGATTACTTGAGCCCAGCAGTTTGAGGCTGCAGTGAGCTCTGATTGCACCCCACTGCTCTCCAGCCTGGGTGACAGAGTGAGACCCTGTCTCAAAAACAAATTTAGGCCCAACACAGTGGCTCACGCCTGTAATCCCAGCACTTTGGGAGGCCGAGGTGGGCGGATCACAAGGTCAGGAGATCGAGACCATCCTGGCTAGCATGGTGAAACCACGTCTCTACTAAAAATACAAAAAATTAGCTGGGCGTGGTGGCAGGCACCTGTGGTCCCTGCTGCTCGGGAGGCTGAGACAGGAGAATGGCGTGAACCCGGGAGCCAGAGCTTGCAGTGAGCCAAGATCGCGCTACTGCACTCCAGCCTGGGCGACAGAGCAAGACTCTGTCTCAAAAAAAAAATCTAGTCTTACATATTTTGTTAGTGGTTTCCATTGTACATATGGATGTGCTCTGGTGCCTTTGACATGAACCTTCCAGATCTGTACTTCTTTGTTTTGTTTGTTTATAGCCAGTTAGTTGTTACTGTTCTTGAGTACCATCCCGTTTTTTTTTTTTTTTTTCTTGTTAGTTTTTATAAGACTTAATTTTTTTAGAACAGTTTCAGGTTTATAGCAAAATTGAGCAAAAAAATACAGAGAGTTTCCATATACCTGTTGCCCCCACAAACCCACAGCCTTTCTTACTGTCAACATTCCTTACCAGAATAGTACACAGGAGATATAAGAAAAATCAAATGAATACAAACTCAATATAACACAGCATCTCTGGTTACCAAAATGTATGGGGATTTCTATCTACCAGCAACCACTCAATTCTTTGGCAGCCACCAGCTGGGTATCCTACATTTTAACTCAATTCTGACATTATTTACTTGGAGATAGAATCAGATCCCACAGGTTGAGGGCTCAGTCCTCTACTTCAATTGCCAGCCCCAGGTTGTGTCCTGTGCTTCTGGCTGATTAGCCATAAATCGGGGTTACCACAGCTCCCTCTTTTGGTTCAGTTAATTTGCTAGAGTGGCTCACAGAACTCAGGGAAACACTTCGTTTGCATTTATAGGGTTATTATAAAGGATATTACAAAGGAGACAGATGGAAGAGATAGATAGGGCAAGGTATAAAGTGGCATGGATCTTCCATGCCTTCTTCAGGTGTGCCACCCTCCAGGAACCTTCATGTGTTCATCTGTCCAGAAGCTCTCCAAACGCTGTCCTTTCAGGTTTTTATGGAAGCTTCTTTACATAGGCATGATTGATTAAGTCGTTGGCCATTTGTAATCAGCTTATCCTTCAGCTCCTCTTCCCTCTCTGGAGGTTGGGGGCTGGGGCTGGAAATCCCAACCCTCTTATGCCTTGGTCTTTCAGGTGACCAGCCTTTATCCTTGAAGCTATCTAGAGATCTCATTAGCATGTAAAAGATCTCATCACTCCAGAGGTGCCAATAGTTTTATGAGGTATATGTCAAGAAAGGGGAAGAAGACCAATTATATGTTTCATAATTTGTTATAATCGATAAACCCACATTGATACATTATTTTCACCCAAAGTCCTTAGATTATATTAGAATTTATTCTTGGTGTTGTACTTTCAGTGGATTTTGGCAAATGTAATGACGTGCATCCACCATTGTAGTGTCATGCAAAATAGTTTTACTACCCTAAAGATTCTGTGTGCTCTGACTGTCCATCCCTTTCTCTCACCTAACCTTTGGTAACCACTGATCCTTTTCCTGTCTCCATAGTTTTGCCTTTTCCAGAATGTCATATAGTTGGAATCATATAGTATATGTAGCCTTTTCAGATTGGCTTATTTCGCTTAGTAATGTGCATTTAAAGTTCTTTCATGTCTTCTCTTCATGACTTGATAGCTCACTTGCTTGCTTATTCATTTATATATTTTCACTTTTGTTTTTATTTTTGTTTTTTGAGACAAAATAACGGAGAGTCTCACTCCGTTGCCCATGATCTCAGCTCACTGCAACCTCCATCTGCTGGGTTCAAACGATTCTCCTGCCTCAGCCTCCCGAGTAACTGGGATTACAGACGCCACCACATCCAGCTAATTTTTGCATTTTTTGTAGAGATGAGGTTTCTCCATGTTGGCTAGGCTGGTCTCAAACTTCTGGCCTCAAGTGATCCACTGGCCTTGTCCTCCCAAAGTGTTGGGATTACAGGTGTGAGCCACCGATCCTGACCTGTTTATTTATTTTTTAGAGACAGGCTCTTGCTGTGTTGCCCATGCTGGAGTGCAGTGGTGTAGTCATAGTTCACTGCAAGCTCAAACTCCTGGCCTCAAGCAGTCCTCCTGGTTTAGCCTCCGGAGTTGTTGGAATTACAGATGTGAGCCACTGCATATGGCTAAGCCTTTTTTTTTCTGGCATATTTTCTTTTCTTTTTTTTTTTTTTTAGATGTAGTTTCGCTCTTGTTGCCCAGGCTGGAGTGCAGTGGTGCAATCTCGGCTCACCACAGCCTCTGTGTCCTGGGTTCAAGTGATTCTCCTGCCTCGGCCCCCCAAGTAGGAGGGATTACAGGCATGCGCCACCACACCCGGCTAATTTTGTATTTTTAGTAGAGACAGGGTTTCTCCATGTTGGTCAGGCTGGTTTCTAACTCCAGACTTCAGGTGATCCACCCGCCTCAGCCTCCCAAAGTGCTGGGATTATAGGCATGAGCCACCATGCTGGCTCTGGCATATTTTAAATCCACAGTTGGTTGAACCCATGGATATGGAGGGCCAACTGTATTTAATATGCTTAATGTAAGTATGTGCTTATTTTTGAAATATTTTCCTATTGTTTTATGTGTATGTGTTTTTAAGCTGTATAATGCTATTATGCTCTGAATCTTATTTATTCTTTTTTGATCAAAAGGAATTACGCAAGCACATACTATATTTGTAAATCTAGTTGACAAAAACCGACTGTTGTATAATGTCCCATTGTATATGTATTTCCACATTTTACTTGTATATTTCTCTAATAATTGATACCTAGGTGTGTTGAAAACTAACACAAATAGTGCTGCTGTGTACATCCTTATGCATATATCCTATTGATGTGTGCAAATGTTACTCTAGTATATACCAAGAAAAGGAATTGCTGACTTGTGGCCCATACACATACTTAATTTCACTAAATATTGCCAAGTTGTTTTTTAGAATGGCTACCCAGTTTATGCTTCCACCAGTAGTGAATTAGGATTCCTATTTCTTTAAATACTCACCAATATTTGGTCTTATCCATCTGTTTAGCCTTGTCAATCTCATGGGAATTAAGAAGTATATTGTTTTAATTTCTATTTCTGTGATTGAGTGTGAGGTTGGGCATCTTTTCATTTACTTGTTACCATTTGGGTTTCCCCTGCTTAGTGACTAAAAAAAAAAAAAAAAAAAAACCCAAATTATATATATTTGTTGTAGATATTTTTGAAAATACAAATGGGCAAATGGGCAAATATAAAAAGATCATCTGTAATACTCTAATCCAAAGATAATTGCTATTAACCTTGGCTATATCTTTCTGGTCGTTACACATACACACACACACACACACACACACACACACACACACACACACTCATTCTCTCTCTCTCTCTTTCTCTCTCTGTCTCTCTCTCATATACAAATATGTAGTTTATTGATGGGATTGTATACACAGTTTTCTTACATGTTTTCCTTTCACAATAATTTATGACCATTTCCCCATGTTGTTAGACATTTTAAAATATCACCATTTAATAGGTGCATATTTCATTTTATAGCTTTAAATTATTTAATCTTCTGTTGTGGGATATTTAAGCTATTTTTGATTTTTTTCTCATTAACAATTTGGTGAACTGTTAAACCTACATTTTTATGTGGCAAAGCTAGAGGGATTATGTTCCTGCTGTTTTTGTGAAACTGGGTTTTATAGCACATGCATTGCAGGCTGTCTTAGGCTATTTTCCGCTTGGATTCTAGGGCAGCTGTTAATGCTTAGTTTTGTAAACAGACACATGTAGCCCTTGATGCTCCAGGGCTAGAGTTCAAAGACTTCTCAGCTGGGCCTTTACCATTCTTTCTTTTTCCACTTTATCAAGGCCAGGTTAACACGGAAGGAGAGTGCAGTAGCAGACTTGGTCTTAATGTTTAAATATCAGTGTCTTCTCTAGAGGGGGTGCAAAACTTCCAACTATACAGAACTCTTAATCCAAACCTTTATAGACATGTATATATATATGAATGAATGTGTGTGTGAATATTTAATGACCAGAAAGATATAGCCATTGCAAATAACTTCATTTTTAATTGTTAATAGATTTTTATTATAAAAGTGAGAATGCTCATAAAACAATTAAGAAAATACAGAAAGCCATTAAGAAAATTCCCATAATTCTCTTACCCAAAGATAACTGCTTAATTACCATTTTGCCTTATATCTTTTTAGATATTTTTCTAGTTAGTGTGCTTGGGCCAGCTAGCACTAGCTCACCAGAGCCAATAATTAAGAAATTATGCAAGCCCAAATTGTTGGTAGGTTGATATTAGCAATGGTGGAATTAGCTACATCAGTGAATTTGGCAAATGCTACAAAGCAAGGCTTCTTTCTCCCTGCTGAATTCCTCCCCAAGCTGGCTTATCAGTACAGCACTGCATGTATATATCATATCGATGAATATAGATCTTCATTTTTAATGGTTTCATAGAAGTCCATTTGTTAGATCAGTGATTCTCAGCCCGGTCTTTGGACCAGAGATACCAGCATTACTTGGGAATTTGTTAGAAGTGCATATTCTTGGCCTCCACCCAGACCTACTGAATTGGAAACCTGGTTTGGGGGCCCAGGAATCGGTGGTTGTTTTGTTTTGTTTTGTTTTGTTTGAGACGGCATATCACTCACTGTGTTGCCCAGCCTGGAGTGCAGTGGTGTGATCTCAGCTCACTACAACCTCTGCCTCCCAGGTTCAAGTGTTTCTCTGGTCTTAGCCTCCTGAGTAGCTGAGATTACAGGTGTGCGCCACCATGCCTGGCTAATTTTTTGTATTTTCAGTAGAGACAGGGTTTCACCATGTTGGTCAGGCTGGTCTCAAACTCCTGACCTCAAGTGATCTGCCCACCTCAGCCTCCCAAAATGCTGGGATTACAGGCATGACACTGCGCCCAGCCGCAATCTATGGTTTTACAGATCCTTCAGGTGATTCTGATACATGCTAAAGTTTGAGAACCATATACCGTAAATTATCTGATTGGTCTGATGATTCTGTGTGAAATATTCTTCAATATATGCTCATTTTAAGGTCTTCAGTTGCATATTGTAAAACTGTATTCTAAAAAGACTGGTGGCTCACACCTGTGATCCCAGCACTTTGAGAGGCTGAGACAGGAGTATCAGTTGAGCTCAGGAGTTTGAGACCATCCTGGGTAACATAGCAAGGCCTTGTTTCTCCAAAACAAAACACACACACAAAAACTAGTCAGGCCTTGTGGTGTGGGCCTGTAGACCCAGCTGCTCTGGAGGCTGATGTGGGAAGATCCCTTGAGCCCAGGAGTATGACGTTCCATTGAGTTATGATTGTGCCACTGTACTCCAGCTTGGGCCACAGAGCAAGACCTTGTTGCTTAAACACACACACACACACACACCCTAATAATTAAAATAGATAGATTAGGTAGATGGATAGATGGGTAGATGGATGGATAGAGGGGCAGGGTGGTCAGGTGTTATACCTCATGCCTGTAATCTCAGCACTTTGGGAGACTGAGGCAGGAGGATCACTTGAGCCCAGGAGTTTGAGGTTACAGTGAGCTATGGTTGTGCCACTGCGCCCCAGCCACGTGACAGAATTAGTCCCTATCTCTACAAAAAATAAAAATTAAAAATTAACCGGGCATATGGCATATGCCTGTCTCTAAAAAATTTTAAAAAATAAATCAAAAAGACTATACTAGTTTTCATTTCTACCTGAAGTTGATATCAACTCCAATTTAGACTTATTTTCCATATATAGAAGAAACAGCTATGTTAAGGATTTTATTTCTCTTTCAGCTGTGTCTGTATCCATCTAGCCATTCTAGAACTCAATTCTCCTTCATTGTCTTCAACAATAACATATTTTAAGGTTATTTTCATTTTTTCAAAGAGGACAGTTGAGACACAGGAAAAACTATGCTTTGCCTGCAGAACACCTAATGTCATGTGTAGCTATAAATATGAATACTTACTTTTAATCCCTGTGTGAATGATTAGCCTATGTTTCACTCCTCATCTCTGGCACATTAACATAATTCTGAAATAACCCCTTTTAAATTTAATTTAATTTAAATTTTAATATTTTATTATTTTACAGATAGAGTTTCGCTCTGCCACCCAGGCTGGGGTGCAGTGGTATGATCACAGCTCACTGCAGCCTTGACCTCCTGGGCGCAAGCCGTCCTCCCACCTCAGCCCCCCAAGTAGCTAGGACTGTAGGGACACACCACCTGCCAGGCTACTTTTTGTATTTTTTGTAGAGACGGGGTTTTGCCATGTTGCCCAGGCTGGTCTCAAACTCCTGGGCTCAACCAGTCTACCTGCCTCTGCCTCCCAAAGTGTTGGGATTACAGGCATGAGCCACCACACCGAGCCCCTCACCCCTTTAAACATTGACTTTTATTCTGAATATAAACATGAAAGAATAAAAGAATGTGAAATGTTATTTTTGGTTTCAAATGAAGAAATATATAAGCAAAAAAAAAAAAAAAGACACAAATACTTCATGATCTCATTTATAAGTGGAGTCTTAAAAAGTCAAATTCAGAAACAGAGTAGAATGATGGTTTCCAGGTTCTGGGGAGGAAGAGAGGGAACAGGTCAAAGGGTACAAAGTTTTGGTTAGGATGAATAAGTTCTGGAGATCCTTTGTACGACAATTGTGACTATAGTTAATAATAATGTATTATATACTTGTAAAGGAGAGCAGAGTGTGGTGACTTGTGCCTGTAGTTCTACCTACTCAGGAGGTGTAGGCTAGGGGATCACTGGGGCCCAGGAATTCAAAGCTGTGGTGAGCTATGGTCACACCACTGCACTTCAGCCTGGGCAACAGAGTGACGCAATCTCTTTTTTTTTTTTTTTAACTGCAAAGACAGTAAATCTTAAATGTTCTCACAAAACCAAAATAAGTATGTGAGGTGATGGATATGTTAATTAGCTCAATTTAACCATTTCACAATGTATACATCAAAACATCACATTGTATATCATAAGTATATAATTTTTATTCATCTCCTGGGATGCAGTGGCTCACGCCTGTAATCCCAACATTTTGGGAGGCCGAGGTGGGTTGATCACCTGAGGTCATGAGTTGGAGACCAGCCTGGCCAACATGGTGAAACTCTGTCTCTATTAAAAATATAAAATTACAGGTGCACGCCCATAATCCCAGCTACTTGGGAGGCTGAGGCAGGAGAATCGCTTGAACCCAGAGGCAGAGGCTGCAGTGAGCCAAGATCACACCATTGCACTCCAGCCTGGGCACACAAGTGAAACTGTCTCAAAAAAGAATAATAATTTTTATTTGTCAGCCATACCTTGACAAAAAATTAATTTAAAAATTAAATTTCACATTAAGATTAAATGCAAAAAAATGTATTAAGACCCACTTGCTATGAAAGTTGCTACTAATGGTGCCAAGCTATTAGAAGAGGCCTAGAAGAGGGGAAAAGATCCCAACAAAAACTTGTGACTCTTCTTGGCTCAGAGAGACAATAAAATGGAAGTGCTTTATTTTAAAGAATTTTGTTAGATTAGGAGCCAGAATTCACAAGTATTGGTGAGAAGAATAATAATTTAGGCAGGTTTGCCATATTTCATTGGCACTGGGTTATTGACACCTAGTGTTTTTTGATGATGCATTGTTGTTAAAGAGCACCTGCAAACACTAAAACTGGCTCTTATTCCAACCTTCCAGCCTTCAGTGACTTTTTGCTAGAATGAGTGCTTTGGACACAAACTGTTAATTTTGTGATGGCATTGGAGTCTGTCAAACTGAGGATTTATAAAGCCTCAGAAATCATGTGATTTAATGAAGCATTCCATGATTTTGTTCTTATTGCTATCTCCAAAGTTTATGTTCTTGACCTAACAATTAGTTGTCAGAGTTACTGCTCTGAAAGAAATGGTGAATATTGCAATTGAAATGATAGCCCCCTTATTTTATAACTCATCTTACCTTCCACTACAGTGTGGTAGACCAGATAGCTGTCTAGCCTTAGTCAAACCACTTAATTTCTGTATGCCTTAGTTTTCTTACCTGTAAAATTGGACTGCTGATAACCATTTCAGATTATTATCAGGATTAAATGCAATGTGATATATAATGTGCACAGCACTGTTCACATAGACACTTAGTAATTTATAGATTCCTTTCAACATCTCAACTTCTCCTTTTAATATGAGTAAGTGTTCTTTACAGATCCCTCTTGATATTTCCTCGCCTCACCATTAGTTGTTAACCTTTTTGGGTTCTTATCCTTCTTGCAGAATCTGACATAAGCAGTGACCCCTCTTCCCAGAAAAATGCACGTGTCTATTTAACTTTGCCTACAACTTTGGGACTTCATAGAACTCCCTCTACCCCCCAAAAAAATCCCTCAATCTCATCTGTGGACCATGTTAAGGATCCTCTTACCCTTGGTAGACTTCCTCAGTTTTCCTAGCTTTGGTTGTCATCTCACTGTAGATGGTTCCTAAATCTGGTTTTCTTTCTTTTGAACTGCTACCTGCCAGATGTTATCATGGTATCTTAATATAATAGAGACTTAATCAGTGAATGGAAGAGTAAATTGCAACATTTAATTATTGTTATTACAGGCCAAATAAATATATGACACTGTGTGGCTAGATTTAGAGATCTGTGTTGACTGAAAACTACAGCTAATAAAGTTAAGTCAGGTTAGATATCGACTAAGGCACAACTGTCTAATTTCCTGAGGTACTGATTGAAGTTTACTCGTAAGCTTGTGAAACAGTTTTGGTCACAGTTCCAAGTGTGGTAGCCTCTTTCAGATTGCAGGCTACCAGCCAAAATGTCATCTCATCTGAAAATCTGCTATTTCTCTTTCAAATGTTATCATGGAGAGCTGGGTGTTATTAGAGCCTTTTGCATCAACTTTTTCACCCGTTCACAGAAACCCATTTTAAGGGGGAAAAAGAGTTATTGGCCCAAGTAATTGAATAATCCAGTCAAATCATTTAGGGGCAAGAATGACTTTCAGGGGCTTTTACTTTGATCCTGTATTTCTCAGCTTTGTTTTTCTTTGCCTCTTGGCCTTACTTCTCCTGAGATGAGCTTTCTTCAGGTAGTCAAGGGAAGATGGTTGCAAGCACCTCCAGTCCACATTGGTTGTATAGTTGCAATCCTGCAGGAATCAAGGTAATATTTCCCCATCATGTAAAAAAAAAAAAACCCTGGGGACGACTTTGGACTGGCTTGGGTGATTTAGTTAATGTTCCCTGCACTTACTCCTCTTCCATATATACACAAAATGGGCAGGAGTAGTTCCCCAGTAGAATTGGTAGACAGATGTTCAACAGTGTTCCGGGATTATTTTATCATAAAGTCTTTGAGTAGAACCCAAGTCTGTGGACAATAGTAGTCTTTTAATCTCTTAGGACATTTAATGAGATTGCCAAAAAACTACAACTCCTCCCACCTCTACCTGTTGGTATCACTTGATTGCTGAATTACCTATATAAATAGTTCTCAAAATGTGGACCATCTAGGGGCTTGTTAGTAATGCAAATACTGGGGCCTCATCCCAGACCTGCTATGATAGAAACCTTAGGGGTGAGGCCCAGCAATCTGTACATTAAGCCATCTAAGTGATTTTTATGTATTCTAAAGCTTGAGAACCACTGACCAAATCATGGATGCTCACAGCTGTCTGAAATAGGAGAAGGAATCATTGTTAATTAGTGGTTTTATTAATTATTGACAATCACTAATAAAAGTAATTAATTAATTAATAAACCCCTGACAGGTGCAACTGAAAATGATTTTTTCTTTTTATTTTTTTCTTCTTTTTAGATATTTGTGTTCCATGTGATGGAAATTATTTTTTAAAATTTAAAAGTTTACAAGATTATTATTGTCTGTATAATTTCAGTCATTTCAGGTCTCTTTAAGGAGATGCAGTCATCAAAAAACAAAAAAAGAAAAAAAATCCACTGAAAAGGATTTTTTCATTGCCATTTATATACCAGTGAGACCAAATATTTTTATACACGATGGTTTAATTCCTTATACAGTTCTATGAAATAGGTCATAGTGTTGTATCCCCATTGTTGCTGAAAAGAAAACCAAGACTGAGAGAGGTTTAAAAAGCTGGCCAAGGTAGTGTATCTAATATAGCAGAAAAATGGAGTTTGAATATATTCAACAATCCTTTTACTGAGGGCCTATAGTGTTTTGAAACCTGTTGTAAGTATCAAGAGTATAAAAATACTTAAGACCAGCCAGTTGTGGTGGCTCATGCCTGTAATCCCAGCACCTTGGGAGGCCTAGGTGGGCAGATCACCTGAGGTCAGGAGTTCAAGACCAACTTGACTAACATGGTGAAACCCTGTCTCTACTAAAAATACAAAAGTAGCCAGGCATAGTGGCATGTGTCTGTAATCCCAGCTACTCGGGATATGGAGGCAGGAGAATTGCTTGAACCTGGGAGGCAGATGTTGAAGTGAGCTGAGACCACCCCACTGCACTCCAGCCTGGCAACAGAGCGAGACTGTCTCAAAAAACAAAACAAAACAAAAAAACCCCAACAACTTAACACTTTGTTTTTGTCCTCAAGGAACTCAGTCTTATAAATAAGACAGTAGGGTAATGATTTCTGTAACAAAGGTGTCTCAAGAGTGATTTGGGAAACAGTGGAGGGAACATCTGACTTTGCTTTGGAGGATTGGGGAAGGCTTCAAAGAAGGATTGGATCTTTGATGTTTGAATAGATAACATTACAAAGTCCTTTGATAAATACAAAAATCTCACTTTAATGTTTAATAAAATTTCAAAAAATAAATTAATTACTGTTTCTAAAAGCAAATCCAAAGCAATGATAACTTTGGAATGTTTTTTCAAACTACATTTGCCCTCTATTCCAATATGCTAATATGTTCTTGGAGGAGGGGCTCCTCTTAGCACTTAATAATTTTAAAAGTCACATTGTATGCCATGGTTTAGATATACCATAATCTATTCAACTAGTTCCCATTTTTTGATAATTAAGCTTATAATTTTTACTATCACAAATGTTATTACAATGAACATGCTTTTACATTCACCTTTGTGTACTTATATTAGGCTCTTAGTATATATAGCTCCTAGAAATAGAGTGTTGGATCAAATATTTATTTCTTTTTTTTTTTTTTTTGAGACGGAGTCTCACACTGTCACCCAGGCTGGAGTGCAGTGGCGCAATCTCTGCTTACTGCAACCTCCGCCTCCCGGGATCAAGCGATTCTCCTGCCTCAGCCTCCCGAGTAGCTGGAATTAGAGGCATGCGTCACCATGCCCCGCTAATTTTTTTGTATTTTTAGTAGAGATGGGGTTTCACCATATTGGCCAGGCTGGTCTCGAACTCCTGACCTCGTGATCTGCCTGCCTCAGCCTCCCAAAGTGCTGGGATTATAGGCGTGAGCCACCGTGCCCAGCTCTGCATCAATATTTCTATTATGGATTTAAATTTTTTCTTATCTGTCATTTTCCTTTATTTTTTTTAAATGCTCTTTACATGTTATGTTTTCATAACATGGTTTATGTTATAGTGTTTTTTGGTGTATTTCATTTTTGTAATAAGTATATAAAATGTAGATTAAATTTTTGGTGGTCTTTTGGCATATAAACCTATAGGATAAGGTGATGCACATAACCTGTGTGTTTCTGATAGTATGGTTTAAGGTAGTACATTGAAGACAAACGAATGCAAGTGGAAATCAGGAGGTATACATTATTATCCCATTTTAAACAGTGACTGTTGAATTATATAATTTCAAAGTCATTTTCTTCATGTGTGTATTTCCCTATCTTTGAACATGAGAATAGTATTAACTTTAAACTTTTGCCCTCCTTATAAAATGAAGAGATGGGCCGGGCACAGTCGTTCACACCTATAATCCCAGCACTTTGGTGGTTCACGCCTGTAATCTCAGTGCTTTGGGAGGCCAAGGCGGACAGATCATGAGGTCAGGAGATCGAGACCATCCTGGTTAACACAGTGAACCCCTGTCTCTACTAAAAACACAAAAAATTAACCAGGGGTGGTGGCACACGCCTGTAGTCCCAGCTACTCAGGAGGCTGAGGCAGGAGAATCGCTTGAACCTGGGAGGCGAAGATTGCAGTGAGCTGAGATCGTGCCACTGCACTCCAACCTGGGTGACAGAGAGCTCTGTCTGAAAAAAAATTGAAAAAAAAAAAGAGAGAAGATATGTATAAAACAGAGACCAGAGACATTAAATGATATATTCTAGGGTTTTTTGTTTTTTTTGAGAGACGGAGTCTCGCTCTGTCACCCAGGCTGGAGTTCAGTGGCGTGATCTTGGCTGACTGCAACCTCAGCCTGCTGGGTTCAAGTGATTCTCTTGCCTCAGCTTCCCAAGTAGCTGGGACTACAGGCGCGTGCCACCACATCCAGCTAATTTAAAAAAAAATTTTTTTAGGCGGAGTCTTGCTCTGTCTCCCAGGCTGGAGTGCAGTGGTGCCATCTCGGCTCACTGCAAGCTCCGCCTCCTGGGCCCACGCCATTCTCCTGCCTCAGCCTCCCGAGTAGCTGGGACTATAGGCGCCTGCCACCACGCTCAGCTAATTTTGTATTTTGTTTAGTAGAGATGGGGTTTCACCGTGTCGGCCAGGATGGTCTCGATCTTCCGACCTTGTGATCTGCCCACCTCGGCCTCCCAAAGTGCTGGGATACAGGCGTGAACCCCCGCACCTGGCCCATTGTATTCTTTCTTAGAGACAGGGTTTCACTATATTTTGGCCAGGCAGTTCTCCAACTCCTGACCTCAAGTGATCTGCCCGCCTCAGCCTCCCAAAGTGCTGGGATTACAGGCGTGAGCTACCGCACCCAGCCTCAAGATTTGATAGTTTAAAGGTGGCTGGTTAAATATATACCTGTCAAGTTTCTTCTTTAATATTTGATTTACAAATGATTAAAAGTGTACAACTGAGTTGTCAGATCCACAATAAAGAAACAACGTTGATTTTTTAAATTACATCAGCCATAGGCCTAGCTGAAAAAAAAGATAACAACTTTATTCTGTATAAATAACTTATTCTAATAAATACCAGATTTGCTTTCTGCTATAATACAATCATTAAAAGTTTAAATTTATTTGTCTTTTTTAAATTAAAAAATATTTCCCCACAAAGAAGTTATATCTTACAAGGAAAGATTTTCCAGAATTTTAGTTTTAGTGATAAGGTTTCTTCTATGAATAATTCTTTCTTCATAAGAATTCTTAATGTATTAGTCCATTCTCACACTGCTAATAAAGACATACCTGAGACTGGGTAATTTATAGTGGAAAGAGCTCGTGCCTGGGATTACGGGCATGAGCCACCGTGCCTGGCGCAGAACTTTCTGAAACAAAAATGTTCAATATGTATGCTATCCAATATGGTAGTCATTAACCAGCGAGCACTTGAAATGTGGCTAGTTTGAGGAACTGAAGTTTTATTTTATTTCATTTTTTTAAAGACAGGGTCTCACTTGGTCGCCCAAACTGGAAGTGGTATGATCAGAGCTCACTATAGCCTTGACCTCCTGGTCTCAAGTTATCCCCCTCTAGTAGCTGGAACTATAGGTGCACGCCAGCTTATTCTTTTTTTTTTTTTTTTTTTAAGAGACAGAGTCTCACTTTGTTGCCCAGGCTGATCTCAAACTCCTGGGCTCAAATGATCCTCCTGCCTCCCAAAGTCCTAGAATTATAGGTGTGAGCCACTGAGCCTGGCCTGGAGATTTAATATTATTCCATTTTAATTAATTTAAATCAAAATAGCTACATATGACTAGTGGCCTTTCTTTCTTTTCTTTCTTTCTTTTTTTTTTTTTGAGATTGGGTCTTGCTATGTAGCCCAGGCTGGAGTGCAGTGGCATGATCTCAGCTCACTGCAACCTCGGTCTCCCAGGTTCAAGCGATTCTTGTACCGCAGTCACTGGAGGTCTCTTTAATTGACTTACAGTTTAGCATGGCTGGGGAGGCCTCAGGAAACTTACGGTTGTGCCAGAAGGGAAAGCAAACACGTCCTTCACATGGCAAGCAGGAAGGAGAAGTGCCTAGCAAAAGCAGAAAAAACCCTTATAAAACCATCAGATTTTGTGAGGTTTTTTACCAAAAAAAAAAAAAAAAACTCGCTCATAGCACTTCAGTATCCTTTCTTATCCTTTTCTCTACCGCTAAAGGGGATACAATACCATGACCTATTTCACAGGATTGTATAAATAATTAAACCATCATGTATAAACATATCATTTGCTATCATGAGAACAGCAGCATGGGGGTAACTGCCCCCATGACTCCTTCCCATGACACATGGGAATTATGAGAACTACAATTCAAGAGGAGATCAGGGTAGGGACACAGCCAAACCATGTCACTTAATAAGACACCTGATAGATTGTCTTGTATCATTTTTCCTTTGCCTTCTTACAATCTCAGTGATTAGAATTGGGCTGAAAACAATACATCAAATTCTCAGCAAAATCCTTGTGGGTTGCTAGATACCAAGGGCCTTTAAGATCTTTAGACTTCACTATATAGAACAAATTTTGAATGGGAATTTTCTTTCTTTCTATTGCGTTTGGTTTTTCTGTCAGAATTTCCTGGTAGTTAAGGCTAAGGATTTTCTTCTTGCAATCAGGAGCCTAAGGGAGAGTTATTCAAAGCCTTTTTTCTTTGTGGTATGTGCTTACCAGGCAGAGTAGTCACTGTATTCCAGTAAGAGAACCTATTGCCAAAACGCCCACTAGAGCAGAAAACTGACCTACTTAATGCTGACAAGTTAAAAAAAAAAATCTGGAATTGTGGCAGCATTGGATCAACTTCTTTCTCTGGTGGTGTATGGGTGGGTAGTGATAGAGAAAAGGATAAGAAAGGATATTGAAGTGCTGCAAGGGAGTAAGTAAAAAGTAAATATTTAATTACCTGCAATCTATTCAGTTAAAAGCTATATATTTGTTGCAATTTGAAGGTTTCTGAAATACATCAGTTTTTTGTTTTTTGAGATGCCATCTCCCTATGTTGCCCAGGCTGGAGCACAGTGACTCTTCACAGATGCCATCAGAGCATGCTACAGTCTCAGACTCCTGGCCTCAAGTGATCTCCTGCTTCAACAATAGCTGAGAATACAGGCTTGCACCACTGATCCTAGTTAATAGCAGTTCTTCTTAAATCACTTTGAACTGTTAAAAAAAAAAAAAAAAAAAGAGGAGGCTTCTAGGACTTTCGTGGTAATATTCTAGAAAAGCCCACTAGTTAAGGTTGTCAGCCAGCATTTTATTTTATCAGTGTACAATACTTCAGAATCTATAGATATTGAAATAAAAATAGTGGTTAGAGTACTTATTTGAAGTAAGTAACTGTGGGCCTTAACTATCAAACTCATTTTCTCCATTGCAACCAATTTTTCATTTACTCTGATCGTTCCTACCATCTAAGTTTTAGAGCTATGCCTTTCATTACAGAAACCACTAGCTCATGCTTGTAATCCTAACACTTTGGGAGGCCGAGGCTGGTGGATCACTTGAGGCCAGGAGTTGGATACCAGCCTGGCCAACATGGTGAAACCCAGGTTCTACTAAAAATACAAAAATTAGCCAGGTGTGGTGGCACATGCCTGTAATCCCAGCTACTCGGGTGACTGAAGTACAAGAATCGCTTGAACCTGGGAGACCGAGGTTGCAGTGAGCTGAGATCATGCCACTGCACTCCAGCCTGGGCTGCATAGCAAGACCCAATCTCAAAAAAAAAAAAAAAAAAAAAAAGGCCACTAGTCATATGTAGCTATTTCGATTTAAATTAATTAAAATGGAATAACATTAAATCTCTAGGCCAGGCTCAGTGGCTCACACCTGTAATTCTAGGACTTTGGGAGGCAGGAGGATCACTTGAGCCCAGGAGTTTGAGATCAGCTTGGGCAGCAAAGCGAGACTCTGTCTCTAAAAAAAAAAAAAAAGAATTAGCTGGTATGCGCCTATAGCCCCAGCTACTCGGGGAGGATAACTTGAGCCTAGGAGGTCAAGGCTGCAGTGAGCTCTGATTATACCACTTCCAGCTTGGGCGACCAAGGGAGACCCTGTCTCTAAAAAAATAAAATAAAGTAAAACTTCAGTTCCTCAAACTAGCCACATTTCAAGTGCTCTCTGGTTAATGGCTACCATATTGGATAGCATATATATTGAACATTTTTGTTTCAGAAAGTTCTGGGCCAGTCATGGTGGCTCATGCCTGTAATGCCACCTCTTTGGAAGGCCTAGACGGGTGGATCATTTGAGGTCAGGAGTTCAAGACCAGCCTGGCCAGTGTGGGGAAACCCCGTCTCTACTAAAAATATAAAAATTAGTTGGGTGTGGTGGCGTGTGCCTGTAATCCCAGCTACTTGGGAGGCTGAGTCATGAGAATTACTTGAACCCGGGAGGCGGAGATTGCAGTGAGCCAACATCATGCCACTGCGTTCTAGCCTGGGTGACAGAGCCAGACTCCGTCTCAAAAAGAAAAAAAGGAAAAAAAAAAGAAAGTCCTATTGACTAGGACGGTTCTGAAGTCTGCCACTTCTGCCATGCTTTGCTTCAGGGTTTTCCTTGGTACTGTTGTCAGCTGTCATGGGTCAGATAAATTTTTGTTGAGGAGGGCTCTCTTCGTAGAATGTTAGCAGTATCCCTGGCCTCTACCCATTAGAATCCACTGAGTCTTGATAACCAAAAATGTCTCTAGACAGTGCCAGTTACTCCCTGGGGAGCAAAAATGACCCCGCTTGAGAACCACTGATCTACTTACATATGTTAGTTGTGTTACCAGTTAGCTTTTGCTGCATAAAAAGCTTAGTAGTTTAAAATACAGTAGTGTTGGCCAGGTGCGGTGGCTCACACCTGTAATCCCAGCCCTTTGGGAGTCCAAGATGAGCAAATCACCTGAGGTCAGGAGTTCGAGACCAGCCTGGCCAACATGGTGAAACCCCGTCTCTACTAAAAATACAAAAATTAGCCAGGCATGGTGGCAGGTGTCTGTAATCCCAGCTACTCAGGAGGCTGAGGCAGGAGAATCACTTGAACCCAGGAGGCAGAAGTTGCAGTGAGCCAAGACTGTACCACTACACTCCAGCCTGGGTGATAAAAGTGACACTCCGTCTCAAAACAAAACAAAACAGTAGTGTCCCCTGATATCCTTGGTTTTGCTGTCTGTGGTTTTAGTTACCTGAAGTCAACTGTGGCCTGAAAATATTAAATAGAATATTTACAATAAACAATGCATGAGTTTTAAATTATGAATGATGAAATCTTTTGCCATCCCATTCTGTCTTGCCTAGGACATGAATTGTCCCTTTGTCCAGCATATCTGTGCTGTTATTCTACCCACCTGTTAGTCACTTAGTCACTTATTGAAGTGCTTGTGTTCAAGGTCAATAGTGGCCTAATGCTACATCACAATGCCTATGTCATTCACCTCACTTCATCTTATCCCGTAGGCCCTTTATCGTCTCATAACATTGCAAAAAGAAGGATGAGTACAGTAAAAAAGAAGGTATTTTGAGAGAGACCACATTCATATAACTTCTATTACAGTACAGTGTTATAATTGTTCCATTTTGTTATTAGTTATTTTTGTTAATCTCTTATTGTACCTAATTTATGAATTAGGCAGTATATACAGGGTTTAGTACTATCTGTAGTTTCAGGCATCCACTGGGGATCTTGGAACCTATCTCCCATGGATAATGGAGGACTACTGTAAGTCATTTAATAGCTTATTATTCTGTGGATTAGCAGTTTGATTTGGGCTATATTGATTTCTGTGCTTTGCTGGAGGTTTGGCTGGGACCAAATGATATAGAATAGCCTCACTTAAATGTTTGTTGGTTGGCAGGCTTTTTGCCCAGGGTAGTGATTGCGGAGCTTTTTCTCCATGTGGCCTCTCCAGCAGGCAGGTTCATTCACCTGATAATGTCAAGGTTCTAAAAGTATTAAGGCTGGGTACGGTGACCCAAGCCTGTAATCCCAGCACTTTTGGAGGCCAAGGCGGGCAGATCACTTGAGGTCGGGTTTTCGAGACCAGCCTGGCCAACATGGTGAAACCCCATCTCTACTGAAGATACAAAAATTAGCTGGAAATCGCTTGAACCTGGGAGACGGAGTTTGTAGTGAGCTGAGATTGTGCCACTGCATGGCAGCCTGGGCAACAGAGCGAGACTCTGTCTCAAAAAAATACATAAATAAAAGCAAGAAAGGACAAACCCCAGTGTGCAAATGCTTTTCAAGTCCCTGCTGTATCACATTTTCTAATGCTCCGTTGGTCAAAGCAAGTCATAATGGCCAAGCCCAAATTCAAGGGGTAAAGAAATAGATTCTGTCTCTTGATAGGAAGAGTAGCAAAGTCACATTGTGAAGGGGTGTACATAAAGAATGAGAAGAATTATTGTGGCCAGTTTTGCACACAATCTACTATTATTATTTTCTGGGAATACAAGGAACTGACAGCCCTTTCATTCAATTTATCATTTCCCTCTTTTCTTTTTGGCTTGTGTTCATTATTATTTTAAAAATCACAAGGCCGGGCATGGTGGCTCATGCCTGTAATCCCAGCACTTTGGGAGGCTGAGGCGGGCGGATCACCTGAGGTCGGGAGTTTGAGACCAGACTGGCCCACCTGGAGAAACGCTGTCTCTACTGAAAATACAAAATTAGCTGGGCATGGTGGCGCATGCCTGTAATCCCAGCTACTCAGGAGGCTGAGGCAGGAGAATGGCTTGAATCTGGAAGGCGGAGGTTACAGCGAGCCAAAATTGTGCCATTGCACTCCAGCCTGGGGAACAAGAGGGAAACTCCATCTCAAAAAAAAAAAAAAAAATTACAGTTAAAGGCATGTTGGCTCACACCTGTTATCTCAGCACTTTGGGAGGCCAAGGCTGGAGGATCATTTGAGCTCCAGAGTTCCAGAGCAGCCTAGGCAACATGGCAAGACCTCATCTCTAGCAAAACAAAACAAAACAAAAAAGTCAGGCGTGGTGGCATGTGCCTATAATCTCAGCTACTTGGAAGGCTGAGGTGGGAGGATGGTTTGAGCCTGGGAGGCAGAGGTTGCAGTTAGCCAGGATCACACTATTGCACTCTAGCTTAGGCGAGAGAGTCAGACCCTGTCTCAAAAAAAATTATAGTTATTTAATTTTATGCATTTATTTCTTCTTTCTTGTAAGTATTCTTGATTCTTGTGGTACTGTGCTTCCATCTGGGATTATCTTCTTCATAGACAGCACCTTTCTTTTAGTGTAAGTCTGTTGGTAATGAGTGTTCTATTTTTGTCTGAAAGCATTTTTAGAACTTTTGTCTTAATTTTAAAAGGATAGTTTTATTGGGCATAGAATTCCAGATTGGCAATTCTTTTTTTTCAGCATTTTAAATATATCATTTTATTGCCTTCTGACTTCATTGTTTCTATTTTATTTTATTTTATTTGAGACAGGGTCTCACTCTGTTGCCCAGGCTGGAGTGCAGTGGCACAATCGTGGCTCACTTCAACCTCTGCCTCCTGAGTTCAAGTGATTCCTCTGCCTTAGCCCCTCCCTAGTAGCTGGGACTACAGGCATGTCCTACCATGCCTGGCTAATTCTGTATTTTTTGTAGATACAAGGTTTTACCATGTTGGCCAGGCTGGTCTCAAACTCCTGACCTTAGCTGATCTGCCCACCTCAGCCTCCCAAAGTGCTGGGGTTATAGGTGTGAGCCACCGTGCCCAGCCCCCCATTGTTTTTATTAGAGAAGCAATGTCTTTGGTTTTTAGCAGTTTTCAGTAAGATGCTTACATGGTTTTCTTTCATGCTTTTTATGGTTTTCATCATTTAAGATGTTTCAGGTCCATAGATCCTCTAGGATCTGTAGCTTGATGTCTTTTGTCAGGTTTGGAATATCTCTTCTGATATTGCTTCTGTCTCATTCTTTCAGTTCCCTCTGGGATTCTAGATAACATCTTTCTCCGCATCTCATATGTTTCTCATGCTCTTTTCTGTATTTTCTATCTTTTTTTCTTTGTGCTCCATCTAGATATTTTCTCTTGACCTTTTTTCTAGTTCAGTCTGCTATTAAAAGCATCTGCTATATTGTTAGTTTTATATATTTTTTAGTTCTCGATTTTCAATTTAATTTGTTCGTTTGTTTGTTTTCGTAGATTCGGGTTCTCTGATGAAATTCTCATCTTGTCCTCTATTTTCCTGAACATATTAATCACAATTATTTAAAGTCTGTGTGTGGTAATTAACAATGTCTGGATCCCTGGATCCCCATTTGATCTTTCTCTTTTTTTTTTTTTTTGGAGACAAAGTTTCGATCTATCACTGAGGCTGGAGTGCAGTGGCACAGTCTCAGCTCACTGCAACCTCTGCCTCATGGGTTCAAGCAATTCTTGTGCCTCAGTCTTCCAAGTAGCTGGGATTACATATGTGTGCCACCACGCCTAGCTAATTTTTGTATTTTTAGTAGAGACAGGGTTTTGCCATGTTGGCCAGGTTGGTCTCAAATTCCTGCCCTCGAGTGATCCACCCACCTCAGCCTCCCAAAGTGCTGGGGTTACAGGCATGAGCCACTGTGCCCAGCTCCTATTTGATCTTTTCCTATTGTCTTCTTTTTTCTCTTGATTTTCAGTCATTTGGTTCTGTCTCCTAGCATTCCTGGTCATTTTTAAAATGATTGTCAAACATCGTATATGGGAAATAATAGAGGCTCTTTATGATGATACTGTTCTCTAGAGAGGATTTGTTTTTCTCCTCTCTAATGGTAGTTAAAAGTAGGAGTAGATGACGTTGTTCCAATATGGGCTTGAGATGATCTGAGGCTTTGTTTTATGGTTCTCAAGGGCTGGTTTAAATCTAGTTTCCACTTCAAGAGTATTGTATTTCAGATGTACCAGAGGTACCTAGGGTATGCGTCATGGCCTCTGCCTGACAGGCCCTGGACTCTTAATTTTTCTGTGAGACTACCTAAAGTTCTGCTTACTTTTTTTTTGGAAAAAAAAATAGGCACTTTAGCTGGGCGCAATGGCACTTTGGGAGGCCAAGGCAGGTGGATCACCTGAGGTCAGGAGTTCAAGACCAGCCTGGCCAACATGGTAAAACCCTGTGTCTACTAAAAATACAAAAATTAGCCAGATGTGGTGGCATATGCCTGTAATCCCAGCTACTCAGGAGGCTGAGGCAGGAGAATCACTTGAACCCAGGAGGCAGAGGTTGCAGTGAGCCAAGATTACGCCATTGCACTCCAGCCTGGGCAACAAGAGCAAAACTCCATCTCAAATAATAATAATCATTTAAAAAAAAGGCACTTTGCCTCCAAATGTTAGAATTCAGTAAATACCCCGAGGGCAAAAGCAATATAGCATGTCCAGGCTGTCTTTTCTGTGATTGCTTTTTTTCTGGGATTTTAGCCCCTCAAATCCTGCCTGTCTTGGTAGTTGTGAGCTCTAATTTCTGTCACTGTGAGATTTCCAAAAGCTCTGGTTTGAAACTGGTTGCCCCAGCAGAAAAAAGTAGTAGAGAATGTCAGACTTAACTCTGCATTTTATTTTTCTCTGGTATTTTGGCCTATCATATCTTTGTTGCATTATTTGTTTTTATTAATTACTTATAATTATTTATTACTAATTCATTTTTAAACAATATTATTAATTTATAATAAAACAATATTAAACAATTTAAGCATATTTTAATCACTGCAGTAAGCAAAATATATGAGGATTGTGCCCTCATGCAACTTATATTCTTGTAGGGAGGAGGGTACCTTTATTTAAAATTGTGATAAGGAGACGTACAGAGTGTTATGAACTTCTTATAGTGGTAGCTGGCTTAGTTAGAGTGAGGGATGGTCAAGGACAGCTACTTTGAGTAAGTGGTATTTGAGCAGAGCTCTGAGGATGAGTAAAATTAACTTAGGGAAAAATAATGGGTTGTTAGAACTATGGATGGCGTAGAGACGTTGAAGGGAAAAGAAGCATAGCAGGTTTAAAGCATCAAAGAAGTGTGGTCTGATGGGCAAGGGCTAAATCGTGCCAAGCTTTATAAGCCATATTAAGGATTTTTTTACCTTTTTTTTTTTCTTCCAATTCTGTTCTGATCATTGGTCTGACTCTAATATACCTTCTCTTCAGTGTCTTCTGTCCCAAGACAGAAATATTTATTTACCTGGTTGTTTATTCTATAGAAATATATTAGGTACCTTTCATAGGCAAGGTTCTAAATTAGGTACCGAGATTGATTAAAAACAATATGGAATGCTGCCTTTAGATTTAGACAAACCTGAGTTTAAGTATTAGTTGTCTTATTAACTGTGTGTTTCTTTGGAGCAGTTATTTAATACCTCTGAACCTGAATTTTCTTGCTGACTAAATACTAACAATAAAAGTGATAATAGAATAATTAAAAGAGCTAATTGAGGCCGGGTGTGGTGGCTCACGCCTATAATCCAGCACTTTGGGAGGCTGAGGTAGGCAGTGAGGTCAGGAGTTCAAGACCAGCCTGGTCAACATGGCAAAACCACATCTCTACTAAATACAAAAATTAGCTGGGTATGGTAGCAGGCACCTGTAATCCCAGTTACTAGGGAGGCTGAGGCAGGAGAATTTCTTGAACCTGGGAGGTGGAGGTTGCAGTGAGTGGAGATCGAACAGTAAACACTCCAGCCTGGGTGACAGAGCAAGACTCTGTCTCAAAAAAAAAAAAAAAAAAAAAGTTAGTTGATAAATGTGCCCAATCAATGGTGGTGCTTATTACTATTATCATATAACTATAAAACACAAATTCTACTTTCAGAGTACCTAAGATATATGGGATCATGGCATATACCAATAGTTACAATATAACAAATAGTATAAGAAATGAAAAAAATTGGTGATTCAGAGGGAAGAGGTATTACATTCAGATTTGGGGATTAAGACTATTTAATGATGAAAGTGACATGTGTGCTAGAGTAGGAACTAGCTTGTCATTAAAACAATTTAGTGTGACATATAACTATCTCAGTCATAAACCTTTTACATTTTATCAAGCTAACAACCAAACTTTCAATTTGTCCCCTTCAACCTGCTCTTCCTTCTGTCTGCTACATCTCACAATAAATGGCAACTCCATTCTTCTGATTGCTCAGATCAGCAATCTTAGAGTCATCTTTCACTCTCACTCTGTATTTCCAATTCATTAACAAAATCCTGTTAGTTCTACCTGTAAGATATGTCCAGAATCCTACCATGTGCAGAGGTCTTGGAAAATGTGGATTATTGTAAACTTACTCGTTTGGCAATTTCTGTTGCAGCTAGGCTTCAGATGTGGTTTCTCCTGGAGCTGGGGGCACAAACAGGAAGTGGACCATCTCCCTGACATACCCCTACCATTGTCACTCTGGTCCAAGCCATCGTCACCTCACATCTGGATTAATTTAATAGTTTCCTAACTGGTTCCCTGTTTTATGATCTGTTTACAATACAGTAGCCAAAGTGATTCTTAAAAAACATAAATCTCATTATTCCTCCTCTCAGAACCCTTTAGTAGGTTTCATCTTATTAGGAACAGAAGCCCAAGTACTTGCAATGGCCTCTGAAACTTTCTGAAACATTCGGCTTTCTTTCCAACCTCACTTCCTCCCCTCCCTTCACTTAGTAAATTGTACTCACATCATTTCCTTATTATTCCTCTAACACTGCAACTTCCATCTAAAGGACTTGTACACTTGCCTCAGGACCTATACACTTGTTCCTTCCACCTGGAGTGCTCTCTTCCACCTATGTACTTGGGCTTGCCCTCTTACTACTCAACTGCCTTTAGATCTGTTTGCTCAAATACAACCTAACAAATGAAGCCTTCTCTTAACTATTTATTTAGAAGAGCCACCTCCTTTCTACCCTGTTTCCCAGTCCCAACACTTTCTTTTCCCCAATCCTACTTGATTTTTCTTTATATATCTCAGCATGTTATGTATTTGTTTCTTCATTATTTTGACAATCTCTCCAAATAAAATGCAACTACCATGAGGATAGAGGGTTTGTTTCATTCTCTGCTATATCTCTATAGAAGAATACCTGTCTTGTAATTAGTTGTCAATACATAATTTGTTGAATGAACGAACATGTTTTCTGGTTCAAGTGATAATTTTTTTTTACGAAGTTCATTAAGAATCATTTTAGGGCCCGGCGCGGTGGCTCAAGCCTGTAATCCCAGCACTTTGGGAGGCCGAGATGGGTGGATCACGAGGTCAGGAGATCGAGACCCTTCTGGCTAACATGGTGAAACCCCGTCTCTACTAAAAATACAAAAAACTAGCTGGGCGTGGTGGTGGGCGCCTGTAGTCCCAGCTACTCGGGAGGCTGAGGTAGGAGAATGGCGTGAACCCAGGAGTCGGAGCTTGCAGTGAGCTGAGATCCGGCCACTGCACTCCAGCCTGGGCGGCAGAGCGAGACTCCGTCTCAAAAAAAAAAAAAAAAAAAAAAAAGAATCATTTTAAAACTAAATTAAAAAGCAACACTTAGATGCGTTCCTGTGATGAAGGAGGAGGAAATACTAGTTTTTTGAGAAATGATTTTTGATAAGATTTTGAATGAGTTGCTTGATAGTTCAGGTAGTTGAGTTAATTGGGTAAAATGCCATATATAAAGGGCAAATGTATATGGTTCCATTGCTCCTTGATCGTGGAGAGGTCTTTTTAGCCACCTCTTTGAATCTGGTGGCAATTTTTAAGAAAATAGACTTTATTTTTAAGAGGAGTTTTAGGTTCACAGTAAAATTGAGCATAAAGTACCGAGAGTTCCCATATTTCTTCTGCCCCAATATAAGCACAACCTCCCCACTATCAACTTCTATCACACATCTTTATTACCCAAAGTCCGTAGTTTACTTTCGGGATAACTCTTGGTGGTGTACATTCTCTGGATTTGGACAAATATGTAATGACATGGTCTGCCATTGTAGTATAGTACAGAATAATTTCACTGCCATAAAAATCTGTGCTCTGCCTGTTTATCTTTCCCAAATCCCTTACCCCTGGCAATTACAGGCCCTTTTACTGTCTCCATAGTGTTACGTTTTCCAAAATGTCATGTAATTGGGGTCATACGGTATGTAGCCTTTTCAGATTGGCTTTTTTCACTTAGTAATATGCATTTAAGGTTCCTCCATGTCTTTTCATGGCTTGAAGCCTCATTCGGTTTTTAGCACTGAGTATTCCATTTTCTGAATGTATCACAGTTTATTTATTCACCTACTGAAGGACATCTTGGTTGCTTCTAAGTTTTGGCAATTATGAATAAAGCTGTTGTAAATAACTGTGTACAGGCTTTTGTGTGGACATAAGTTTTCCACTCATTTGGATAAATGCCAAGTAACATAATTGCTGGATTGTATGTGAAGAGTATGTGTAGTTTTGTAAGCAACTGCCAAACTGTTTTGTAAAGTTTGCTGTACCATTTTGCATTCCCATCAACAATGAATGAGGGGTTCCTGTTGCTGGAACTGCTTCTCAGAATTTGCTGTTGTCAGTGTTTTGGATTTTGACCATTTTGTTGGGTGTGTAATGGTATCTGATTGTTTTAATTTGCAGTTCCCTCATGACATATGATAATTTATTTTCATATGCTTATTTACCATCTGTATTTCTTTAGTGAAATATGTTCAAGTCTTTGCCGATTTTTAAATCAGGTTGTTAGTTTTCTTACTGTTAAGTTTTAAGAATTTTTTGGTATATGTGTGTGTGTGTGTGTGTGTATGTGTATATATATATATATATGCATGTGTATGTATATATATATCTATCTCCAGGCTGATGGAAGTGGCACAATCTCAGCTCACTGTAACCTCCAGCTCCTGAGTTCAAGCAAATCTCCTGCCACAGCTTCCCAAGTAGCTGGGATTATAGGTACCCACCAACACACCTGGCTAATTTTTGTGTTTTTAGTAGAGACGGGGTTTCGCCATGTAGGCTAGGCTGGTCTTGAACTCCTGACCTCAGGTGATCTGCCCGCCTTGACCTCCCAAAGTGCTGGGATTACAGGCATGAGCCACCATGCCCGGCCCAATATTTTGGATAATAGTTTTATTTGTTGTTTGTTTGTTTTTTTGAGACCGAGTCTCGCTCTGTCACCCAGGCTGGAGTGCAGTGGCATGATCTCGGCTCACTGCAACTTCCACCTCCAGGGTTCAAGTGATTCAGTCTCCCAAGTAGTTGGGATTACAAGCATGCACTACCACGCCTGGCTAATTTTTGGATTTTTAGTAGAGATGGGGTTTCATCATGTTGGCCAGGCTGGTCTTGAACTCCTGACCTCAAGTGATCTGCCTGCCCCCCTTGGCCTCCAAAAGTGCTGCATTACAGGCATGACCCACTATACCTGGCCTGGATAATAGTTCTTTATCAGACATGTTTTCTGCAAATACCTTCTCCCAGTCTGTTGCCTATCTTCCCATTCTCTTGACAGTGTCTTTAGTAGAGAAGAAATTTTTAATTTTAATGAAGTCCAGCTTATTAATTATTTCTTTAATGGGTTGTGCATTTGGTGTATATTTTAAAAGTCATTGCCTTACCCAAAGTCATCTAGATGTTCTCCTATGTTATCTTCCAGGAGCTTTATAGTTTTACATTTTACATTTAGGCCTGTGATCCATTTTGAGTTAATTTTAGTGAAGGATGTAAGGTCTGTATCTAAATTCTTTTTCTTATCCTTTCTTTTTTCTTTTTCATTTGGGTGTCCAGTTACTGCAGCACCATTTGTTGAAAAAGACTATCTTTTCACCATTGCATTGGCTTTGCTCTTTTGTCAAAGATCAGTTGAAAATAACTAACTAAATATTTTTATTTATAGAGATGGAAGTCTCACCATGTTGCCCAGGCTGGAGTGCTGTGGATTCACAGGCACAGTTATAGCACACTGTAACCTCAAACTCCTGGACTTAAGCAGTCCTCCCACTTCAGCCTCCTGAGTATCTGGCATTCCAGGCACACTCACCATACCCAACTCCAGTTGACTGTATTTATGTGGGCTATTTCTGAGTTCCATTGATCTATTTGTCTGTATTTTTGAAATACCATACTGTCTTGATTACTGTGGCTTTATAGTAAGTCAGTCTTGAAATTGAGTATACTGTCTTGATTACTGTGGCTTTATAGTAAGTCAGTCTTGAAATTGAGTAGCATGTTGAGTTGGCTATTCTGGGTCTTTTGCCTCTCTTTATAAACTTTATTTTTATTTTTATTTGTTTCTGTTCCATACAAACTTTAGAATGAGTTTGTTAGTATCCACAAAATAACTTGTTGGGATTTTGACCAAGTTGGGAAGAACTGACATTTTGACAGTATTGAGTCTGCCTATTCATGAACATGGAATGTCTCTCCATTTATTTAGTTTGATTTCTTTAATCAGTTTTTTCATTTTTCTTGTGTAGATTTTGAATATATTTGATTAGACTTATACCTAAGTATTTCATTTTTGGAGGGTGCTAATGAAAATGGTATTATGTTTTTATTTCAAATTTAGATTATTTGTTACGGGTATATAGGAAAGTGATTGACTTTTATATATTAACCTTGTGTCCTGTAACCTTGCTATAATTGGTTATTAATTCTGGAAGTTTTTTCGTTGATTCTTTCAGGTTTTCTACATGGGAAGTCTTGTCATTTGTGAACAAAAACAGTTTTCTTTCTAACTTTCCAATCTGTGTTAAGTTTTATTTCCTTTTTTTTTTTTTTTTTTGTCATATTGCATTAGGACTTGTAGTATGATGTTGAAAAGGAATGGTGGGAGGAGACATCCTTTTCTCGTTCTTGATCTTAATGGGAAAGCTTCTGGTTTCTCACCATTAAGTGTGATGTTAGCTGTAGGGTTTTAAAAATGGATGTGCTTTGTCTTGTTGAGGAAGAACCTTTATGTTCCTAGTTTGTTGAAAATTTTTATCATGAATGGATGCTGGATTTTGTTAAATGCTTTTTCTGCATTTATGGAGATGATCATGTAATTTTTCTTTTTTAGCCTGTTAATATGATGGATTATATTAATTGACTTCCACATGTGAAACCAGCCTTGCATACCTGAGATAAACTGGACTTGGTCATGGTGTATAATTCTTTTTATATGTTGCCGTTTTCAATTTGCTAATATTTCTGGTCACATTTTTTATTAATAGCTTGTTTGCATCCCTTCATGGCATGCTGATCAAATACTCAGTTACAACTTTGAAAAATGGCATGTATGTTGTATGATAGAATTGAAATCCGATTTTTTTTTTCTACAGGCTGGATTGGCCAAATCTAATAATATGGAATTTAATATGCATTATATAAAGATTTTTTGAGAATCAGTTTAATATGCATAGTTAATGACACACATTACCTGGGATTTTGATTCCAGCTCTGCTACTTAGAAGCTATGTTACCTTGAACAAGTTATTTAATCTCTTTATGTCTCAGTTTCTTCATCCATAAAACGGCGATTGTTGTAAAATATAAAATAAGTAATAAACATAAGGCTCTTAAAATAATAGCTGGCACATAGTAAGGGATGATGAAATGTTATCTGTGATTATTGTAAAATTCTGTACGTGGGTGCAAACAAACTCAAATTTTTAAGGCTTGACTGATATAATTTAGGACAACTAAGAAAGACTAGGTATCTTAGTCTTTTGTTGATTGTAAACTCAAGGAAATGATAGTGTGACTTGGATAGGATAAAAGTTAATGTAGGCCAGGCTGACAAGTCATTTATAATCTCTTGAAGCCAGAGGCAGTACCTTAGCAAATAACTTAAAGCTTAGAAGAATAAGGTTTCTAGGCCAGGCGCGGTGGCTCACACACTTTGGGTGTCTGAAGCAGGCGGATCACCTGAGCTCAGGAGTTTGAGACCAGCCTGGCCAACATGGTGAAACCCTGTCTCTACTAAAAATACAAAAAGCAAAAACAAAAACAAAAAATAAAAATAAAAATAAAGAAAGAAAGAAAGAAAAAAAAAAGAACAAAAAGTAGCTGGGCATGGTGGTGGGTGCCTGTAATCCCAGCTATTCAGGAGGCTGAGGCAGGAGAATCGCTTGAATCTGGGAGGTGGAGGTTGCAGTGAGCTGAGATCATGCCATTGGACTGCAGCCTGGGCGACAAGAGCAAGACTCTCTCTCAAAAAAGAAAAAGAAAAGTTAATGTAACTTAAAGGGCTAAAAAGTTTCCTAAAAAAGTGTTTGGTTAACAGTTCTCATGTTGCCTATGCCAATCTCCCATTATAATAATTAGAAGGAAAATAAACATTTAATATTTCTGAAATTGAGATGGATGGAAAACCCTTTGCCAGAATCTAGGAGAAATATTCAATTACTTATGAAATAGAAGGATCTGGACAGAGAAAGACCCACCATTCCCAGATTTTGGCATAAGGTTCTCTGAAAGAAAGAAGGAAAACATTTTATGTCTTTCTTTCCTGTTGGCTATCCTTGGACCTGTAGACACAGGGTTGGCACCAACTGGAAAACTGGGCAGCTATTCTTCTTTCCCAGTGACTTTCAAGCCTAAATAAAATATACAAAAGGAAACTTTTGGCCAGGTGCAGTAGCTCACACCTGTAATCCCAGTGCTTTAAAAAGGCCAAAGTGGGAGGATTGCTTGAGGCCAGGAGTTTGAGACTAACCTGGACAACATTGTAGAGAAAAAATTCTCTATGAACATTTTTTTAAAAAATTAGCTGAACGGCTGGGTGTAGTGGCTCACGCCTGTAATCCCAGCACTTTGGGAAGCCAAGGTGGGCGGATCACCTGAGGTCAGGAGTTCGAGACCAGCCTGACCAATAATGGTGAAACCCCATCTCTACTAAAAATACAAAAATTAGCCAGATGTGGTGGCACATGCCTGTAATCCCAGCTTCTGGGGAAGCTGAGGCTAGAGAATCGCTTGAACCCGGGAGGTGGAGGTTGCAGTGAGCTGAGATCACACTATTGCACTCCAGCCTGGACAACAAGAGCAAAATTCCTTCTCCAAAAAAAAAAAAAATTAGCTAAACATGGTGGCGTGCACCTGTATTTCTAGCTACTTGGGAGGCTGAGGTGGGAAG
The DNA here is from genome assembly GCF_002776525.5 of Piliocolobus tephrosceles. NCBI lineage: Eukaryota > Metazoa > Chordata > Mammalia > Primates > Cercopithecidae > Piliocolobus > Piliocolobus tephrosceles. Next base: position 33,144,734 of record NC_045439.1, read on the forward strand.
ATCTATTGAGCCCAAGGAGTTCAAGGTTACAGTGAGCTATGATCCTGCCACTGCACTGCAGCCTAGGTGACAGAGTAAGACCCTGTCTTTAAAAAAAAAAAAAAAGAAAGAAAAAAAAAAAGGGAAGCTTTCCTTTCTCAGTGAGACCTAACTCAAACAAACATTCTGATACTGCAAATTATGTTTCTTCTCCCTGACTCTGATATTTCTAAACTCCTTTACCTTGTTCAAAATTGTTCTACAGCTTTTAGCTTTTAACTAGCTATATAATTTATTTATATTTATTGTTTGTCTCCCACACAACTAGAATGTAAGTCCCATGACGGATTTGTTCACTGAAGTATCCTAAGCACCAAGAACAGTGCCTGGCAAGCACAGACACTCAAAAAATATTTGTGAGTTGAATGAACAAAATCTGAGGCTAAAGCCTCATATATTATACTAGTAAAAGCATAGCAGCTTTAACTGAAGACAGGGCAGGGACTTACAGTTCTACCTACTGGGTCCTGCCCTTGCACCTTGTGGCATCACTACAAGGAGCACAGTTTGAAGCTACCTTACAAGTAATGATCTATGAGGTTGCTGGAATATGGTTCACCCATTTCATTTTATCCCTTCTTTCTGTATTACCGAAAGACAGTAATTCCTAGGAAACATCTGGGCCTGGGTGGGTGGTGGTAGATGCTTGCAGTGGCTATGGAAAGGTTCATTTTTTATGGGAAATATACTTCCTAAATTGTAAAGCTCTATTCCAACGTCAGTGAGAGAGAGAATCCTGGTTACAATTTTTATGACATCAGTTGAGAATGTCATGCTAATGTTTTATAAACAACAAAATAAGAAAAAAATCAATAAAGATAGGGATGAAACCCTAAAAGTATAAACAGAATCAGATGAACCTAACTGTATTTCAGCTCCACTTAAAGATAAGTAAAATGGTATACTCTTAAACTCAAGATGAGCAGAAATATAAACAATAATGAATATATAAACTGATGAATAATGAAATATAATGAAAAGAATATAACATATATTGAAGATATATAATACAATGAATATAATGAAATGAATATTGAAATATAAATAATAGTGAATCCTAGTTTCTAGGCTTTTCTTTTGTAGTGGTATGAATTAGCAATTTTGAAAGTGTTTTTTGTTAGTTCTAGGACTGAACAAATGAGTAAGTGTATTGAGGATAATGGGAGTCAATTTTTTTCATTGTTGGAGAAAGGAGTTTTATATATGGAAAGAGAAAAGGCTGGAATAAACCCTGTGATGTTGGATTTGAATGGGAAGTTATGGTTTTTAATATCTATTAATATCTATGTAACATATTATTAATCTATATTTAAATATTTAATATCTATATAAATATAGATAAATACACATATATGTGTATTTTCATATAGATATACATATATAGGCACATACATGTGTGCATGCATATACACAGACATACACATTTTTATATATTTATATATATATGTATTTCAGCTTTGTTTGCTAAGAGGGCCTAGAAACAATTACTTTGCCTCTCTTTTTTTTTTTTTTTTTGAGATGGAGTATTGCTCTGTTGCCCATGCTGGAGTATAGTGGCATGATCTTGGCTCACTGCACTCTCCACCTCCCAGGTTCAAGTGATTCTCCTGCCTCAGCTTCCCACGTAGTTGAGATTACAGGCTCTTGCCACCACACCTGGCTAAATTTTGTATTTTTAGTGGAAACATGGTTTTCACCATGTTGGCCAGGCTGGTCTTGAACTCCTGACCTCAAGTGATCCTCCCACCCCTGCCTCCAAAAGTACTGGGATTACAGACGTGAGCCACTGAGCCCAGCCACTTCTCTTTCTTAACCCATTTGTGCTGCTGTAACAGAATACCTGAGACTGGGTAATTTATAAAAAACAGAATTTTATTTTCTCACAGTTCTGGTGGCTGGAAAGTCCAAGATCAAGGTACTGGCAGGTCCAATTGTCTGTTCCGGAGATGAGGAACACAGTGTCTTCAGATGGCCAAAAAGTGGAAAAACAAGCTAGCTGAAGCTGCACGAAGCTTTAAATCCCATCCAGGAGGGAGTAGCCCTCCTGGCCTAATCACTCCTTAAGGGCCCCACCTCTTAATAGTGTCACATTGGTAACACCTGAATTTTGGGGGCCCTATTCAAGTCATAAAACCCTGTAACAATGAACACACGTAACTGAGTCCTATATATTTCAATATGGACTGTAGACATATAGTAAGTTTCTTTTTCTTTTGAGATGGAATCTCGCTCTTTCTCCAGGCTGGAGTGAAGTGGCACAATCTCGGCTCACTGCAAGCTTCACTTCCCAGGTTTAAGCGATTCCTCTGCCTCAGCCTCCTGAGTAGCTGGGGTTGCAGGCACGCACCATCATGCCTGGCTAATTTTTTAAAATTTTAGTAGAGACGGGGTTTCACCATGTTGGCCAGGATAATCTCAATCTCCTGACCTTGTGATCCGCCCACCTTGGTCTCCCAAAGTGCTGAGATTACAGGCGTGAGCCACCGAGCCTGGCTGTTATATAGTAACTTTAACATTGGTACTGATTTGCTTAACTATACTGTGGTTATCTAAACAAGCATTCTTGTTCCTAGCAGAACATTCAAAAATATTTAGGACTAAAATGGTATATAGTGTTTGCAGCTTACTCTCATATGGTTCAGAAAAAAATGTATGAGATGGACCTGGTGTGGGCTCACTCCTGTAATCCCAGCACTTTGGGAGGCCGAGATGGGAGTCTAAGAGTTCAAGACCAGCCTGGGCAACATAGTGAGACCCCATCTCAAGGAAAAATGAACGAGAAAAAGAATGATACAGCAAATCAGATTAAATATAAATAATTGATGATCTTTGCAAATTTTCTTTAAAATTGAAATTTTATAAACTTAAAAATTTACCTAAAATCTTTTCATATATCTTAGTTGTAATCCAACTTGACTTCATTTATAGAACTCACAGAAATGACAAAAAATTATTTAAAGAAAGTAAAGTAGCAAAGGAAATGCTGATCATGCAGAAAAATTTCAAATTGTTAGCATACAGAGAAGAACCTGATTTTTTTATTTGTTGTTCTGTCATTGCATAGTAACCTCGAACACCTCATGTTCTATATTTATTTGCTTTAAATATTTTTAAAATGGTAGTTCAAGGATTTCCTAAGCATTTCTTATTTAATAAGTTTTCTTAGGAAGGGGCACTTTGTAAAAATTAGATTTGTTCTAGACAGTTGTACCCTTTTATATTGGTGTTAATCCATTAATCTTACTCATGTGGGCAGAGCTCTCGTGGTCTAATTATCTCTTAATGGTCCCACCCCGCACACTACCATTAGATTTCAACATGAGTTTTTGGAAGAGGCAAACATTCAAATCATAGCAAACTGGAAGCACAAGAGTATGGATAAATTTCCTAGACATAATATTGAGTGAAAGAAACAACAACAAAAGGGTAATATTGTATGATTCTTTTTAATAAAATTCAGTATAGGCAAAACACATCTATGATGTTAGTTTAGTTAATTAAGATAGTGGTATCTTTGGTAGGGGAACAGGAAGTGACTGGAAGCAGGAACATAGAGGAGTTTCTAGGGTGCTACTAACGTTCTGTTTTTGATCTGGATTCTAATTATGTGTGTATCTTTGTGAAAAGTAATTGAGCGCTATACTTTGTATGCTTCTTTCTACCTATATTATATCTTAATAAACTATTTTTAAAAGGATTTTTGTATCATATGTAAATCCGTTACTAAGGACACTTTTTTAAGTGTATTTTTCATAAAATGCATTTGTTAAGTTCCTCTTCTGGACGTGGGAAGAGATGTGGACAAAAAATTAGGCTTCCTTTTATTAATCAGCTCTATGTAACTCATTTCACATCCCTTTGTGTCTTACTGCCTTAATTCTTAGAGTTAATTTTTGTGTCCAGTTATACTTTTTCACTTTATAAAGTATTAATAAGTGAATGAGTGAAGTCTTATTTTAAGTCTGTTCTTTTTTTAAATTTTTCAAATTTCTTAGTGTAAAATTCTAAGTACAGTATTTGAAGGTAAGTGGAAATTGAAGATATGGCTATTATTGTCAAATTCCTTTTTGAAAATGTTCTAGGGCCAGGCGTGGTGGCTCACACGTGTAATCCCAACACTTTGGGAGGCTGAGGTGGGTTAATCACAAGGTCAGGAGTTCGAGACCAGCCTGGCCAACATGGTGAAACCCTGTGTCTACTAAAAATACAAAAAATTAGCTGGGCGTGGTGGCGAGCACCTGTAATCTCAGCTACTCAGGAGGCTGAGGCAGGAGAATCACTTGAACCCAGGAGGCGAAGGTTGCGGTGAGCTGAGATGGTGCCACTGCACTCCAGCTCGGGTGACAGTGTGAGACGCCATCTCAAAAAAGAAGAAAAAAGAAAATGTTCTATTAGATTTATTTAGTACATTTTTATTACCCACTTTCCATTTTAGTGACACCTGAGAGACAATGTACACCTCCATACTAACAGAAGGAAAACTTTTTAGTTTAAGTTGTTTTTATATTCAGAAGTTAGGGTTGTTGGACTTCCACTCTTCAAATGCTACAATTTCCATGAAGTCTTTTCTTGTTTTTTCTCTCTAAGTCAGTGATCTCATCCCCCTCTTAAGGCATGTTGCAGTTTGTGCCTCTCTTAAAGCATTTGCAGTATCTTGTCATACAGGCTTTTAATATTCCTTTTCTTGATTATGAGAACCTAGAGCTTAGAGATTATGTCAGTGGTTTTCTGTACTCCTCTTAATACTGAATATTGTGACTGTATTAACACACAGTAGGTTCTCCATCAATAGTTTATCCCAATTGCTGTGTTTCTTTTCAATTTTTTTTTTTTTTTTTTTGAGACGGAGTTTTGCTCTTGTTGCCTAGGCTGGAGTGCAATGGCGCGATCTCGGCTCACTGCAACCTATGCTTCCCGGGTTTAAGTGATTCTCCTGCCTCATTCTCCCGAGTAGCTGGAATTGATTACAGTCACCCGTCACCACACCCGGCTAATTTTTTGTATTTTTAGTAGAGACAAGGTTTCGCTATGTTGGCCAGGCTGGTCTTGAACTCCTGACCTCAAGCGATCCACCTGCCTCGGCCTCCCAAAGTGCTGGGATTAACAGGTGTGAGCCACTGTGCCGGCCCAAATTGCCATGTTTCTAACCTTGAATACCATTTCATAGTTTAATTTTGCTTGTGTAATTTTCTTTGTAAATCAAATATTTAATATATAGCTGAATAGATACTCTGTGAGCACTTTCCGTTTTTGAAAGCCAAATCCCAGTTCTATAACTGTCATTCTATAATATTTACCCTCTTGCCAAACACATATTTTCTTTGGGGACAGAAATAAATATGCAAAACAAATTCCAAGCCAAGTTTTGTTTTGTTTTGTTTTTAAACACTTTGCAGAAACTGCTGTTTGCTACAAGAGAATGAATGGAATTTTTCGTTTAACTTTACGTGAAAATGGAAATAAATATAGGACTGTGGGATTAAACATGGAGATTCTCTAGAGTGTTTTGAAGAAGTTTCCCTTATATTCCATTGATCTTGGTGTTCATTTTCCCTACGACTTTGCCAATGTGTCTGTCTCTTTCTGTTTATTTCTTGTAAATATTCCTTCCTATCAGTGCCACGAGTCCATTATTATTATTATTATTATTATTTTTTAAACCGGGTCTCACACTGTTGTCCAGGCTAGAGTGCAGTGGCATGATCACAGCTCGCTGCAGCCTTCACCTCCCAGGCTCAAGCTATTCTTCTGTCTCAGCCTCCAGAGTAACTGGGACCACAGGTGCATGTCACCATACCTGGCTGATTTTTAAAGTTTTTTGTAGAGGCGAGTTTTCCCTGTGTTGCTCAGCTTGGTCTTGAACTCCTGGGCTCAAGTGATTCTCCTGCGGAGGCCCCCTGAAGTGCTGGGATTACAGGCATCAGCCACTGTGCCTGGCCAAACTGATCCTTCTTGACACAGCACTTCCTGTTTTGGGCCCCTTGAATACTAATTACTGGTCTTACTAGGAATATGTGTAGAATGGGATTTGTGGGAGTTGCTCTCAATAAATAACAATATTGTATTTGTCTCTCTCTTTCTCTCTCTCTCTCTCTCTCTCTCTATATATATATATATATACATACACACACACAATATTTTATTTCAAAGATCGAGTAATTTACCTGTAGATATTTGAGTTTTATATAGGGGAATTATTTGTCATGTATTAGAGAAAATTGTGGTTCTACATTAGTGTGTGGATCTTACAATTGGAGTAACTTGGAGTGATCATCTTCTGTATATCATTATAATAAAGTCTTGTTTTATCGGGAAAATGGGACATCCTCTTTATTTTGTGTATAGGTATTTTGTTTGGAGTTACTATGTCAGTGCAATGCAGCAATAATTATGTTACTAACAACAATTTTGTGAGATGTTTATTATTCTCATTTTACAGATGAGGAAACTGAGGCTTGGTGAAGTTACGAAAGTTGTCCAAAATCACACAACTTGTAAAGGGCACAGCCAAGATTCAGAGCCAGGTCTGTCCAACTTCAAAACTCTTAATCATAACCATGAATCTGAAATAGCTGTGAAGTATCAACCTGTGATAAGCTGTGTTAGTATTAATATTGCTTAACTGTTGTTTAACAATTACTGATAATATTTTTAATGCTGAGTGTTTTTGTCCTTTATAATAATTTCACATATCTTTTCAATATTGTGAAAAGCAGTATAAATGGTATTTAAGGGTTTAGTCTCTGGAGACAGACTACTTGGGTATGAATCCTTTAGCCACTTCATTTACTTGTTGTGTGACATTGGAAAAGTTGCTTAACTTTTCCATACTTCAGTTTTCCATCTGTAAAATTGTGATGGTAATATTATCCACCTGATAGGGTTATTGTAAAGATTGAACGATTTAATACATACAGAGCATTTACAACAATGCCTGGCACACAGTAAGTATTCAGTGAATGTCAGTGATTAGTATTATCATCTCCTAGCAACCAGTAAAGAAAATTATCATAATATCTAATTCTGTATTAGGAAATTTGGATAAAGCAATGTTTAGGCAGCAATGTAGGACATGGCAAAACTTACATAAAACAAAATTAAACTCGAATGAGTTAGATCTAAAGAATATTATTCATTTGATCAAATTCAGGTCTATTATAAAGCAACTTGGGCAACTGCTTATAGATCTCACATGTATAAGAGCCTTACATATATAAGGGCCATACATAGGTCCACTAGAAGTACCCATTGAGCCTAACATGGTCATTGCATTATGAATGTGTTTTGTCTGCCTTCCCCTTCAGAATGCAATTTGTATTTAGAATAAATGTCCACATTTTCAGGTAGTTTATGAGGAGATGGTGTTTTGGCAGCCTTGACGGAAAATTACCAAGAACCAAAACCTTATGTATTACGTAAAATGTTGGCAACATTTTATCACTTGCAGGAGTGCTTATTAGAACTTGCACTATGGTGAATGTGCACACTGAATGACCTTTGAACCAGTGGGACCACTAGTTCAACTAGAACTCAGCCATGAACTGATTATGTATTCTTTTCTCATACTTGTTTATTCTAGCTGTCAGAATCCTAAAGTACTGTATTAACTATTACTACAATTTCATTAAAGTAAGATACCTATGATTATTTACTACTAATAAGTTTATATCTGTTGCATAAACATCCATGAATGGGAGATAATTTGAGCAAAATTATGCAAAAATTCAAAAGCTATTTAAAGATTGGGACCTGCCTTGTATGAACTCCAGAGCTCTGTAGCTTTTTTTTTTTTTTTTTTTTTAATTTTTTTCTTATAGAGACAGAGTCTTGCTATGTTGCCCAGGCTGGTCTGAAACTCTTGGGCTTGAGCAATCCTTTCACCTCAGCCTCCCAAAGTGCTGGTATTACTACCATGCCCAGCCTATAGCTTTTATTCTGCACATACATTTAATTTATTTCCTTCTTTTACAGTATTGAGACTTACTGTCCTTGATCATAGAGTATGTTTTTGGTTATTTGGATATTTAAAATATTTTTCAGCAAATTCTTTTTCTCTTTTTTCCATAAAGAAAAATAAGATGGCCAGGCACGATGGCTCACACCTGTAAGCCCAGCACTTTGGGAGGCCAAGATGGGCAGATCACTTGAGGCCAGGAGTTCAAGACCAGCCTAGCCAACATGGCAAAACCCCATCCTACTAAAAAATACAAAAATTAGCCAGGTAGGGCCGGGTGCGGTGGCTCAAGCCTGTAATCCCAGCACTTTGGGAGGCCAGATGGGCGGATCACGAGGTCAGGAGATCGAGACCATCCTGGCTAACACAGTGAAACCCCGTCTCTACTAAAAAATACAAAAAAACTAGCCGGGCGAGGTGGCGGGCGCCTGTAGTCCCAGCTACTCGGGAGGCTGAGGCAGGAGAATGGCATGAACCCGGGAGGCGGAGCTTGCAGTGAGCTGAGATCCGGCCACTGCACTCCAGCCTGGGCGATAGAGCGAGACTCCATCTCAAAAAAAAAAAAAAATTAGCCAGGTATAGTGGCACATGCCTGTAATCCCAGCTACTTAGCAGGCTGAGGTATGAGAATTGCTTGAACCTGGGAGATGGAGGTTGCAGTGAACCGAGATCACACCACTGCACTCCAGCCTGGGTGACACAGTGAGACTGTCTTAAAGAAAAAAAAAGAGACCTTATTTCTTGTTACTATTGTAAATGGTATATTTTCCCTCTTTGTTTTCTTTGCATTTTCTGTTTTGTTTCTTTCCCGTGCTTTATTTTTTTCTCTTGCCTTAACTATGCTATTTAGGACTTTCAGTACAGTATTCAATGCAAGTGTTATTAGTAGTAGGCATTCCTTCACTTGAACCCAGGAGTTTGAGATCAGCCTGGGCAACATAGCAAGACCCCATCTCTAAAATAAATAAATAAAAACTAGGCAGGTGTGGAAGTACAGCATACCTGTAGTCCCAGCTACTCAGGAGGCTGAAGTGGAAGGATTGCTTAAGCCCAGGAGGTTGAGACTGCAGTGAGCCATGATCGTGCCACTACACTGTAGCCTGGACAACAGAGCAAGACCCTGTCTAAAAAAAAAAATGAACATTCTTATGTTGCACTTAATTATTTAAAGGAAGTACTTATTTTGTTTCACTATTATGGCTAAGGTTTGCTGTATATATGTATGTGTATTTATTTATTTTTATTTTTAATTTTTATTTATTTAAGACAGGGTCTCGCTCTGTTACCCAGGCTGGAGTACAGTGGTGCATTCTCAGCTCACTACAACCTCAGCTTCCCAGGCTCACGTGATCTTCCCACCTCAACCTCCTGAGTAGCTGGGACTACAGGCGGGCATCACCATGCCTGGCTAATTTTTGTACTTTTAGTAGAGATGGGGTTTCACCATGTTGGCCAGGCTAGTCTCGAACTCCTGACCTCAAGTTATCTGCCTTAGGTTATCCGCCCACCCTAGCATGGTGGCACAGGCTTGAGCCACCATGCCCGGCCTGCTATATATTTTTGGTAGAAACTTTTTCTAGGTTAAAGGCATTTCTCTTCCTAGTAGCCCAAGATATTTTTTGTGTGAAGAATGAGTATTGAATTTTATCAAATACGTTTTCTGCATTTACAAGATGATCACATAGTTTTCCTCCTTTATTCCGTTAATGTGGTGAATGACATTTATAATGTTGAATTGCTGAAATAAACCAAACGCTGTCATGATGAACTTTTTAGAAAAAAATATACAGTTGGATTTAGTTTATTAATTTGTTTTGTTTTTAAAAGATGGGATCTTGTTCTGTCACCCAGTCTGGTGCAGTGGTATGATCATAGCTCACTGTAGCCTTAAACTCCTGGACTCAAGTGTTCATCGCACATCAGCTTTCTGAGTAGCTGGTACTACAGGGGTGCACCATCATGGCTGGCTACTTTTAAAATTTTTTGTAGAGATGAGGCCTTGCTATGTTGCCCAGGCTGGACTTGAACTCCTGGGCTTAAGCAGTCCTCCCACCTCGGCTTCCCAAAGTGTTGGGATTACAAGCATGAGCCACTGCACCTGGGCTGTTTGAGATTTTTGCATCTATGTTCATTCACAGGTGAAATTGGCCCATAATTTTAATTTCTTGTCCTTATTTGGTTTTGGTATCCAGATTATGCCAACCTCAAATAATGAGTTAGAAACTATTTTTTTCCCCCTGAAAAGATTTATTTAAGACTAGAATGGGCCGGGCAATCCCAGCACTTTGGGAGGCCGAGACGGGCGGATCACGAGGTCAGGAGATCGAGACCATCCTGGCTAACCCGGTGAAACCCCATCTCTACTAAAAAATACAAAAAACTAGCCGGGGGAGGTGGCGGGCGCCTGTAGTCCCAGCTACTCGGGAGGCTGAGGCAGGAGAATGGCGTGAACCCGAAAGGCGGAGCTTGCAGTGAGCTGAGATCCGGCCACTGCACTCCAGTTTGGGCGACAGAGCGAGACTCTGTCTCAAAAAAAAAAAAAAGACTAGAATGATCTTTTTATGAAAGTTTTGTTGAACTTCTGTTCAACTGTCTGGGTATGGTATTTTTGGGGGTGATGGGTTTAATATTTTGCTGGGGAGGTATGCAGTATTCTGAATGGTTTCATTTAAGATTGTGTTTCTAGTTAAGTCAGTTTTTAGAGAGTGTCTTTTTGTAGGAATTGATCCATTTTGTCTGAGCTCTTTTTTTTTCCTTTTTCTTTTTGAGACAAGGTCTCTGTTGCCCAGGCTGGAGTGCAGTGGTGTGATCTAGGCTCACTGCAACCTCCACCTCCCAGGCTCAAGTGATTCTCCTGTATTGGCCTCCTGAGTAGCTGGGACTACAGGCACACACCAATGTGCCTAACTAATTTTTTGTATTTTTCGTAGAGATGGGGTTTTGCCCTGTTGGCCAGGCTGGTCTCAAACTCCTGACCTCAGGTGATCCACCGGCCTCAGACTCCCAAAGTGTTGGGATTACAGGTGTGAGCCACTGCGCCCAGCTTTATTTATTTTAAATTTTTCTTTTTTTAATAGAGACAGGGTCTCACTATGTTGCCCAGGCTGGTCTCAAACTCCTAGACTCAAACGATCCTCCTGCCTCAGCCTCCCAAAGTCCTGGAATTACAGGCATGAGCCACTGCACCCAGCCCATGATCACTCTTTCAAGTGGCCTTTTCTCCACTTTTTGATAACAAATTTTAGTGAGTAACCAATATTCTGTATCATTGAGGCTTGCCGAGGTTCTTGGAAAGCTGATTTTCTATTAATAATAGAGTGATAGGCCAGGTGCAGTAGCTCACACCTGTAATCCCAGCCCTTTGGGAGGCCAAGGCATGTGGGTCACTTGACCCCAGGAGTTCAAAACCAGCCTGGGTAACGTGTGGCAAAACCCCGTCTCTACAAAAAGTAGCTGGGCATGGTGGTACGCACCTGTAGTCCTAGCTACTTGGGAGGCTGAAGTAGGAGGATCACCTAGTCTGGGAGGTCACAACTGAAGTGAGCCATGATCACACCACTGTACTCCAGCCTAGGTGACAAGAGTGAGACGCAGTCTCAAAGAAACAAAATTGGATGATAATTTTCTTTTTCTTTCACCTTCTGTTTCTCCTCCTTCCCCTTTTCCTCGTTCTCTTTTCCCTCTTTCTCTCACACTTTAACATCTCTGGAACTGGGAATCGTCTCCCATTGGGATACTTCTTATTATTGTGATATTTCACAATAAATGAACAATTCTTAACAAACAATTTTAGCAGTTTTTTTTTTTTTTTTTTTTTTTTTTTTTAAGACAAGGTCTCACTCTGTCACCTAGGCTGGAGTGCAGTGGTAAGATAATGGCTCATTGTAGCCTCTTCCTCCTTGGCTAAAGTGATCCTCCCACCCCAGCCCCCCAAGTAGCTGGGACCACAGGCACACAGCACCACGCCTGGCTAATTTTTGTATTTTTTGTAAAGATGGGATTTTGCCATGTTGTCCAGGCTGGTCTCGAATTCCTGGGCTCAAGCAATCCACCCACCTCAGCTTCCCAGAGCATGGGGATTATAGGTGTGAGCCAGCACACCTGGCCTCCATGTTTTCTTTTTCAGTGGAACATAAAATAGTGGTGCATCTTATAATCAGTAGTATCTTAGTTTTGAGGAAACACATATTTTTACGTACATAGCATGACTTTTCATTCTACCCCATTCCCTATTTGAAATGCCTCTTTTCTGTTTCTTTCATTGTGTTCTTATATAATTCAATACCTTGAGGTCTTGATGAAAGTTATTTTAAAATAAAAAATTTTTCATCCTGGCTCTTCTAGTACCTAGCACAATACTTTGTTGGATACAGAATATTATTTAATTAACAATTGATAGGAGCTCAATGATAAGAACTTATGAACACAAAGAAGGAAACAACAGTCACAGGGGTCTACTTGAGTGGGGAGGGTGGGAGGAGGGAGAGGAGCAGAAAAGATAACTATTGGGTACTGGGCTTAATATCTGGGTGTTGAAATAATATGTGCAACAAACCCCCATGACACATGTTTACCTGTGTAACAAACCTTCACATGTACCCCCAAACTGAAAAAAAAAAAAAAGAAAGAAATTCTGAAACATCAAAAAAATTAAAGGAAGAATCTATGTATAATCATAGCATGGGCTTTGACATATTTATATTAGTGAACAGTTATTTAGCTTTTTGGTCAAAGGAGAATACTTAATATTCCACATTAGTTAAGATTATTTTGAAAAAAAAGATTATTTTGGATGGAAAGAACAGAAGCCAATGCTTTCTACCTTTAGCAAGTTAGATAACTTATTGAATGGATGCTGAAGCATCTGATGATCAAGGAAGAGCTGAAGCAATGAAACAAAGTAATTAGAAACTATAGGCCAGGTGCAGTGGTTCACACCTATAATCCCCACACTTTTGGAAGCTGAGGTGGGCGGGTTGCTTGAGCTCAGGAGTTTAAAACCAGCCTCGGTAACATGGCAAAACCCATCTCTACGAAAAACACAACAATTAGCTGGGTGTGGTGACATGCGCCTGTAGTTCCAGCTACTCAGGAGGCTGAGATGGGAGGATTGCTTGAGCCCAGGAGGTTGAGGCTGCAGTGAGTGAGATTGTACTGCTATACTCTGGCCTGGTGACAGAGTGAGACCCTGTGTCCAAATAAAATAAAATAAAAGCTAAGATAGACCCTGTCTCCAAATAAAATAAGATAAAATAAATTGTGAAGGAAATGAAAAGAGTAGTATAATAAGGAATCATAGAGGATGGTATTTAGAAAGTAGAAAAAGACGTCAACTTTTAGGTTGAGAGTTAAGAATGAGTGGGAGACAAATGTATTGGTGAAGGGTCTGGGAGAAGAGTATTTCAGGGAGAAGGAAACAACAGGCCTAGAGTGAGAATGAGCTTGCAGTTAACTGAAAGGATCATAAAGAGTTAGTTGGGAAGAATGCCACCTCAATGCAAGAGAGACATGCAGGGGCCATACTCTTTTTTGTTTTGTTTTGAGATGGAGTCTCACTTTGTCGCCCAGGCTGGAGTACAATGGTGCGATCTCGGCTCACTGCAACCTCCGCCTCCCAGGTTCAAGTGATTCTCCTGCCTCAGCCTCCCGAGTAGCTGGGATTACAGGTGCCTGCCCCAACACTTGGCTAATTTTTTTGTATTTTTAGTAGAGACAGGGTTTCACCCTGTTGGCCAGGCAGGTCTTGAACTCCTGACCCAGGTGATCTGCCTGCCTCGGCCTCCCAAATTGTTGGGATTACAGGCGTGAGCCACTGCGCCCAGCCGGGGCCATACCTTTATATATGCTAACATGTACTGTGTATTTGTGATGTTCTCATACTATTGTAAGCACCACTTCTTGAGCAGTGTGAATTATTATGTCATACTGACTCACTGAATAGTGAGAGTTTGGATTTTATTTCAAGATACATTGGAAAGCCATGGAACTATTAAGCAATGCCATGATCCATTTTACATTTTTAAAGATTACGGTGGCTAATTTGTACATCGTTGATGAGAGAGGGACGACAGAGGACATAGAAATAAATACTAGTGGCTTATACTAGTCCAGGTAAGAGGCAAAGTTATCTTGGACTGTGGGTGGTGGAGATTAAATGCAGTGGACAGTTTTGAGATGTATTTTAGAAGTCTTTTGTTGATGGCTTGGATAAGGGGAGAGTCGGGGGTGAGGGAAAAAGAGAGGAGTAAGACAAGAGAGGACTAAAGAATTGAAGAGACGTGTAGGTATTTTGCCAAGTTATTTGTCAGTAAAGGGAAGCAGAGCTGTTTTTAACAGCTTATTTCTTATTTCTGTAATTTTTTCAGTGGCATTTTTTCTGTCTCTTACCCCATTCCCTCTATCACCTCCCCATTCTTGGAATCAAATATATTTTTATTCTAGTCTCTCTCTCCAGATTGCAGCACCTTTTTCTCATCCCACACTTGACAGATGCAGGAGGAAAGCTAGTGTAAAAAGTAGGCCAGCATCCTCAGCAGTTCTGCCCTTTTTCATCAAGATGTTCCTTGCTAAATCAATCCTTGCTATATCAAAGCAAAATTATTTTGTTTTATAAGTAAAGGTTTAATTCTTAATATTATTCTAATGAAGTCTGTGTATATGTGTATTGTGGAGTTTGGGGTGATGGCTATATGTATTTTTATCTCTAAAGTCTTAATGTGCTTTATTGTTGTTATTATTACTATTTTGAGGCAGGTTCTCACTCTGCCGCCCAGGCTGGAGTGCAGTGGCACAATCTCAGCTCTCTGCCTCCTGGGTTCAAATGATTCTCATGCTTCAACTTCCTGAGTAGCTGGAATTATAGGCTAGTGATAATTATTCATTAAGAAGTATTAAGCAAGATATCATAATTATGTGTTTTTGTTTTTCCAAATTCATTTTTAAAAAAAGAAAGTGACAAGATACTTAGACCCTAAACTGGCTGACACTTTCAGTCTTTTCTCTTATTGGGCAACAGAATGGTACAACAATAAATAGCTGCCCAAAGAGCAAATAAACTTGTACTAGATCTATTTAGACAGACGTTGGATGTCCTCCTTTAATGGAAGTTGTCAGTGGTTCCTTTGTCAATGGGAGGTTGGACTCTTACACCTTCAGTCTCTTCCAACATTGATGATTCTCTGGTCTTGTATGCTGAGACTTTTCCTACGTAGTGACATAGCCTGTACTGTGATGGGGGTCTGTTTTATCTTTCAATTCTTCAAATTTATAGTATGCTGTATATAACAGGCAGTGTGTTACAATGCAAGGGTATGTTTAAACAAATAAGATACAGTCAACCATTAAGGAAATAGGAACTTACTATAAGGTTGATGCACACAATAATAGAAGTAAGAAGAAGGTGTTAATCCGAATTATATGAAGTGGAAGGACCTAACCAAGCCAGATAGGGGCTTGTCAAAAAGAAAAAAAGAGTCTAGCTTCCCTGAAGAGGTTAACTCCTGAACTGACTCTTTAAAGATGAGTAGACTTTAACCAGACATGCACAGGTTATGGTATTTCTTTCTAGGCAGAGGGAGGAACGTAGACAGAGGCTCTGAAAGAGGGCATGCTTTGTTTGGAGAACAGTAAGTAGTTTAGGGTAGCTGGAGGTTAGTCTGTGAATGGGGACTGGTGAGAGAAGCCAGATGAAGAAGGACCGTGTTTGCCATGCATTTGGACTTTGTCTTGAAGGTGGTGTGAAGCAATTGAAGGGTTTTAAAAAGAGGGGCTACATGGTCAGATTTGTGTTTTAGAACATGTTAGGATGGAGCTCTGTTAGAGGCACAGAGACTAAAATACTCGATTATCACTTATACTTGAGTATTTTGGTCTCTTTGCCTCTAACAGAGTTCCATCCCAATATGTCTCTAAATTATTTAAAGCAATAATTTAAGGAAAAATGTCTCAGGATAGTAGGACTGAAATAGTTGGGGAGAGGGATGAATTCGAGAGCTACTAAGGAGGTAAAATCAGGCCAGAGAAAGGCTGAGTGCCGGGATGATTTTCAGGTATCTGGCTTGGCCAAGTAGGTAGCTGACTAGTTGTCTTTGCTAAGACAAAGAAATTAAGAACAAAGGAATCATACAGGGTTTTGTGTGTGTGTGTGGGGGGGGTGGGTTGTTTGTTTGTTTGTTTGGCTTTAGGATCATTTGGAGAGTACCAACTTGAGTAAGGAGAGAGGTTTTTCATTTTCTTATACTTGTATTTGTGTATGTTTTTGTTTTTTATGTTTATTTATTTACTTAACTTCTTTTTGAGACATAGTCTCGCTCTGTTGCCTAGGCTGGAGTGCAGTGACACAATCTTGGCCTATTGCAACCTCTGCCTCCCGAATTCAAGCGATTCTTCTGCCTCAGCCTCCTGAGTAGCTGGGATTACAGGTGCGTGCCTCCACGCCCAACTAATTTTTGTATTTTTTGTAGAGATGGGGTTTTACCATGTTGGCCAGGCTGGTCTCAAATTCAAATTCCTGACCTCGTGATCCACCTGTCTCAGCCTCCCAAAGTGCTGGGATTACAAGCATGAGCCACTGTGCCCAGCCCACGTATGTTTTTAAAATGTGATTTAAAAGAGTATAGCAGGATATATTTTCTTTCTTTTTTTTTTTTTTTTGGACAGAGTTTCTCTCTTTCGCCTAGGCTGGAGTGAAGTGGCGCGATCTCGGCTCACTGCAACCTCTGCCCCCCAGGTTCAAGTGATTCTCCTGCCTCAGCCTCGAGTAGCTGGGATTACAGGCGCATGCCACCACACCTGGCTAATTTTTGTATTTTTAATAGAAACGGGGTTTCACCATGTTGGCCAGGCTGGTCCCGAACTCTTGACCTCAGGTGATCCACCTGCCTTGGCCTCCCAAAGTGCTAGGATTATAGGCATGAGCCACCATGCCTGGCAACAGGATGTATTTTCAAGGAAGGTTATGGAATTCTTTTTGGAAGTCTTGTACATTAAGGTAGACCTTCATTTAGGTAGTTTAGGAATAAGTGATCTGCTTATTTCTTCATTTTCAGAAAATCCAGAGGTTTTTACATTGCCAGTCCTCTGTCAGAATTTTTACCTTTGAAGATATGTGGTAAGGTTGGCTTGTTTGTGCAAACTAGCTAGTTTGGTGATAGTTCTGCTGTGGCATTATGGATTTTAAAATACAAAATGACTTTCTTGCCTGTAATTCCAGCACTTTGGGAGGCCGAGACGGGCGGATCACGAGGTCAGGAGATCGAGACCATCCTGGCTAACACGGTGAAACCCCGTCTCTACTAAAAAATACAAAAAACTAGCCGGGCGAGGTGGCAGGCGCCTGTAGTCCCAGCTACTTGGGAGGCTGAGGCAGGAGAATGGCGTAAACCCGGGAGGCGGAGCTTGCAGTGAGCTGAGATCCGGCCACTGCACTCCAGCCTGGGCGACAGAGCGAGACTCCGTCTCAAAAAAAAAAAAAAAAAATGACTTTCTTCAGAATGAAACTTCGATTTCCAAGTCTTTCATTGGTGACTTGTAGGAATTGATGTTCAATCCATTGCTATTTAACACTCCTGACAGAAAAGACAGCTTTTTATAGCTTTGTCACATCATTTTCTTGAGTTAAGATCACTTTTAGGCTAGTTGAGGTGCTTACATCCTTCATGGAAAGAGTGAGACATGCTTCTTATGCTTCTTAACAGAAAATTGGAGGTATTAGTTTAAGATTTTGAGATTTTACTCTGCAAGGGGGTACTTACTATGTTTGTTGTTTTTTTGAATGTTTTATAATTTCTTCTCAGTTAGGTCTCCTTTCTCTGTAGTTTTGTGATTTCTACTGTACCTTTGACAGCATTCAAGAGGTAACTCTTCCAGTAACACAATAAAGAACTGACTATAACACTTTTTTTCTTTTTTTTTTTTTTTTGAGACGGAGTCTTGCTCTGTCACCCAGGCTGGAGTGCAGTGGCGTGATCTTGGCTCACCGCAACCTCCGCCTTCCAGGTTGAAGCAATTCTCCTGTCAGCCTCCCAAGTAGCTGGGATTACAGACGTGCACCAGCATGCCTGACTACTTTTTGTAATTTTAGTAGAGATGGGGTTTCGCCATGTTAACCAGGCTGGTCTCCAACTCCTGACCTCAAGTGATCCACCTGCCTCGGCCTCCCAAAGTGCTGGGATTACAGGGGCGAGCCACCACACTTGGCCAACACCTTTTAGTTACAAAGTTGATAATGAAACTTGTACCTTTGTCTTTTTTTTTTTTTTATGTTACTATGATGATTATCGATATGGAAAGGCATTCTGATGTCATACTGCTTACAAGAAATTCTTCTGGCCGCGTGTGGTGTCTCACGCCTGTAATTAATTCCAGCACTTAGAGAGGCCAAGGCAAGAGGATTGCTTTCACTCAGAAGTTTCAGACCAGCCTGAGCAACATAGCGAGACCTCATCTCTACTTTAAAAAAAAAAAAAGGCCGGGTGTGGTGGCACATGTCTCTGTAGTCCCAGCTACTTGGGAGACCGAGGTGGGAAGATTGCTTGAGCCAGGGAGATAAATGTTGCAGTGAGCTGTGATCATGCCACTACACTCTAGCCTTAGTGACGGAGTGAGACTGTCTGAAAAAAAAAATGTTTTTTCTCTAGATTTAGTCCTGGTAGCACATTTTTTTTTCTTTAAGTGTGCTTATTTATTTATTTACTTATTTTTGAGACACACTCTCACCCTGTCACCAAGGCTGTGTGATCTCGGCTCACTGCAACCTCCACCTCCTGAGTTCAAGTGATTCTCCTGCCTCAGCCTCCTGAGTATCTGGGATTACAGGTGTGCGCCACCACACCTGGCTAATTTTTGTAGTTTTAGTAGAGACGGGGTTTTGCCATGTTGGCCAGGTTGGTCTTGAACTCCTGACCTCAAGTGATCTGCCCACCTCAGCCTCCCAAAGTGTTGGGATTACAGGCATGAGCCATTGCGCCTGGCTTTAAGTGTGTTTAAAGAAAACTTTATTTTATTCTTCATAACATCTTTTATAAAAACGTGATGGTAATCCCTGCTTTGCTTATATGCTAATAGTGAGGCAAAAAGATTCCTAAATTTTAGTGTTTCAGAATGATTTTTTTCTTAATAAGTATACAGGTTTTTAGAAACTGTTAGCAGTCTATAATTTGGCCCATATGTACAAATTTCCATTTTCAGGTGTTGGAATGGATTTGAGAGGTAGATGGGTAGGGAGAATTTCTCATTGGTTTGTTATAACTAAAGTTCTTGAAAATTCTTAGGATAATATGTCTTCAAATCCTACTAGAAGTTATTGTTGTTATTACAAGGACCAGTATTGTAGTTATCTTTTCAAAAGGTAAAATGATTTGTTTGTTTGAACTTAGTGTTACTCTAAGAGGAATTGTTCTAATCATTCATTTTCCCTTTACATTGTGGTTACATAATAATTATATATTGCTTAGATAAAAGCCAAAACCTTTAATTTTGGACATTAGATTTTTGGTTAATGTGGTAATCCAAAGTTTAAATATGTAAGAAGGTAATATTTCTTTTAAATATTTTTTTCCGTCTGTCTTCAGGCTGTAAAAATTAAAATGAACAAACTACGGCAAAGTTTTAGGAGAAAGAAGGATGTTTATGTTCCAGAGGCCAGTCGTCCACATCAGTGGCAGACAGATGAAGAAGGCGTTCGCACTGGAAAATGTAGCTTCCCAGTTAAGGTAAGAGCTGATGTTTCTATAAGTCTGTATGTGGAAAATAACTGACAATCTAGTGTATGTGAAATCTCATTAATAAGGACAATTAAGAGAACCCTCCAAAAATCAAATCCCTTCATACTCTGCTTCAATGATAGAATTAAATGAGAAAGAAAGGAAAATAATGAGAAGGAAAACAAGATAGATTTTAATTAGGGAGTTTTCTTTTTATATTTAAATATGAATTTCTGCTATATAATGTGGAGTCAAATATTCTGATAAGAATACTAATCCTGAAATACCTAAAGATCCTAAATTATCAGGACTCAAATTTTCAGTGGAATATGCTTACTAACTGGTGAAGCTGAGGGAGTGTAAGTCAGCTCTCTTAAATACAAGTCTTGCGTATTTTAGAAATCCTTAAATGAGAAGAGTTAAATAAAAGGGAGTTTTCCCTTTAATCTTCTAACTTTTAATGGTACAGAGGTCATTTAAACTAATGCCTTCATTTGTAAGATCAAAAAGTGGAGACTCATAGAAGTTAAGAACATAGTGAAGATCCTGAGAAGGCAGTGATATACAGGTGCTTTTCTTTGTATTGCCCGAGACAGGTCATATTTTAGTGAAATGAAAGAAATGTATATGTTATTTGCTATTTAATAAAAAGCAATATATTATGTAATCACAGTGTGAGAGGTATTAAATGTGGGGGCAAAAAAATAGAATTAGACCAAATGTTAATATCTTAAAAATTGTAGTTTGATATGAAATGTTAATTTTTTGTCTATTTACTAAATATTCCTCCTTTTTTTTTTTTTTTTTTTTTTTTTTGAGACAGTCTCTCTCCATAGCACAGACTGGAGTGCAGGGGCATGATCTCAACTCACTGCAACCTCCACCTCCTGGGCTCAAACGATTCTCCTGCCTATGCCTCCTGAGTAGCTGGGACTACAGGGGTGCTCCACCACACCCAGCTAATTTTTGCATTTTTAGTAGAGATGGGGTTTTTCACCATGTTGGCCAGGCTGGCCTCGAACTCCTGACTTCAGGCGATCCTCCCGCCTCGGCTCCCAAAGTGCAAAGTGCTGGTATTACAGACATGAGCCACTGCACCCAGCCTATTTCCTATATATTCTTTTTTTTTTTTTTTGAGATGGGATCTTGCTGTGTCGCCCAGGCTGGAGTGCAGTGGCACCATCTCGGCTCACTGTAAGCTCCTCCTCCCGGGTTCAAGCAATTCTCCTGTCTCAGCCTCCCGAGTATCTGGGACTACAGGTATGCACCACCACGCCCAGCTAATTTTTTTGTATTTTTGGTAGAGACAGGGTTTCACCACATTGACCAGGTTGGTCTTGAACTCCTGACCTCAAGTGATCTGCCTGCTTCAGCCTCCCAAAGTGCTGAGATTACAGACATGAGCCACCACACTCGGTCTATGTAGTCTTATAAGTGTAAATATTCTTATGATTTTCTTCCTCCTTTTTACTGCCTCAGTACCACTGACTGAAATATGGGCTAAAGCTTCAGAAAGGAAAAAAAAAATCTTCCATATGACAGGAAAAGTGATCTTAAATATACAGGTTAGAGAAATGCATGGCTTTTTAAATACACTAACTTTTCCACCGTCTTTTAATAACTAGGAGTTTTCCTAATCACTTAACTTTGTTTACTTAACTCATTTGCTGAAATTTTTAATAGAAATAATATTTTAATTTTAAATGTTTAATATGACATTAAATTATGAGAAAAATCCTACTTACATAAAAATGAATACTTTTTTTTTCTGTATTATCTCCCCCACCATACAGTTGGCTTACTTTGGCTATTTAAGTTGAATATTGCGTATGTAGAAAGAGGCACATTGGTTGCTTGAAGTATAAATTACAGCCTCTTAGGGAGGCAATTTGGAAATATCTATTAAGATTTTATTTATTTTATTTATTTTGAGATGGAGTCTTGCTCTGTTACAAAGGCTGGAGTGCAGTAACGAGATCTTGGCTCACTACAACCTCTGCCTCCTGGGTTCAAACGATTCTCCTGCCTCAGCCTCCTGAGTAGCTGGGATTACAGGCATGCGCCACCATGCCTGGCTAATTTTTGTATTTTTAGTAGACAGGGTTTTGCCATGTTGGCCAGGCTGGTCTCAAACTCCTGACCTCAGGTGATCTACCCGCTTCAGCCTCCCAAAGTGCTGGGATTACAGGCCTGAGCCACCATGCCTGGCCTTTATTAAGATTTTAAATGCACTTTTCATTTCACCAGCAATTTTACATTTAAGAATTGCATTTAAGTACATTTATAGATATATTGGCCTGAGTGGTCATCATAAGATTTGTAATATAAAAAATATGGAAGCAACTTAAATTCCCATCATTCCGGAATTGGTTAAAGGAAGTGCGACAGGCCTGGTGCAGTGGCTAACGCCTGTAATCCCAGCACTTTGGGGTGCCGAGGTGGGCAGATCACCTGAGGTCGGGAGTTTGAGACCACCCTGACCAACATGGAGAAATCCCTTCTCTACTAAAAATACAAAACAATTAGCTGGGCATGGTAGTGCTTGCCTGTACTCCTAGCTACTTGGGAAGCTGAAGCAGGAGAATCGCTTGAACCCAGGAGGTGGAGGTCGCAGTGAGCCAAGATTGCGCCACTGCACTCCAGCCTGGGCAACAAGAGCGAGACTCCGTCTCAAAAAAAAAAAAAAAAAGAAACTGTGACATCCATTAAGTTGAATTCTTTGCAGTTACCATTTTTTTAAAGTAAGGTAGATCTATATTATGTATTTAATAAATATTTTTTGAACATCTGTCATATGCCAGGCATATGCTAAGTGGTAAGCAAAAAAGACATAGTTTTTTTTCTTGTGGAGTTCACAGTCTTCTTGTAAGGGAAACAGACTTTAATTAGATATTTGCATTACAATATATTATTACAGGGCTGGCACAGTGGCTCATGCCTGTAATCCTAGTACTTTGGGAGGCCAGGGTGGGCGGATCATGAGGTCAGGAGATCAAGACTATCCTGGCTAACATGGTGAAACCCTGTCCCTACTAAAAATACAAAAAAAAAAAAAAAAAAAATTAGCGAGTCGTGGTGGCAGGTGCCTATAATCCCAGCTACTCACAAGGCTGAGGCAGGAGAATTGCGTGAACCAGGGAGGCAAAGTTTGCAGTGAGCCGAGATTGTGCCACTGCACTCCAGCCTGGGCGACAGAGAGAGACTCTGTCTTAAAAAAAAAAAAAAAAACCAAACCAAAAAAACAGTATATTATTATAACCTGAGGTAAATACTTTTAAGAAAGGAAATCTGGTTCTGTAAGAACATGTAAGAAAAAATACTTGATCCTAGACTATAGAATCAGAGTAAGGCTTCCCTGTGAAAGTAAAGTTTGACCTGATGTTTGAAGATTGAGTGGGAATTAATTAGATGAAAAGGTGAATAGAGCATTAGAAGATTATGGAAAGCATGTGTAAGTAGGCACTGGGTGACAAGAGGAAAGAATGATAAAGGAAAACTGTAACGCAGAAAATTGTATGAGATGACCCTGTAGGAAAGCAGGGTAGGGCTTTGTAGGCCATGCTAAGGATTTTGGACATGGGAAGCCATTGAATGGTGTGTTCTTTTCATTATTTATTAAGGTAAAGTACATATAACATAAAATTAATCCTTGTAAGCTTTTTTTTATGTTATGTTATGTTATGTTATGTTATGTTATGTTATGTTATTTTTTGAGATGGAGTCTCACTCTGTTGCCCAGGCTGGAGTGCAGTGGTGCCATCTCAGCTTACTGCAAGCTCCACCTCCCAGCTTCAAGCCATTCTCCTGCCTCAGCCTCCCGAGTAGCTGCGACTACAGGCGCCCGCCACCACACCCGGCTAATTTTTTGTATTTTTAGTAGAGATGGGGTTTCACCGTGTTAGCCAGGATGGTCTCGATCTCCTGACCTCGTGGTCCGCCCATCTCAGCCTCCCAAAGTGCTGGGATTACAGGCGTGAGCCACTGCGCCTGGCCCCTTGTAAGCATTTTTAAGTGTACAGTTCAACGGTATTAAGTATATTCATGTTGGTGTGCAGTTATCACCACCAGTCATCTCCAGAACTTTTTCATCTTCCCAAACTCTGTAAATGGTTTTTTTAAAGCAAGAATGTGGTATCAGAAAAGCATTTTGTATATGTATTAAGTATCTTACTTATTTAATTTAATTAATTAATTTATTTATGAGATGGAGTCTTGCTCTGTTGCCAGGCTGGAGCGCAGTGGTGCGATCTCGGCTCACTACAACCTCTGGTCACTGCAACCTCCACCTCTAGGGTTCAAATGATGCTCCTCCCTCCCAAGTAGCTAGGACTATAGGCGTGTGCCCCCATGCCAAGCTAATTTTTGTATTTTTAGTAGAGACGGGGTTTCACCATGTTGGCCAGGATGGTCTTGATCTCTTGACCTTGTGATCCGCCCACCTCAGTCTCCCAAAGTCCTGGGATTGCAGGCATGAGCCACTGTGCCCGGCCATCTTATTTATTTTAAAAATGTATGTATTTATAGATTTAGGAGGTATAAGTGCAAATTCCTTACATGCATATATTGCATAGTGGTAAAGTCTGGGCTTTTAGTGTATCTGTCACCCAAATAGTGGACATTGTATTCAACTGGTAATTTTTCAATACTCAGCCAACTCCAAGCCAGAAAAGCACTTTGAAAAAATGACTTTGGCTGCAGTGTAGTTTGGAAGTAGCCCATGCTAGATACAAGGAGCCTAGCAAAATATTATCACAGTAATTCAAAGGAGAGATAATAGTAGGTTAGACTAGGGTGGTGACTGTGAAGATGAAGAGAAATGAAATAAATTGATAGATAATTAAGAGGTAAAGGTAGGCTGTGCATGGCAGCTCACACCTGTAATCCCAACACTTTGGGAGGCCAAGGTGGGAGGGTTGCTTGAGCCCAAGAGTTCAACATCAGCCTGGGCAACACGGGGAGACCCCATCTCTACAAAAATAAAAATAAAAAAAAGCTAGATGTGGTGGTACACACCTGTCGTCTGAGTTACACAGGAGGCTGAGGTGGGAAGATCACTTGAGCCCAGTGAGCCATGATTGCACCACTACACTCCAGCCTAGGAAACAGCGAGAGCCTGTCTCAAAAAAAAAAAAACAAAAAAAAAGGAGGTAAAGGTAATAGAAATTGGAGATGAGCTGAATCTAAGGAATGAAAAAGAGTAGTATTAAAAATGACACAGGGCCGGGTGCGGTGGCTCAAGCCTGTAATCCCAGCACTTTGGGAGGCCGAGACGAGCTTATCACGAGGTCAGCAGATCGAGACCATCCTGGCTAACACAGTGAAACCCCGTCTCTACTAAAAAATACAAAAAAACTAGCCAGGCGAGGTGGCGGGCGCCTATAGTCCCAGCTACTCGGGAGGCTGAGGCAGGAGAATGGCATGAACCTGGGAGGCGGAGCTTACAGTGAGCCGAGATCCGGCCACTGCACTCCAGCATGGGTGACAGAGCGAGACTCCATCTTAAAAAAAAAAAGACACAGGCCGGGCACAGTGGCTCATGCCTGTAATCCCAGCACTTTGGGAGGCTGAGGTAGGTGGATCATTTGAGGTAAGGAGTTTGAGACCAGCCTGGGCAACACGGTGAAACCCCATCTCTACTAAAAATACAAAAATTAGCCAAGCATGGTGGTACACGCCTGTAATCCCAGCTACTCGGGAGGCTGAGGCAGGAGAATTGCTTGAACCCAGGAGGCAGAGGTTGCAGTGAGCCGAGATCACGCCACTGCACTTCAGCCTGGGTGACAGAGCAAGACTCCATCTCAAAAAAAAAAAAAGACACCTATTTTCTTATTGCCCTGAGCAGAGACAATGATCATTGACATAGGAAACACTGACTTCAGTGTGTTTATGTATGTATGTGTATGAGACAGAGTCTCACTCTGTCGACCAGGCTGGAGTGCAGTGGTGCGACCACGCCTCACTGCTTCTGGGTTCAAGTGATTCTCATGCCTCAGCCTCTCAAGTAGCTGGGATCACAGGCGCCTGCCACCATGCCCAGCTAGTTTTTTTGTTTGTTTGTTTGTTTTTTTGAGATGCAGTTTCACTCTTGTTGGCCCTGGAGTGAATGGCACAATCTCGGGCCACTGAAACCTCTGCCTCCCAGGTTCAACCGATTTTCCTGCCTCAGCCTCCTAAGTAGCTGGGATTATAGGTGCCTGCCACTATGCCCAGCTAATTTTGTATTTTTAGTAGAGATGGGGTTTCACCATGTTGGCCAGGCTGGTCATGAACTCCTGACCTCAGGTGATCTGCCCACCTTGGCCTCCCAAAGTGCTGGGATTACAGGTATGAGCCACTACAGCCGGCCTAATTTTTGTATTTTTAGTAGAGTTGGCGTTTCTCCATGTTGGCCAGGCTGGTCTTGAACTCCTGACCTCAGGTGATCTGCCCATCTTGGCCTCCCAAAGTGCTGGGTTATAAGCATGAGCCAGTGTGCCTGGTTCCAGTGTATTTATTATCAAGTGATAAGGGCAAGCTGCAGAACTGTTTATGTAGTATGATTTTGTTCTTAGTTAAAAGAAAAATATGAATATGAATATTGCGTTTAAGAAATATCAAGAAGACACAAATAACTGCAGAATGAATATGGAGGATTGGAGATATTTTACTTTTCAGTCTATGTCCTTTGGAACTAGTGACATTTCTTGTGAGCATATATCCTATTTATAATATTTTTTTAACACTTCATTCACAGATTCTGAGAGGTTTGTATACAGTGTTTAAATAATTGAAATAAAGTTAATTGAAGCACTTCTTCTAATCAGTGAAATCTATAGCTTTTAAGTATGTTGTGTGAGATGAATAAGTTTTGATATCTTTCAGTGTAATTCTCACTTGTCATAAAATCAGCTAGATGGGATATGGTTTAGAGCAGTGGTCCCCAGCCTTTTTGGCACCAGGGACTGGTTTCATGGAAGATAACTTTTTCATGGACTGGGGTTAGGGGGCTGGGGCAGGTGGTTTTGAGATGAAACTGTTCCACTTCAGGCATTAGATTCTTATAAGGAGCGCACAACCTCAATCCCTCACGTGGGTAGTACACAATAGAGTTTGTGCTCCTATGAGAATCTAATGCTGCCACTGATGTGATAGGAGGTGGAACTCAGGCAGTAATGCTTGCTCGCCCTCCGCTCACCTCCTGCTGTATGACCCAGTTCCTAACAGGTCACTGACCAGTATTGGGCTAAGGCCCCCAGTGTTGGGGACCTCTGCTTTAGAGACTGTGCAGGCAGGGCAGCTTATTTACAGTGTGTTTTGTTTCGTCCTTTCCAAATGGCTTTTTGAAATCCTTTCTAATAGGATATTCAGTGTCTCTGCTATGTTGTGTCATCCCTTCTCTTCGTTTCCTACATCACTCCTTCCCTTCCCAATTCATACATTTATATACAGCTGACTCCCAGAGTACAATAGGAGAATCAGAATTTGGAATGTTTTTTCCATATCCTCGAGGTAGATGCATTTCCTCAGTCAGATATAGCAGGGCAAAAGATGCTTCATTCTGCCTTGCCTTAGACGCCAGTGAGCTTGGAATACAAGGTTGTCCATGAAGGCAACTAGTAGGGTGTTGGGGGCATTCACTAAAGAAGAACAAATTTGAGAGTAGAGAAAATGAGTTCCTTTTGAAGTTCCTACAGGACATGCACATGCAGATCCTCACTGACCAAGAAAGCACCATGAGTTTTTATTTGGGGGTTACAAATATATTTTAGTGAGTAGGTAAATTTACAGATGACAAATCCTTGAATGATACAGACTGACTGTACATAAAGTTGTGGGTGGGTGAGATTACCTAGGGAAAGTGAGAAGATGGCCTAGAACAAACCCTTGAGGAATGAATACCAACATAGAGGGGACAGGCAGTGAAATAGGCTTGTTCAAAGGAGAGTAAGAATAAATAGCCAAAGAGATCGAAAGGAAACCTGGAGAGAATGGTCTTAGAAACCAAGGTTTCAACATAGGAGAAAGTGGTCAAATGTTATAAAGAGATCAAGTGAGAAATGAAACCTCATTAGATTAAAAACTTGAAAGTCTTGGTGACTTTGATGATAATGACAGCACTTACAGTGCAATCCTGAGTATTGAATCCAGATTGAGGAGTGAATGGATGCAAAATAAGGAAGGAGACAACACATCTAGACAACAAATGTAATTCAAGCTTGTCTGAAAACGTTTATAAGGATGGGGGAGGGGTGGAAGGGAAGAATTACGTGGGGCATAAGGAAACTTGTGGTGGTGGCTATGTCTGTTGTTGATTGTGGTGATGGGTTTCTCAGGTATATACGTATTTTAAAAACTCAGCAAATTGTAGAGTTTAAATATGTACAGTTTCTTCTATAAATTATATTTCAGTAAAGCTGTTAAATTTTTTTGAATAAAAGTTTATCTTCAAAAGGCAGAGTAGTAGCAAAGATAATGTGAAGTTAAGGAACATGTAAGTGTGGGGGGGTTAAAGCCAGGTTTATTAGAGATAATTTACATACCGTGAAATGTACTCATTTAAAGTGAATGAGTCTCAGCTACTTGGGAGGCTGAAGTGGGAGGATCACTTGAGCCCGGAAGGTAAAGGCTGCAGTGATCACGCCACTGCACCCCAGCCTTGATGGCAAAGCAAGACCCTGTCTCTAAAATATGAAAAACAAAGTTAATAAATCACCTGTGATTTCCTTTTGTGTTTTGTTTTTAAGATGGGAACTACTTGAGCATAATTAAATGCTTTTTACAAAGAAGCATGTAGAGAATGGATTCATTTTAAAATGAAGGAAGAATGCTGCTCTATTTTAGCAGGTGCAGGTGGAAAATAGGCTGGAAATTCACCTCAGTTTGTGGTATTGGTGGCTTGAGATTGATGGAATTTTATTCTGAAGACTTATTTTCTCAAGGAAATAGGAAGTGAAGACAGATATAAGTGAGTAGAGAAGTTGAGGAATTGGATTTTGAGGACAATGGAATAGCTAGAGAATAGGAGAGAGAAGCTTGAAGAAATGTGAGCCATTACTAGACAATAATAAAGTGCAACTGCAGCTGGTTTGATCTTCACTGTGTATATTTAAATATATTAGTATCTATATAAGTATAATTGGTAACAGTAATGATTAATTAAAGTAGGTTTCAGAGCTTGTCTTGCAATTCTATCTGCTGGTATAACAGAGATAATTTTTTTTTTTTTCTTGGGACAGTTTTGCTCTTGTTGCCCAGGCTAGAGTGCAATGGTACAGTCTTGGCTCACCGCAACCTCTGCCTCCCGGGTTCAAGCAATTCTCCTGCCTCAGTCTCCTGAGTAGCTGGGATTACAGACATGTGTCACCACACCCAGCTAATTTTATATTTTTAGTAGAGACAGAGTTTCTCCACGTTGGTCAGGCTGGTCTCGAACTCCCGACCTCAGGTGATCCGCCCGCCTCAGCCTCCCAAAGTGCTTGGGTTACAGGGGTAAGCCACCGCACCTGGCCTACAGAGATAATTTTTTTAATGGAGGAGGAATTTTAATGCAGCAAATGAAATACCCATAGGAAACTTAATCTAGTGTTTCTCAAAGTGAGATCCCAGGACTTTTTCAAGAGTTGTAAGCCGAGTATTAAATCACAACATGCCACTCTTCTCACTAAATTTCTTTGTTTTGGAAAATATCGTTATTTTTTATTAGAAATATGTTATTCAACTTACCACACAATGGAGTTAATTATTTTAAAATGAATTAAATATCTTTAAAAAAAAATTTTTTTTTTTGAGGTGAAGTCTCACTCTTGTCCTCCAGGCTGGAGTGCACTGGTGCTATCTCGGCTCAGTGTAACCTCCGCCTCCCGGGTTCTCTTGCCTCAGGCTCCTGAGTAGCTGGGATTACAGGCACCTGCCACCACGCCTGGATACTTTTTGTATTTTTAGGAGAGACGGGGTTTTACCATGTTGGCCAGGCTGGTCTCGAACTCCAGACCTCAGATGATCCACCCACCTCGGCCTCCCAAAGTGCTGAGATTACAGGCTTGAGCCACTGTGCCCGGCCAAATGTTCTTATTTTTAATTTCTACTACAGTAATTATTAGTAGCTATAACTGACACCTTGGGATCCTCAATGTAATTAAGTCCTGAGACCAAAAATTTCAAGAACTATTGATTTTTTAAAATCTTTTTAGGTTCAGGAGTACAGGTGCAGGTTTGTTACACGGGTAAATTGCATGTCACTGAGGTTTGGTGTCCAAATGCTTTCATCACCTAGATAGTGAGCATGGTACCTGATAGGTAGTTTTTCGACCATCACCCTCCCACCTCAAGTAGGCTCTGAAGTCTATTGTTCCCCATCTTTGTATCCACGTGTATTCACTGTTTAGCTCCTGCTTATAAGTGAGAACATGCAGTATTTGGTTTTCTGTTCCTGCATTAATTTGCTAGGATAATGACCTCCAGCTGCATCCATGTTGCTGCAAAAGACACGATTTCAGGTTTTTTAATGACTTCATTGTATTCCATGGTATATACATACCGCATTTTCTTTATCCAGTCCACCACTGATGGGCATCTATGTTGATTCCGTATCTTTGCTATTGTGAATAGTACTGTGATGAACATAAAAGTGCATGTGTATTTTTGGTAGAGCAATTTGTGTTCCCTCAGGTATATACCCAGTAATGGGATTGCTGGATTTAAACAGTATGCTTCATCAATTAAAGTAATATACTAAGAATCTACCTGTAATTGTCTACTAACATATTTTTTAATGCTGGTATTATTTTTGGTTGTAAATAAATTGGCAGAATCCTAGCTAATCCTTTAGCTTGCAATTAAAATCTTACCAGATTATGCAGAACATATGGCACGCTGAAGTGGATTTTCTATTGGGTAAATTCTGGAGGTCATTCTTCAGATTTGGAGAGGTAGAGATTAAGGGGCTGAATGTAGAATTCATACTCATTTGTTATGTTATTTGGTCTCATTATTTTAACTCACTGTTAAATGAGATGGAAGGGCTTTCTTATCCCTTTGGTTTAGGGATATAAAGTACTTATTCATTTGTTACTAGGAATTGTGCCAACATGTATAAATAGGATAGAACAGATGGAGAATTGAGCATATGGATGCTAGAAATGCATGTGTTTACCACTTAAACCATTTTGCTGTATTAAATGATTTGCCAAATGGTTTTGGAGACCATACCTTTCTGAGATAAGGACTGCCATTGTGCTAGAAGTTACAACAGATAGTATTTTTAGTATTTTAATAACAAGCATTTCTTATTTTGTGTGTGGCCATAGCACAGAAAGTAGAGCTCTTATTATTTCAGTATTTATCAGAGGCAAGTTCCTAATCCAGTGGCTGACCTACCATGTAACATGTAATAATCTGTGATTTCAGAAGATTTTGGTGCAAAGTATTATGCCAAATTAGAAGTAGCTGAATATAATTTATCAAGATAAAAGCAGAGATGCACCAAATAAAAAATAAAGTGGGAAAATAATCACAGACTGAAATTTTAAATTTTTATTATATAAATTTGAAAACATGGATAAAGTTGGTAATACTCTTAGGTTATATAAATGACAAAAACTGACTCTAAAACAAATTGAAAATATAGACAGAACAGTTCATGTAGAAGAAATACCATAAGATATTAAAGAGGTACCTTATCTTCTATTCCCAACATAGGCAACCCCCAACCCTTAACATAGGCTTCAGGCCCAGATCATTTCACAAGGAACACTATTAAAAGCTTTACTAAAAAGACAAAATTGATGCTTTATCTGTTTCCTAAAGCTTTATAAGTTTCTTTTATAAGCCTATAAATTCTTTTTACATATGTAGTATTTAAAAACTTGATATTATCCAAAAAGGAGATTACAGTCTAAATTAATTTATAGATATCAACACAAAGCTCTTGATAAAATATTAACAAACAGACACCAGCAACCCAATTAAAGAGTATGTACCTTCATTCATTAGTATCTAATGACAGAATAAAGGAGCAAATGTTTTTTATATTAGGATAAGGCAGCCCCTTACATACATACACACAGAGACTTCCCACTAATTCCCACTGACTAGGATTAGAACCAAATGCCCATGTCATAGTTGTGAGGAAAGTTAAGGAAGCAATTACTTTGTATTTTCGACCTGTACCATAGAGGGAGGTAGGTTCTTCCAGCAGGGATGCTGGTTGAAAGAATGCCTGTCATGTAGGCAACTAACAATGTCAGCCACAGTTACTATATCATATTTATTCTTCTTAAATATCTATCCTCTCTGTCCTCTTGTTCATTTTCCTACTGCCACTACTTTAGTCAGGTCCTTATCTTTTTTTCCCCCTTAGACCATTATAAGAACTCTACTATTCTTGCTTCCAATCTGTCTCTCCTCCAGACTGTTATCTCAGTGTTGTAGTAGTGATCTTCCTAATTGCAGATATGGTCTTGTCACTTACCTACCTCACGTTCTTCAGTGGTTCTGTAATAAAATCCTAGACCAGTATCTAAAACACTTTAAAAGCATACGCTTTTGTGGTCAGGCACAGAGGCTCACACTTGTAATTCCAGTACTCTGGGAGACCAAGGCAGGAGGATCACTTGAGCCCAGGAGTTTGAAGCCTGCGCAACATAGGGAGACCCCGTCTTTACAAAAAAAAAACAGAAAAAATTTGCCAGACATGGTGGCATGTGACTGTGGCCTCAGCTACTCAGGAAGCTGAGGTAAGGAGGTAGAGGCCGCAGTAAGCCATGATCGCATCACTGCACTCCTGACTGGGTGAGAGAGTGAGAACCTGTCTCAAAACAAAGCATATACTTTTAAGCTATACAACTTGAGTTTGAATTTGGGCTTTGCGATTATTAGCTTTGTACAAGTGTTCTGAGAATTGAGTGAGTAAATACAGTACATTAAAAACAACACTGCCTGGTACGTGGTAAATGCACAATAAATGTTAGTTGCCGCTGCTGCTCTTGTCATTGGTTAGATGCCAACTGAATACTGAAGTTTTTATCTGCATGTTTTTTTCCTTCATTGGATTTTTAATACTAGAAATTAAATATCTTCTCTTGAATTGTTGGCCTGAAGCTTTTGATAGATGTTTGGTATCTGAGTGGTATGCATTGACCACACCAACCTGTTCTAGTATTAAAAATTCTATTGTTTTTCCCAGATAGGACATTTTCCAGTGCTTATAATTTTATTGCCTTTGTGACAATCTTCTGCACCTACAATAATGTTTCATTTCAAAGCTGCCTCACAGTATAACTTTTTGGAAGATAACTCTGTGTGACAAGTAGTGATCCAAAGTTAATGTCAGCCATGTATAGTACCAATGAAATAAGTAAGGTTACAATGAAATAAGTAAGGTAGTACCAATGAAATAAGTACCAATGAAATAAGTAGGGAGCAGATACATTGTCTTCACAGCTAAATTTGCTGGCATGCTGGCAGACATCATAATTTGCTCTTTTACCTGAAACAGTAAAAATTTAAAGAAATGAGGCCAGGGACAGTGGCTTACACCTGTAATTCCAGCACTTTGGGAGGCCAAGGCAGGAGGGTCACTTGGGCCCAGAGGTTTGAGACCAGCCTGCAATGTAGTGAGACCTTGTCTCTCTAAAACAATTTTTTTTTAAATTTAAAGAAACGTCTTTGCATCAGAGCAGTGAGATATTTGAGAGAAGTTCAACTTCATTTGTTACTCTTAAGGACTTATTTTCTTTGTGACCTAGTATGCAGTAAGATTTCTGTTACATGATGTTATTAGGGAATAGTTGGAATATCTATTTGATATTCCATCCTATTTGAAGGTAGGATTTGAACTCCAGTAGCTTAGCTCTAGAGGGTTCTCTCCCTTAAGTACTATATTGTAGTTTTATAACATAAAACGATCACTCATGACAGTTTAAAAATTGTTTATTAAAACAATGTTGAATATAATTTAAACTTTAAAATATTTTTAAATCAAAGTAATATAAGCTCTTGGTTACAAAACAACAGGCATGGTAACCTGTAGTCTCAGATACTCTGGAGGCTGAGGCGAAAGGATTGTTTGATGCCAGAGGTTCAAGGCTATAGAGGTCTGTGATCCTGCCTGTACTGCACTTTAGCCTTGGCAACACAGCAGACCTCATCAATCAATCAATCAATCAATCAACACTTTTTCTACCCCATTTCCATTCTAATAGTGATGCTTTTAACCATTTTTGTTTGTGCTTTTACCATTGGTAATATTTTAATTTTTTAAAGATAATACAGTTTTACTGACTACTCTTAATTTACCCATTTTTCTACTGTTCTCTACTCTAAAAAGAAAGGATGACTTAACACACACACCCTTTTACCTTTGACCCTTTTCCACTTAGATTTTTGGAATTAAATTATTATTTTTAGTTCTACTGTTGGTATCCTACACTCATAAATTTATTGTTCCATTAACTTTAGGTAGTATATCTTGATTCCCCACCATGTAAAATAAAAATACTAAAACCCCTTACTCTCTTACCTTCAAGCTTATATCTACTGTTTTCCTTTTATTTGTAACATTATGTAGGTCAGTATATTAGTCCATTCTTACACTGCTATAAAGAAATACCTAAGATGGGTAATTTATAAAGGAAAGAGGTTTAATTGACTCACAGTTCCACATGGCTGGGGAGGCCTTGGGAAACTTACAATCATGGTGGAAGACAAAGGGAAAGCAAGGACCATCTTCACGTGGTGGCAGGAGAGAGAAGCTCAGTGAGAGCACAGGAAAAAGACTGCCACTTTTAAAACCATCAGATCTCATGAGACTCACTATCACGAGAACAGCATGGGGGAAACTGCCCCCATAATCCAGTCACCTCCCATCAGGTTCTTCCCGTGACACATGGCGATTACAATTCAAGATGAGATTTCGGTGGAGACACAGAGCCAAACCATACCAGTCATTTGCATTCTGTCCTATAGCCATTAATTAAATCTCCCATTCTGTGTCTTGAGTTTATTGTAAAAGTTTTCATTATTATGACTTTTAATATTGTTTAGTGTAGAGCTAAGTAATGTGGTACATTTTCTTCTCTATGAGACCAATAATTCATTGATGTATTTAGCAGATATTTATGGAGTCTGCTGTGTACCAGGCAATGTTCTAAGTACTACAAAAACAGCAAGCAACAAAGCAGAGAATAGACAAAATCCTTGCACCGTGCTTGCATCCTAGTGGGTATTAGACTATGAATAAGTAAATATATAAAGTATCTGGTATGTTCAAAGAGAATTAGGGTTGTGAGACAGGCACACTGCGGGAGGGGACAGCCTGAGGTAAACAACCACTGGGCCAGATGGTGCAATTTGCCTGGGGTGGGGTTAGTGTTTGGGCATCAGTGGATGTCCCCGCTGCTTGTTTATCAGGTGGGGAAGCTGAGGCCCATGGGACATGAGGTCACTGGGCTACTGTCAGCCATCCAAAGTAAGTCTCTGTCTTCGTAATCTACTGTTTTCAAGGTTGGAAATCTCGTTTACAGATAGGAGGCAGCAAGGAACTGCAGAAATTGGCAGCCAGGGCCCAGCATCCTGCCAGTGAGAGACCAAGTATATAGTCAGATGGCTAAACAATCACTTCTGTAACATTTGGCCTCAAATGGCCAGAGCCCAGTCAGTAACTGCCAGCTTTCCTAATCTCTGTCCCTGCTTCCAACTCTGGACCAACCAGAGAAAGCCAAGTGTGTCCCCCCCACCGCCCGCACCCCTGGCTAGTCACATAGGATGCTCTGCCTTGAGTTTCTGCCACCAGCTTCCCCAGGCCAGCAGCCTCCATCTAGACACTCCTAGAGCCTGCCCTGTGAAGGTTTTCCACTCTTCTGCCTGCCCTCAAGTTTCTACCACACTAACCTCATTGCTAGCAAGCTCTGAATAAATAGCCGTTGCCAGTTCTTAAAAAAAAAAAAAAAGGCCGGGGTTGGGGGGAGGTTTAAGTATAAAGGGAGTGTGCGGGGCAGGGGTTACAATTTAAAATAGAATGGTTAGTGGCTGGGCACAGTGGCTCACATTTGTAATCCCAACACTTTGGGAGGCTGACATAGGAGGATCACTTGAACCCAGGAGTTTGAGACCAGCTTGGGCAACATAGCAAGACCCCATCTCTATTTAAAAACAAAAAACAAAAACAAAAAATGAAATGGGATGGTTAGGGAATCCCTCACTGAAAAAGTAACTTTTGAGCAAAGACACAAAGAAAGTGAGAAAGCAAGCATTTCAGGTTGCCTGAGGGAAGTAGATTGTTAACGGAGTGGCAAGTACAAAGGCTCTGGGGCAGGAGAGTGCCTAGTAGGCTCTCTCTCCTGTACAAAGGCTCTGGGGCAGGAGAGGCACAGCAAGGAGGCCAGTGTGTTTAGAGCAAAAGGATAGGGAGAGATGACATTAGATAAGTAACAGGATACCACATTGGTTTAGTACTTTTCAATACTGTCAGCCCTATCACCTACATTTTCAGTACAAACATGTTAACAGTATTCCTTATACTATCTGAAATGAAATGCATACATAGTATAACCTACTTATGCTTACATAACTAAGTATATAAAGAAATAACAGAAATTTTAGATAAAATTATATCCAGTATGTAAATGGACCTAATGATACTAGAAGACCTAAAGTAGTACACTTTTACAGAGAATTGCAGTGGATAAGATACCTGCAAATGTAGACAGAAATGATGTGTTGGTAACTCATATACCACAGTGGATTGTAAATGGTGATGTTATTTTCTGAAGTGGTAAACTCTTGATAAAATTCTTATTAAAGTCTAACCTTCCTTTGATTGACATAGCAATTTGTGCAAAAAATACTGTGTGTATATATGTAAAATGGAGTTACATCTAATCTAAAATAATTATGAGTAAGTTTCTAAGTAAATGTCCAGTAGGACATTCAAATGTCAAACAGGAAGCCAGATGGCTGTCATCCATGGGTCCTTGTCCACTACCCAAGAATAATTTTCCCAGTCATTGTTACCAAAAATGCCCACATACATTTTCTCAACACTCCCCATTGACAAACTACTGGTGTAGGGCCTTATAGACCATTGTAAGGATTTTGGCTTTTATTCAGAATGAATAAAAGGAAATAATTAGGAAGCTATTGGAGAGTTTTGAACAGAGGAGTAGGATTGTACGACTTATATGTTAAAAGAATCATTCTGGCTCCTGTGCTGAGATTCTGCTGTAGACGAACAAGGGTGATAACAAAGAGATCATTTAAGAGGCTTTTACAGAAGTCCAGATGGAAGATGATGTGACTTATGTTAGGGTAATGGCAGAGGAAGTGGTAAGACGGGGTCAGATTCTGGATATATTTTGTAGGTAGAGCTGATATCATTTATTGATAGATTTGTGAAGTGTCACAAGAAAAAGAGAAGTCAACTTTTTTTTTTTTTCTTTGCTTGTTTTTTAAGAGACAGGATCATCCTCTGTTACCCAGGCTGGAATGCAGTGGCACAGTCATAGCTCACTACAGCCTCAAAGTCCTGAGCTCAAGTGATCCTCTTGCCTCAGCCTCCTGACAAGTTGGGACTACATACAGATGCCCAGCTGATTTTTAATTTTTTTCTAGAGGTGGGGGTCTCGCTATGTTGTCCAAGCTGGTCTTAAACTCCTGGCCTCAAGCAATTCTACCACCTCAGCTTCCCAAAGCACTGGGATAACAGGTGTGAGCCACTGCACCTGAACTGTACCAACATTTTTGATTTGAGCAATTGGAAGGGTGGCGTTCCCATATATTAATTTGGGGAAGACTGTTGATAGTAGAGTAGATTTGTGAATGGGGGATGAAATCAAGCATTCAGTTTTGATGCTGTTGTAAATGGTAGATTTTTAAATATAATTTTCTGCTTATTGCTGTTATAAAAATATTAACCACTTTTGTATACTGAAATTAGATCTAGCAACCTTACTAAATGCAGTTATTATAGTATTTTATTTGAATCTTCTTTGTTTTTTTCTACTAATACAATAATACAGTCTATGAATATTATAGTTGTATTTCTTCCATTTCAATTTTTATAATTTCTTTTTCTTGCCTCATTGCACTGGGCAGAGCTTGTGGTACAGCGCTGGGTAGAACTGGTGATAGCAAGTATTCTTGCTTCATTTTCAATCTTATCACAGTTTCTCAAGTTAAGCAAGTTCCCCTCTACTCTTGGTTAAGATATATATAGATATAGATACATTTTTTTGAGACAAGAGTTTTGCTCTGTCACCCAGGCTGGAGTGCAGTGGCATGATCTTGGCTTACTGCAACCTCCACCTCCCAGGTTCAAGCAATTCTTGTGCCTCAGCCTCCCGAGTAGCTGGGATTACAGGCATGCACCACCAACACCCAGCTAATTTTGTATTTTGAGTAGAGGTGGGATTTTGCCTTGATAGCCAAGCTGGTCTCGAACTCCTGGCCTCAAGTGATCTGCCCACCTTCACGTCCCAAAGTGCTGGGGTTACAGGTGTGAGCCACCATGCCTGGATGGTTAAGATATATTTTTAAAACTATGAATGAAAACTGAATTTTAGCAAAAGTTTTTCTGTACTTATTGAGATGATTGTAATTTTTTTTTTTTTTAAGACAGAGTGTTGCTTTTTTTGAGACAAGCAGGCGCCACCACACCTGGCTCATTTTGGTATATTTTTTAGAGATAGGGTTTCACCATATTGGCCAGGCTGGTCTTGAATTCCTGGCCTCATGTAATCTGCCTGCCTCAGCCTCTCACAGAGCTGGGATTACAGGCATGAGCCACCATGCTCAGCTGAGATGATTATGATTTTTTTCTTAATTGTTAAGTGGTTTATTCCATTGATTATATATTTTGAATAGTCAACCAACTTTACATTCCTGAAATAAACTCAGCTTAGTACCCATCATGATCAAGTTGAATTTATTGAGTATATTAAGGGATTCTGTTTGCTAATATTTTGTTCAGAAACTTCACATCTATGTTTTTGAGACAGATTGGCCTGTAAAGTTTCCTTTCTTGTAGTAATGCCCTTGTGAAATTTTGTATTAACAGAATTGAGGCTGGATTATAGTTTTGGCAAGGCTCTGTCTTCCTCTGATTTACTTCCATTCCTAGGACATACTTTTCCAGGTGTTCCAGATGAAAGCCTGGGGTGTTCAATGTAGCCCATTCCTCTGGTAGGTCCTGAAATCTAATCCTTCTCTCCTTAGCAAGATGAGAATGCCCAAAACTCATTTTGTTTAACTTGTTCCTTTGTTTTCTTTACTTCTTTTGAATTGGTAGTTAGTTTTAGAGACTTGGTTATATTTAGTCCCCCCCGCCCCCAGAAATACTTCATTGGTGGTGTTCACTGTTAATCAGAAGGCACACAATAGCTGATTGTCATTCTCTTGTGATGAAAATAGCAATAGTTCTTTCATGATCTTTGCCTGGGTTTATTCATTAAGGGTTGCAAAATGACTATATTCCAATTCTGTCATCTTTTCTTCGTTTTAAAGAAGAATAATGGTAAGTTAATATATGTAATAACAGTAAACTGTAAACCATGACTTAAGTAGGAGAGTTGCAGGTAAGCTTTAACAGAGAGATTGTGTGAGGTAGCTGAAAGAAGATAGATCTAGAAATCAAAAGAGCAGAATTCTATTCCTGGGCTTTGTTAATTTTACTAAGTTATATGACCTTGTATAACTCAGTTAACTTTTTGGACACGTAATGTCACATTTGAAAATTAAAGTTTTGGGATCTCACATTTTTTTCAGCTCTAAACTTATATGATTAAACACATCTGCTTAGGTCATACAGTCTATTCAGATGGAATTGTAGCCCAAATTTATAGTTAAAGAATAGCCCATTTTAATTTAACTACTCCTCTTTGGTTAAAGTCTCAAAACAAGTTTTGCTATTGTATTGTGCACATCTACATACTATGTTTGCTATATAGCATAGGCTATGTATGTACATGTTAAGTTACTGTAAAGCTCCTTATAACTTGATGAATATTATGTCACTTTTGTTAATGTTGGGAACTGCTGACTATAGAGTCTCTCACGTCAGAGATCTGCATTTCTTCTGATGGATAAATCACGAAAGCAGGGGGAGGGAATCTATTTTTTAAATACTTTTTTCAAGAAAGGGAAAAATGACTTAATTCATC
Source organism: Piliocolobus tephrosceles (assembly GCF_002776525.5). Classification (NCBI taxonomy): domain Eukaryota; kingdom Metazoa; phylum Chordata; class Mammalia; order Primates; family Cercopithecidae; genus Piliocolobus; species Piliocolobus tephrosceles. Next base: position 33,184,561 of record NC_045439.1, read on the forward strand.
CAAGAATGAAATTCCACATACTAGTTTTTCCAAAGTACATTTTTGTGAATAAAAGTTTCTTACTCAGAAGGAGTTTGGAAAAGGCATACAAACAAAAGAAGTCCCAATGTCAAATATTTTAGCCATTAAGCATAAATCAGCTGCAATTCTTCAGTGAGATAGCGTCTCAGAGAAGAAAAGGGATCTCTTTAATAATGTTTATTTCATTGGTCTTTTTTTTTTCATAGTCTAATAAGACACAAAGCTTATTTCTGTTTCCACAATTCTACAATAGTCCATAAGTGAAATAATTTTGTTCCCTTCTACCAAGTCTTCCTTTTTTTTTTTTTTTTTCTTTTTGGCTGCCATAAATAGCTATATGTGACCAATTGAACTGATTAAGCTAAGTGATAGAATGATACCCATTGGAAATACTTTGAAACTTGTATCCATTCCTCAGATCCTATAGGTAACTCAGAGATCATAAAACTCTACTTTCTCATTTTATTATTAATACAAAATGAAAACATGGAGGGATTGAGTTGAAGGTAGTAGTAGAAGTAAGCCTTAATATAGAAAATGAGAGAAAGCACAGGTATGTAGTACTGCAGATAAGAAAGTGGGGAGATTCAACCACAGACCCCAAAAAATTAAGATATGTGAATACTTGGAGTATATGCTAATACCTTTTTTTTATTTTTTGAGATGGAGTTTCGCTCTTGTTGCCAGGCTGGAGTGCAGTGGCGCCATCTCAGCTCACTGCAACCTCAGCCTCCCAGGTTCAAGTGATTCTCCTGCTTCAGCTTCCTGAGTAGCTGAGATTACAGGCGCCCACCACCACTCCTGGCTAATTTTTTTGTGTCTTTAGTAGAGACGGAGTTTTTCAACATGTTAGCTAGGTTGGTCTCGAACTCTTGACTTCAGGTGATCCGCCCACCTTGGCCTCCCAAAGTGCTGGGATTACAGGTGTGAGCCACCGTGCCCAGCCTATGCTAATGCATTTGAAATTTTAGATTAGCTATAAATGTTCTAGGAAAATATACATTACTAGTTAAGCAGGAAAAGAAAAGTTGAATAGGCCCCAAACCTTAAAAAAAATAGAGCTGTTAAAAAACAAAACCAAAAACTGTCTCTTTATCTAAAAGGAACTAATATAGATGGTTTCACAAGTCAGTTCTGTCAAGCACTCAAAGAGTAATTCCTATGCTATTTAACTATACTGGAGTACATAGGAAAATAATGGACAGTTTTCAGATTCTTTTATAGCAGTAACAAAATCCTGCTACAACAACCTAATAAAGATAGTGCAAAAAAAAGAAAACAATACAGTAGTTCTACTAATGGATATATGGAAAGTATCGCAGATGAGCAGTCTGGGTAAAAGAAAAGAACAAGTAGGCACAAAAATAGCAACAAATGGGAGCTAAAAGTAAATACTAAGGCGGTGGCTCACGCCTGTAATCCTAGCACTTTGGGAGGCTGAGGCAGGAGAATTGCCTGAACCCGGGAGGCAGAGGTTGCAGTGAGCCGAGATCGTGCCATTACACTCCAGCCTGGGCATCAAGAACGAAACTCCATCTCAAAACAAAACACACACACACACGCACAAAATCAAAAAATTAGCCCGATGTGGTGGCAGACGCCTGTGGTCCCAGCTACTTGGGAGGCTGAGGCAGGAGAATTGCTTGATCCGGGGAGGTGGAGGATGCAGTGAGCTGAGATTGTGACGTTGCACTCCAACCTGGGCAACAGAGCAAGACTCCGTCTCAAAAAAAAAAAAAAAAAGATCAACAATCTAAAACCATACACTTCTTCAAAGGAAGCATAGGGTAGTCGTAACAAATTTGGATCTGGCAGTGGATTCTTAAATAAGACATTAAAAGCATGAGCAACAAAAGAAAAAATAGATATATTGGATTTCATCAAAATTAGGAACTACTGTGCATCAAAGAATATTATCAGGAAAGTGAAAAGAAACTATAGAATGGGAGAAATTGTTTGAAAATTATATGTCTGATAAGGATCTAGTGTCCAGAATATATAAAGAACCTTTATATCTCAACAAAAAAGACAACCTAATTTTTAAGTGGGCAAAGGACTTAGAGATTTCTCCAAAGAAGGCCAGGCGCAGTGGCTCATGCCTGTAATCCCAGCACTTTCGGAGGCTGAGTCAGCAGGATCGCTTGAGCCCAGGAGTTTGAGATCAGCCTGGGCAACAAAATGAGACCTTGTCTCAAATTTTAAAAATAAAAAAAAAAAAAAAAAAAGAAATTTCTCTAAAGAAGATATACAGCTAGCCAACAAACACTTGAAAAGATACTCAACATCATTAGTCAGGGAAATGCAAATCAAAGCCACAGAGATACCACTTCACGCTCACTTGGATGGCTATAATTTGAAAAAAAAAAAACAGAAAACAACAGGTGTTGGCAAGGATGTAGAGAAATTGGAGCTCTCATACATTGCTGGTGGGAATGTAAAGTGGTTCATCTTCTGTGAAAAGCAGATTGGTGGTACCTCAAAAAGCTAAGCATAGAATTACCATATGACCCAGCAATTCACTGCTAGTTATGTACCCCAAAGAACTGAAAACAGGTACTTCAAGAAAAATACATGTTTATAGCACCACTATTCACAATAGCCAAAGATGTAAACAGTCCAAATGTCCATTGATGGTAGAATGAATAAACAAAATTGTGGTACATACATACAATGGAATGTCACTCAGGTATGAAAAGCATTGAAATACATGTATGCTATGGTGTGGATGAACCTAGAAAACAGTATGCTAGGTAAACTAAGCCAGATATGAAAGGCCACATATTGTATGATTCCCTTTATGTGAAATATCCAGGATAGGTAAATCCATAAAGACAGAATGCAGACTGGTAGTTGCCGGGGGCTGTGGGGAGGGGCAATGGAGACAACTGCTTAATGTGTACAAGTTTTCCTTTTGGTGCAAGAAAATGTTTTGGAACTAGATAAAGGTGGTGGTTCTACAATGTTGTGAGTATACTAACTACCACTTAATTGTTTATTTTTATGTTTATTTTTCTTGAGGCAATCTCACTGTGTTGCCCAGGCTGGAGTGCAGTGGTGCGATCTTGGCTCACTGCAACCTCCACCTTCTGGATTCAAGCCAGTCTCATGCCTCAGCCTCCCAAGTAGCTGGGATATGCACCACCACACCCAGCTAACTTTTGTATTTTTAGTAGAGACAGGGTTTTACCATGTTGGCCAGGCTGGTCTCGAACTCCTGACCTCAAGTGATGCTCCTGCCTCAGCCTCCCAAAATGCTGGGATTACAGGCGTGAGCCACCGTGCCTGTCCTGAATTGTTTACTTTAAAATGATTAATTTTATGTAGTATGAATTACATCTCAAATTTAAAAGCCTTAAAAAGTATTTATTGGCCGGGCGCGCTGGCTCAAGCCTGTAATCCCAGCACTTTGGGAGGCCGAGATGGGCGGATCACAAGGTCAGGAGATCGAGACCATCCTGGCTAACATGGTGAAACCCCGTCTCTACTAAAAAAAATACAAAAAAAAAACTAGCTGGGCGAGGTCGCAGGCGCCTGTAGTCCCAGCTACTTGGGAGGCTGAGGCAGGAGAATGGCATAAACCCGGGAGGCGGAGCTTGCAATGAGCCCAGATCCGGCCACTGCACTCCAGCCTGGGCGACAGAGCGAGACTCCGTCTCAAAAAAAAAAAAAAGTAGTTATTATTCAGTCCTTATAAATCTTAGCATAATAGGAATAGCATAATACATTCTTTAAATGATTGAAAAACTGTCCCAGAGTCATGCGTAATGGTGAAACATATGCAGTTAATTTGGGAGGAAGACGACGATGCTCTCAAACACCCCTGTTCAACACTGGGTTAGAAGTAGTGGTCTGTTGGACAAAAAAATAAATATTATAAATATTGGAAAGCAAGAATAAAGTTTTTTCGTATTTGTCTCTACAGATGATATCTATCTGAAAAACCCAAGAGAATCAACCAAAAAATGGTTTTAAATGATAGGAAATTTTAGTATGTTGGTTACTTGTAAGATATCCTGAAATCAATAGAAAAACCAGTTGGTCTGGTTGGTTCTGGCAGACTATGGATTAACTTAACATAGAAATACTCTGAGTACAGGCCGGGCATGTAATTCCACACCTGTAATCCCAGCACTTTGGGAGGCCGAGGCAGGTGCATCACCTGAAGTCAGGAGTTCGAGACCAGCCTGACCAACATGGAGAAACCCCATCTCTACTAAAAACACAAAATTAGCTGGGCATGGTGGCGCATGCCTGTAATCCCAGCTACTTGGGAGTCTGAGGCAGGAGAATCGCTTGAACCCCGGAAGCGGAGGTTGCAGTGAGCTGAGATCGTGCCATTGCACTCCAGCCTGGGCAATAAGAGGGAAATTGCATCTCAAGGAAAAAGAAGAAAAAAGAAATACTCTGAATTCTGAATACAAAAACCTAAAAGTGCTGAATAAATCCTTTTTATTTCCTTTTTAAAAGCATCATTTCAACTTTTATTTTAGAATCGGGGATTGAATACATTTTTAAACAAATAAACAGTATTTTTCTCTTAAAGATAGCTGAGTTTTCAATGAAGACATATCTCTCCTGTTAATAGAAATTAAAAGGGAAATTGAAAGCAGAGCAGGAATGATGCCAGCTAATGGAGCAGCCTAGGAGAGAAAGAATGTATGAGGCTGGGCATGGTGGCTCACACCTGTAATCCCAGCATTTTGGGAGGCCAAGGCAGGTGGATCATTTGAGGTCAGGAGTTCGAGACCAGCCTGGCCAACATGGTGAAACTCTATCTGTATTAAAAATACAAAAATTAGCTGGGTGTGGTGGCGTACGCCTGTAATCCCGGCTTCTTGGGAGGCTGAGGCACAAGAATTTCTTGAACTCAGGGGTGGAGGTTGCAGTGAGCTGATATCATGCCATTGAACTCCAGCCTAGGCAACAGAGTGAGACTGTCTCAAAAAAAAAAAAAGAATTTATTAGCTAAAGTCTTTGGTTTCACCATCCAATTTGAAGGCACTGGACTTATACAAAGCAGATAATTAGAACTGAGAACGCAGCATAGAACCAGAACCTCCAATGGGCTTTACAATCCATGAAATAGAGAACTAGAAAAAAAAGCAGAAAAAGAAGCTTGCCTGGACTCAAATGGAAAAAAAGGAGCCTCCTAGAAAAAACTGAAATCCTAGGTTTGGACTTCATATATCATAACCTACATGGTATAAGAATCCCCATATTAATATAAAATAGCTCTTAGGATAGTAATACGGCTGGGGTACTGTATTAGTTTGTTCTCATGCTGCTATGAAGAAATACCCAAGACTGGGTAATTTATAAAGAAAAGAGGTTTAATTGACTCACAGTTCCTCATGGCTGGGGAGGCCTCAGGAAACTTACAATCATGGTGGAAGGCACCTCTTCACAGGGCGGCAGGAGAGAGAATGAGAGCCAGCAAGGGAAATGCCAGACGCTTATAAAACCATCAGATCTCATGAGACTAGCTGATTATCCCGAGAACAGCATGGAGGAAACTGCCCCCATGATCCAGTTACTTCCACCTTGTCCTGCCCTCGATGCATGGAGATTATTGCAGTTCAAGGTGAGATTTGGGTGGGAACACAGAGCCAAACCACATCAGGCACCTTTTAGAAACAATTTTTTTTTTTTTTTGAGACAGAGTCTCGCTCTGTCATCCAGGCTGGAGTGCAGTGGCACAATCTCAGCTCACTGCGAGCTCCACCTCCCGGGTTCACGCCATTCTCCTGCCTCAGCCTCCCGAATAGCTGGAACTGCAGGTGCCCGCCACCTCGCCCGGCTAATTTTTTGTATTTTTAGGAGAGATGGGGTTTCACGGTGTTAGCCAGGATGATCTCGATCTCTTGACCTCGTGATCCTCCCGCCTCAGCCTCCCAGAGTGCTGGGATTACAGGCGTGAGCCACTGCACCTGGCCTAGAAGCAAATTTCATAATCCAGAATGCATGAAATTCCCCCCAAAAAGTTTAGCATCAGTAAAGATGACCTTATAACTTTTTAAATGTTATAAATCATATGTAGGAATAATTAGCAGATATAATAAAGGATTATACAATAAGAGACAACAAGAGAATTAGCACTGTAAGACCTTGAGATAACAGACCATAGAAGAGATTATAAAATATATGCATGGAAAATCATTAGGACTCCAGGCTGTCCATCCTTTGGACTCTGGAACTTGTACCAGCAGCATACCCAGGATCTCAGGCCTTCAGCCTCAGAGTTGTATTGTCAGCTTCCTTGGTTCTAAGACTTTTGGACTTGGACTGAACCACACTATTGGTATCCCTGGGTTTCCAGCTTGCAGATAGCCTGTCATGGGACTTCTTATCCTCCATAATTGCATGGCCAATTCCTGTAGTAAGCATTCATTCATCTATCTGTCTGACCATCCATCTGTCCATCCATCCTATTGGTTCTGTCTCTCTGGAAAACCCTAACTTAATATAGTAGACAAGGCTGAACACCTGGGATACCATACTAAATCTGTACTCTCTAAACCCAACAGGAAAGAAATAAGACAATTTTTTTAGAATAGACAAATTTAAGTAGATACTTCATCAAATAAGATGTGGATACAAATAAAAACAAAAGAAAAAACAAAAAAAGATGTGGTTAAGTAGATGCCGAGAACTATTTGTCATTAGGGATATTATGCAAATTAAAAAGGCAAGAGATACCACTATGTACCTATTAGAATGGCTTAAAAATAAAAAGACAATACCAATTGCTGAGCAACTGGAACTCATACATTGCAGGTGGGAAGGTAAAATGGTGAAGACATTTTGGGAAAGAGTATCTTATAAAGTCAGATATTCAATTACCATATGACCAAATTTCTTATATGAAAACCTATAAAGGAATAGTATAATGGCTTTATTATCACCAAAACTGGAAATAACCAAGATATACTTCAACTGGTGATTGGATAAACATAGTGATGTATGCATATGATGAAATATGACTTGGTGGTAAAAGAGCACATAGTGATATATGCATATGATGAAATACTAGTCGGTGCTAAAAGAGCATATACTGTATGATTCCATTTATATGACATTCTCTTTTTTTAGATGGAGTCTCGCTCTGTCTCCCAGGCTGGAGTGCAGTGACGCTACCTTGGCTCACCGTAACCTCTGCTTCTCAGGTTCAGGCAATTATTGTGCCTCAGCCTCCTGAGTAGCTGGGACTACAGGAGCCTGCCACCACGCCCAGCCAATTTTTGTATTTTTACTAGAGACAGGGTTTCACTGTATTGGCCAAGCTGGTCTCGAACTCCTGACCTCAAGTGATCCACTTACCTCCACCTCCCAAAGTGCTGGGATTACAGGCGTGAGCCACCACACCCAGCCAATATGATATTCTTTAAAAGGCAAAATTATAGGAATAGAAAACAGATCAGTAGTTGCAGAGGCTGGGGACTGGGTGTGGTGGGGGAGGGCAGGGGGAAGTGTTGATTACAAATGGGCATCATGAGGGAATTTTGGCGGGTGATCAAACTTGATTGTGGTGGTAGTTATACAGCTGTATATATTTGTCATATCTCATAGACCTCTAAACCAAAAAGAGTGAATTTTACTGTATGTTTTTTAAAAATGAATAAACCTATGCCCTACAGGACCATGTATATGAACTAGGGTCATCTCTAAGAACCAGTCTTACTCAGAAATTACAGATACTAGATTTTTAACTATCTTTTTAGTTTTGCTCAGTGATGATGTACTTTTACAGCACCATATTCCAAAATGTCATTAAGCCTCCTAGTCAGCCTCATATTAATAATTATTTTGAAGTCCAGGCGTGGTGGCTCACACCTGTAGTCCCAGCACTTTGGGAGGCTGAGGCAGGCAGATCATGAGGTCAAGAGATCGAGACCAGCCTGGCCAACACGGTGAAACCCCATCTCTACTAAAAATACAAAAATAAGCTGGGCATGGTGGCACGCACATGTAGTCCCAGCTACTCGGGAGGCTGAGGCAGGAGAATCGCTTGAACCCAGGAGGCAGAGATTGTAGTAAGCTGAGATTGCACCACTGCACTCCAGTCTGGTGACAGAGTGAGGCTCTGTCTTAAAAAAATAATAATTCTCTTCCAAGTGGAAATTCTGTAACTTGAGAGGAAATGAGAAAGTATGAATAATGATGAACTTATTTTAGATGTTTTCACTGAGTTTTCAGAGAGGCTCACTTGTAATTGATAGTTTCAGCCCTGCCAGAGGAAGAATTTGCCAGGGAAATGACTTTTATTTTAAAAAATTGTAGGAAACAATGTGGTGGAAAAAACCTGTTGTTTTTTAAATTTCCTTATAATAAGAATGAAAAATCAGGAAAAGCTTTCTTGAATTGTGGTAAAGTCAAGTGTGAGACCTTTGGACTTTGAAATCATGAATGTAAACCATATTCTTCCCCGACTAGCTGTGTGCATACTTTGGGAAAGTTATTCAGCACTCCTGAACCTCATTTCCTTTCCTCAGTTTTAAAATCAAGTGATCAAACATACCTTTCTGAGTAGTTATTAGGTTAGACAAAATATATAAAACATCCAGCACAGTTTCTGGCACATAGTAGGTAATCAGTAAATGTTAATTCCTTTTTAATTAACATTTCCTATGCTGGTCAGTCCAGTTAGGTCTCAGGCTACAAGTTCTTACTTTCTGCGGGATGTGGTTCCAATATCAGTTCAGTTTACTTTTTCTTTTCCTTTTTTTTTTCTTTTTTTTGAGACGGAGTTTCTCTCTTGTTGCCCAAGCTGGAGTGCAATGGGGCGATCTTGGCTCACTGCAATCTCCGCCTGCCAGATTCAAAGGATTCTCCTGTCTCAGCCTCCCGAGGAGCTGGGATTACAGGCACCTGCTTGGCTAATTTTTTTTTTTTTTTTTTTTTTTGAGACTGAGTCTCGCTCTGTTGCCGGGGCTGGAGTGCAGTGGCCGGATCTCAGCTCACTGCAAGCTCCGCCTCCCGGGTTTATGCCATTCTCCTGCCTCAGCCTCCGGAGTAGCTGGGACTACAGGCGCCCACCACCTCGCCCGGCTAGATTTTTGTATTTTTTAGTAGAGACGGGGTTTCACCGTGTCAGCCAGGATGGTCTCGATCTCCTGACCTCGTGATCCGCCCGTCTCGGCCTCCCAAAGTGCTGGGATTACAGGCTTGAGCCACCGCGCCCAGCCTAATTTTTGTATTTTTAGTAGAGATGGGGTTTCGCCATGTTGGCCCGGCTGGTCTCAATCTCCTGACCTCGAGTGATTCACCCACCTCGGCCTCCCTAAGTGCTGGGATTATAGGCATGAGCCACCATGCCTGGCCATCAGTTTAGTTTTCAAAGCCTCTGCAATGCTATTCTGATCTGCGGTACTATTCTGATCTATTCTGTGTGTATGTCACCTAGGGGTCAGTTTGGGAACCAGTTTGGTCTATACATTAGTTCAGCTGTCAAAATCCTGGGTATGCTAATTAGGCTCAGATTCTTACCTGTGTAGCTGCAGGGTGAGCCTAGGAATTCACAACAAATTCATGGTCTTTCTCAAGCTCCTCCCCTCCTGTGCCTTCTTTGGTGCTTTCTGGTTCCCTGGAGTTCCCCTTTCTTGTTCTCTAGCCAGAAACCTGGGGCTCTGGTTGTTCTGCACTACCATGAAGTCACACAATTTCACTTGTATTTGGGGTCAAATGGCAGGAGATTAGAGAGAAGGAAAAAAGCAAAAGGGGGATTGGCCCCATCTTCCTGGAACCACCCTTCTACTAAACAGAGAGGTAGGTCCCCCTGCCTTAGAGGTGTGGCTCCTACAGGTTTCTTTTGTTGCTACCTCTCCTGCCACCACACCATCACAGGATTTCCTGGTGGCTGAGATGTGAGAGAACCAATAAAAGAAAGGGGTACTCCTGTACTGTCTCTGAGCTTTAGGAGTTCCATTTCCTGGTCCTCAAACCAGAGCTAGAGAGGTTTTCCCAGACATCTTTCTGTATCACAGCACTCGCTTTTGGATTTCTGGCTGTGCTAAGTTCAGGCTTGTCAACCTAAAGGAAGAAGCTGAGGCAAAATTAATATAAGTTTGGCCTAATATAATTTGGGCCAAGGTTGAGTATTGCAACCCAGAAGCATAGATTCAAGTTGTCCTGGATGTACCCTTCAATTAGCAGTTACAGGTGAGTTTTTTTTTTTTTTAAAGTTTTATTCATTTCATTTTGGTTTTTAGAGACAGGTCTCTCTCTATCACCCAGACTTTTGTGTTGTGGCATGATCATAGCTCACTGCAGCCTTGCACTCATGGGCTTAAGCAATCCTTCTGCCTCAGCCTCCTGAATAGTTAGTACTACAGGTGTTTGCTAATTTTTTTTTATTTTTGTAGAGACAGGGTCTCATTATGTTGCCTAGGCTGGTCTTGAACTCTAGGCCTCAAATGATCTTCTTACCTTGGCTTCCCAAAGTGCTGGGATTACAGGCTTAAGCCACCATACCCAGGAAGCAAGCGGATTTTTAAAAGCAAAAGAAGGGGACAGGGAGTGGGCTGATAAAAAGTTGTGTATCAGGAATTCTCGTTGGTTTAAAGAAATAACATTGACTAGTGATTGGCTATACATTGTTAAGCAATAGGTAGGGTGTGGGTTATAGTGTCTGGTGTGACATTATTAGGTTAAATTTCTAGCTACTTGTGGCAGTAGCAAGCATTTTCAGGAGAGGGATACGTAGGTCAAAGTGGGTAGTAGAGCGTGATTGCGGTCTCATTTTAATGTCTCTTATTGACCTGATAATTAAAAGGACTTGCATTCCTCAGATAAAAGTTACTTTCTCAGTCTGGAGGTACCAAAGAGAGAAAGGGGAGGTAAATTCCTTGCCATTTCCATAGTACTTTGAATTCTGGTATTCTACTCTGATTCATCTTCTGTTTACTTTTCAGAAAGCTTAAGTACCTGTTCCATGAATTCTGTTCAGGTTTTATGGTTTCAGTCAGTGGGAGGAACAGGGTGTAGTGTGTCCACTCCCTATTACCTGGAACCAGACCTTGAATCATATTACTACCTTGAAAAAAAAATTTTTTTTTTTTGTTAGCTCTCCATTATCTCTAGGGTTAAGTGCTGACTATTTTAGTACTTCAATTACCCAGCTGCATAGATTTCATATTCAAACCAAATAAGAATATTCGTTGATGCTGAGGAGAAGAGAACTTTCTCTCTACCCTTTGACCATTCAGTATTTGCGTATGTGAGATAAACTGACAGTAGATAAATTAGCAGGAAAAAAACACAAATTTATTACATGTTTGTACATAAGAGTCTCACAAAATATCAAACATGAAGGCCAGATGATTGACATTTTTATGGCATCCTGAGCTACAGAAAGGAATAGGACCTTAGGGGAGGTGGTGACAACCTTTGGGAATATGAGGGGAGGAAATGCACGGTGAGCAAAGCTTGCCTTGTTGTGCAGATAAAAAGTCTCTCCTATAATACAAGTTGTCTGGAGCAGCCCTCAGAAGAATAGGTGATAGCCTGTGACAAAGTCTGGGGTGTTGAACTTTAGTCTCTTCTTCTGTGATACAGTTAATCTACCCTAGTTGATAAGATTCCCAGGGAGGGCATATATAACAATTGAGCTTCTTTTTGAAGGATCTATCTTTGGGCAGATAAGAGAACTTCAGAGAAAGCCCCTCCTGCTCTTCGGGAGGCGAAGGAGGAGTTAAGAGTCAGGAGGTCAAGAGAAGGTCAGACCTTGGTTCTTTTTTAGTTCAAAGCATTCCACACCATACTTTGGGATAATGTGTTCTGAGTCCCAGCACCGATACATAGTTATCCTATTCCACATCTATAACTTTATGTAATTCTCTCAGCCTAAAATAGTCTTTCAACCTTTCAATTTTTGCCTCTTCAAATTTTATGTATGTTTTACAGCTCAGATGTAATATATTCATAAAATTTGTTTTGGTAATCTGCCTTGCTCTTATATGCTCCCCATAAAAGGAGTGTGTGATTTCTTCAGTCTTTGAAAAACTATCATTTTTGTTTGTGCTTTTTAAAAGATATGTATATATACTTTGTCTTAGGATTACTTTTATGTGTAAAGACATAGTAACTGTGTCTAGCATAGGCTATTATGCTTCAGATCCAGGTAATTAGATTAAGATATTAGATTCAGGTAATGTTTAGTGCCTACTGTGTACTTCTTCACTTACTCACCTATAACACCTTTTTGAAATAATTATTCTAAATCTTATTCCTATGAGGACACTGAGAATATGTAAAGTTACATTATCTGAACTCTTTTTCAATGGCTGTGTATTTCTTGAGTGTAGGAATTTCAATACAGGTGGTGTGTCTCTTATCCAACATGCTTGACACCCAGAAGTGTTTCAGATTTCAAATTTTTTTCAGATCTGGAATGCTCAACCTGTATTCAATTTTCACATAATGCTTACTATATATAGCTACTTGGTAAACATAGCAATAGCCCTAACTTTTTATTTTTTTCTACAGTATCTTGGCCATGTAGAAGTTGATGAATCAAGAGGAATGCACATCTGTGAAGATGCTGTAAAAAGATTGAAAGCTGTATGTATTTGATGGTTGCCAGTGTTGATCTATATGCTGTCAATATTTTCTTAAAAGATTTTGCTCAGTAAATTTTAGTGACCCAGTAAAAACTGTGTTTCTGTTAAAAAGATGTGGGCTTGCTAATAAGGAGCATCTCAGCCAAGCACGGTGGCTCACTCTTATAATCCTAGCACTTTGGGAGGCTGAGGCAGGAGGATTGCATGAGACCAGGAGTTTGAAACCAGCCTGGGCAACATTTCGAGACCCTGTCTCTATTAATTTCAAAAATTTTTTCTTAAATAATAAAATAATAATTAAAAAATTTAAAAGCATCTCATGTTGTCCATCCAGTGGTATAAATTATAAGACGAGCCATTTCAATTTAGGGCAGATATTATCCTAAAGGTACTTTTGATTTATAACCCATATGAAACAAAAGTTATGAAATCTGATAGAAGAATAGTATTCTAAGACTAGGATAAAACTGTTACAGTTAACATCTTAACCTAACTGTGATAACTGGGCTATAAATTATGGGTTTTAAATATACTATAAAAAATAGCTTCCTGGGGAAAACTAGAGGATAGAGATATCTGTGTTGATGCCTGGTGAGGTTTCCTTTTTGGGAACTTCTTACTATTATCTTAACTCCTACTCCCCAGTTTTCTTTGCTATACACCTCTAACATAAACAGTCTGTTTCTACTGCCTTTTACATAAACTTTAGCACACTTGAAGCAGAGAGCCCTTTCCCAGGATAACTAATGTTTCCTCTGCCTGTTATGCCATAGAACACATTCCAGGCACATGCCTGTGTATTCAGTGAAAGGAGAGAACGAGTTCAGAATTCATAAGGATTCAAAGTGTTAATTTCAGATTTTCCATAGGTTTGAGGCATGTTCCATAGCTCTGATAGCCCTCTTCACAACCCTCCTAATATGTGGCCTTTCCCCACTTTGCTGTGAAAGCTTTAAGCATTACTTCTGCATGCTCTGGCCCCAACAGCCTTAAATACATATTGCTTTGGGTTTACTGGTATGGTGGGCTGCCACAAGTTTGACTACTAATGTGTGCTTCTTTCCCTCAATTTGCTTCGTAATCAGAACTTTTCTGCTTCTTGGCATAGTCTGTATTACTTCTTATCTGTAATTCCTGAATATAAAATATATAAAATTAAGGAACCAAGTCAGACAGGTAGATTTAATTTTGGAATAAAAACCTGAATCTGTCATAGAAGGGAAAGGAGAAAGTAACTGGCTATAATATACAAAGAACTAAAAAAATTTTTAAAAAGATACAGACATACGTACACATATATACATACATATATACCTATACATACTCTTTATCTCAGATTTTGATCATTAAAATTCTTAAATGATTCAAGCCTTTGCTAGTCTTATCTATGCTCTCCAATCTGTCATTTACGTTAAGGAGACCTTGTGTTACGGTACATGAAATTATAGTCTGTAGACCTTCCGTGGCAACCTAAATATATTCCCCAGTTAAACATAGTCTCAGATAATTTAATTTTCCATTTTGTCAAAACCAAATTTAAAAGAGAAGTAAAAATTTAATTTCTTTAACAAGATAATTCTGGGTTCATCTAGAAGAATGATAAAATATCAGTCACTCGGGAGGCTGAGGTAGGAGGATTGCTTGAGTCTAGGAGTTTGAGACCAGCCTGGGCGACACAATGAGCCTTTGTCTCAACTGAGTAAATACACAACAAGATGATTTTAGTGAAGAACATTTTTTTAAAGTAATGCAGTTATTTGCCCATTAAATAATATTTTATAGTAATCACTGAAAACAAATCAGTGAACAGACTAGATAGCCCTGAAACAAACTATAAATAATTATTAAAATCTTATAGTTTACACAACTTATGGTGAAATGGCCACTGTGGAATGAGCCTTTAGAAAGTCTTTTGATTCAGAGTATGGCTTCATGTGCACTCTGTAAGTAAGGAAAAGCTAGAGGTGGTTTAAGTTTGCCCAGAACATACTGAGAAATGGTATTTTGTTGTTTAATGAGCAGTTAATCCTCTTAACTGTCTAGTTTTGTTTTTTTTTTAAATACTTTTAATTAGAAATATCTCTTTATTATATAAGCAATATATGTTTATTGTATAAAATACAAATGAACCAAAAAAGTACACAAATAAAATGAAATTTCCTATAATCCCAGAGATAGCCACTATTTAACTGTCTAGTTTTAAAACTAATGTTTCAATGGATTTTTTGGTTTTATTTTACCTTTTTTTAAAAGAAAAAACAAGAAGATAATAGACTATAAGTGTGATTGCTTGAGGCATAGGACTATTTAGATAATAAAATGTAATGTTTTTATATTCATCAGAACTAGGAACTAAATAGCCATTTTAAAAATTATACCTATGCATGGAACAGTGGCCGGCACGTAGTTGTAACTCAAAAAATATTTCTAGAATGAATATACAGAATACAATCTGATCTGCAATGTGTGGTCAACTTGAGTCTTACAATAACCATAATCAAATATTATGTCTAATGTTTTAAGTTTACCAAAACTGTTTTGCTTATTTCTAAAGATCTTTATTTTCCTGTGGTTTTTAATGACTGAAAGAAAGTTTTAAGCTGAGCACAGTAGCTTGCGCCTATAATCTCAGCTACTTAGAAGTCTGAGATGGGAGGCTCCCTTAAAGCCAGGAGTTCAAGACCAGCCTGGGTAATATAGTGAGACCCTGTCTCTACAAAAATAAATAATACAGTTTTAGATATGTTGGTGATTGTTTTCTAAACATATTTAAACCTTTAAATTTTGAGGGAAAATTGACCATTTCTAGACTTCTTATCAAGAAGTTATTTAAAATTTTTCAGATAAATACTAGATTTGGAGCAAATGTTATATGTAGTTTTGCACTGGCATGTATTATAAAAACATGGAATTGAAGTTTTGGGTCACTGGAGTAAATTTCCTGTTTCTTATACTCAATGAAATGTCCCCATTCTTTTTTTGTCCCCCGAGTCGGAGTCTTGCTCTGTCACCCAGGCTGGAGTACAATGGTGCGATCTTGGCTCACTGCAACCTCCACCTCCCGGGTTCAAGCAATTCTCTTGCCTCAGCCTCCCGAGTAGCTGGGATTACAGGTGCCTACCACCACACCCGACTAATTTTTTGTATTTTTAGTAGAGACAGAGTTTCACCGTGTTGGCCAGGGTGGTCTTGAACTCCTGACCTCGTGATCCCCCCGCCTCAGTCTCCCAAAGTGCTGGGATTACAGGCATGAGCCACCACGCCTGGCCTCCCCCTTCTTTTAAATACTCTGTCTAGAGCTATACTGAGAATCTTGCAGAAAGTTGGAAGTCCTTAGGATACTGTTCTTCTCATATCATAGTGTGCCACATGTATTCCTCATTTTTGTCTTCCTTTCATATTTTTACTATGCAGAAATTTCTAGTTGCCTTTTGATTTCTCTGAGCAAACATTCATCTAAAAATCATCCATGAGGATCTACAACTTGACTTTGCCAGATACTTATATTGTGCCAAATGCTATGTTTCTGGAGACTTTTGGTTTTTTTTTTTTTTTATAGATTATAAAGCTCCCTTTTAGAGTTTCAAATAAGTGGGAGCAAATATAAGGATACATAAGCCTGCAGAGGATTAAAGAAGAAATAGGATATCTTTGAAATTAGTTTGAATGCCAGAGCTTAAAATTTTAAAGAATAGTTCAGATGTACCAGTTAAGTAACGTTTTGTTTAAAACAAGCATTTTAAACCTACCATGTGAATGATCTTTGGAAGGCAGCTGTGCTCTTCACTATACCACCAACTCATCTAGTGAATAATCTTTGAACTAAAAATTTAACATTTCTAGTGCTTTTTATTTATTTATTTTGGAGACAGAGTTTCACTCTGTCACCCAGGCTGGAGTGCAATGGCACGATCTCAGGTCACTGCAACTTCCGCCTCCGGGGTTCACGCGATTCTCCTGCCTCAGCCTCCAGAGTAGCTGGGGTTACAGGCGCCCACCACCACACCCAGCTAATTGTGTTTTTAGTAGAGATGGGGTTTCACCATGTTGGCCTGGCTGATCTCCAACTCCTGACCTCAGGTGATCGACCTGCCTGGGCCTCCCAAAGTGCTGGGATTACAGGCATGAGCCACCGTGCTCTGCCTTCTAGTGCTTTTTAAATTTGTGAACAATTGAGAAAAGAGATAATTTGCAAGTGTTTTTCCCCAATATACTCCTTAAAATTTAGAATTACATTAACTTCAATGGGAATTCATCTGCATACTTGATATGCTCAAATGAAAAACTACTGTAACTAAACAAGGTAGGGTTTTAAAAACATGCTCCTCAGAGCATAAATATGTTAATTATTTTTAACTTTCTGTGTGTAAAGTTATTGACAGCTATTTTCAACTAATTTACTTTGTCACATAACTTCACTGATTAGCTACTTTGGTACTTAGCTTCTATAGGATAAATGACAGAAACCACTATTGCCCATTGTTACTGCCTTTATGGCATATCAGCCGCAGGATGAGGAATATTGTCATATATCAGCCAATTCCATAAAAAGTGTATAAGGCCTTTGGTTATCTTGCTTAACTCTGGTCCAAGATGCCCTTCATTTAAAAAAGGTCATTTCTTCCCATTGTTTCTTAAATGTCTCTCCCTCTGTCTTAGTTTTAGACTAGTTTCATTGTACTACCAGTTTCTAATATGTTGTTTTTTTATTCACTATTTGATATATTTGTTTTAATATATGTTCTTGTTTTAGCAGGTAAAAGAATGATAACAAATGTTTTTTAAAAGAACATTATTATTCTTTAATAACTGTCTTTTTATGAATTTTGCATGCCAACTTTTTTCATTAACATGTTGGGTATTTTATATAAAGAGGGAAAGCTCAATGTTTAACAATAGCTTTTCTAGGAGCTGAATTAAATATTAACAATCTCCTTCCTTCACCTTCCTGTCCCTCAAGATTGGTGAATATCTTAACTTTGGCTGCATCCTTTAAAGCTTATGGTTATTCATAGTCTAACAAAACTAGGGTCACCAAACTTGGCAGCAGAAATAATCTTAGTCTTATTGTGATAACTACCCAATTACTTTATTATTTTTCCAGTTGCAGTTCAAAATGTTTTGTGGAAATATTTTTTGCCGTTTGTGATTTTCAAAGCTTACGGGGGAAAACAAACTTTCCAGTGTTGGAGAGCATTGAACAGTTTATGGATTGTGTAAAAGAGTCAAATTTCAGTGCAATTATCTTTTCCTAGACATTTATCCAACATTAAAAACTGATGATTATAAAAAGTAAAGGCTTAAAGTATATTTCAACCACAGCTAGGAATTGTAAAGTTAAATCTAGCTTGTGTGCATTGAAACCCATCTAATTTGTGTAAATTCTACAGATTTTAATTGGTGCCCAGTTTTCATAAATGGTGCTTAAAAATTGGTGCCGATACCATAGATAGTTATGCCTCTGTTAACCAGATAGTTTCAGAATTGTATACTTATAAATGTCAATGCAAGTTTATTTTAAAGTAACACCTTTTAGGTTTGGTGCAGTGGCTCATGTCTGCAATTCCAGCACTTTAGGAGGCTTAGGCAGGCAGATCACTTGAGGTCAGGAGTTCGAGACCAGCCTGGCCAACATGATGAAACCTTGTCTCTACTAAAAATACAAAAATCAGCTGGATGTGGTGGTGCACACCTGTAGTCCCAGCTACTCGGGAGGCCGAGACATGAGAATTGCTTGAACCCAGGAGGCAGAGGTTGTGGTGACCTGAGATAATGCCACTGCACTCCATCCTGGGTGACGAGTGAGACTCTGTCTCAAAAAACAAACAAACAAAAACCAAATAATAATAAACAATAGCTTTTATAAAGAAAACAAAACGCTGTTTCTTAAATTTCAGTTGTAGCCCATAGACATCATTTGGTTCTCAAGATACGTGTTTTCTCAGCTCTTGTATGAGCATTAGCCTTGTAACCTTAATAGATAATTTATTCTGTGTCTGGAATAGAACATACATGTTATTTCCTTATGTATGTTTTGAAATTGATCAACACACATGTACATATAGATTGATACTAATGTAAGTTAATGGAAAGCCAATGGTCAAGCTTCCCTTAAGTGGTATGGAGTTCCTAAGTGACATCTTACTCACTACGAAAAAGTATGACAAGGACCTTTGATGCATACTCATTTAATTTTATGTATTGCATTTTTATTGTGATTATGTGGTCATTTGAATGTGGACTTTTTAAAAATTGATGACTTTCACATAGTTGACCACCAATTTTAAGCTTAAAAAATGTATATGGAACCAGTCTTCTATTTTCTATTCACTATTATAAAATTTAAAATGCAAATCTCACCAAACCAGTATGCCCTATCTTTTTCTCTGCTGCCAAATTTGGAAGATCTCTGTTTTAAATGTAAACAGCGATTACTAAACTAACTTGGTGCTCTGCATGGATACAGGTTCTGATTTCTTCTCACTCTTTCCATGGATTCTTAGGCCATCCAATGTGTTTCCCTGCATTTTCATACACCCTTCCTTTTTCCCTGTCACTCCTGGTATGGATAACTCTTTGAAACTCACTCCCACCCCTTCTCCCACTTTTTCCTTTCCCCAATTTCTGTATGTGCTTATTGGTGTGAAACTCTGGGACATTTAGGCCATACAATAATAGCACTCGACTTGTCCCCCTGTTCCTCCAGGAAAGGAAGTTCTTCAAAGGCTTCTTTGGAAAAGTAAGTTTGATGCCACATTCATGCTTGCTTTATAAGGAGTTACACCCCTAGTGTAGCACTGACATATTTTTTAAAAGTAGCACAGCTTTGGTTTCTTTATAATACAGGAATTGGTTTGACTGTATATGGAAATTAATGAATTAGGAAGTTGCTATCCGTAATATTATCAGTGGATCTACTAATACTGAATCTGATGATTCTAAGAAATTCCAATAAATAGGCTGGGCATGGTGGCTCAAGTCTGTAATCCCAGCACTTTGGGAGGCCGAGGCAGGTGGATCACCTGAGGAGTTTGAGACCAGCCTGGCCAACATGATGAAACTGTTTCTACCAAAAATACGGTACACGTGATGTGCACCTGTAATCCCAGCTACTCAGAAGGCTGAGGCAGGAGAATCGATTGAACCCAAGAGGTGAAGGTTGCAGTGAGCCGAGATCACGCCTCTGCACTCCAGCTTGGGTGACAGAGTAAGACGCTGTCTCAAAAAAATAAAGAAATTCCAATAAATGAATCAAGTAGGTTAAAAGAGGATTATCTCCTCAACAGTAGGTATTAAAATAAATATTATTTGGTCTTGTAAACTCTGTATATAATAAAATATTAGCAATATTTGTAACAAGTGGATTTTACATGATGCCCAATATTCACAGGGAAATCAAAAGAAATATTTAAGTAAAAATTAAATATACCCCAAAGTTTACATTCAGTGCAATTATTTTTTCCAATCTAAATTAAATTTCAGGAGAAGTAAGTGAAAGTGGATCCTGCTATGATTTTTAACCTGCATTGCTAATCTAAGAAAAAGTATCTTAATTATTAGCCTACCAAATATCTGTCATATGTGGAATGTTGTTTATGTAGATGCTTTTCAAATAATGATTATTCAATGTTCATATCTCCCTAAATTTAGGAATATATGGGGTGGCTGTACTAATATCAGTAAATATATTTCTGAATATATTTTGTGTCCAAGTTTATCCTTAATTTTGAGTAAGTGCTAAAACTAATTCAGACTGAGACAGTATGAGAGAAAAAATACTGTCATTAGATAACAGTATAAATTACGAATGATTTATGTGATTAACAAAATCCTACAATTTTTTTTCTGCTGCATGGTTTTGTCATTTTGGAAATTTGTTTTAAAGAACAAATAATTTACATTTCCTTCTCAATTAAATGTTTAAATGTAACTCATTTTTACATTTTCTTGTTCTAACTTAGGTCACCTTTATACTAATGTAAACACATTTGAAGTATTTTGATCTAATGATTTAATTCAGTTACTCCTGTTAATCTGAAATAAAAAGTCAAATAATTCACCCACACATGTCACAATACATTTTTTAATAGACATTTTGGATCTGAGTCAGGTTAATAGGTCCTTAGAATATGGGATACATATCTAGAAAGAATCTTATTATTTCCTGTGTAGCATAGCATTATAAGTAGGCATTATATTTGTTAAGGAAATTGATAATTGTTAAGGACACTTTAGGAAACTTTTTGTGGTGTATTTTTTTTCCCCAAATAGAGTTTCCGAAAGCAATTACACATCCACAATTATCATACAATTTTAACTATTGTTCAAGTGACCAATTTTAATAAGTCTACTTTACTTAAAACAGCAGATAAGGCTATGTACAATAAGCTATATAAGATAAGGCATCATAGATAAGATGAAGGTCAGGTTATAACAAATATTGATTTAGTTTTTAGAAAGACAATTTTAAAAGTATGTATTTTAGCTGGATGCAGTGGTGCACGCTACTCAGGAGCCTGGAGTGGATTAAGGAACAAAGCTCTCCCCTCAATGTCAATCCTGAGGTCACAGTATTTATTGCTACATATAATGGGGCCATGATGCACCTACACTGTTGCTGAGCTGGATCACACTGTGTTTGGTAGGCTTTTCACTGCATTTTTTTTTTTGCTACATGATGAATTTGTATGGTATAAGAAAGAAAATTATGAATCATCTCACTTAATCCTTAACCCAGAAATAATAATTCTCTAATTTTGCAGTGAGAAAACTGAGGTTTGCAGAGGTTAAATGACCTGACTGTATTCACAGATATTTATAATAAGTGGTAAAAAAATGGGATTTGAACCCAAATAATCTGACTTCAGAGCCAGAAGTGCTATATATTGTGCTATACAATAACTTTATTTTCATATTATTTATAAGTCAAGATTTTATCTCAAAAGGTGCTAGTAAGTAAAGAGCTTCTTAGAAACTCACTTTTACTTTCTTTTTTATAGAGTAGTAATTTAACTTTAGATGTTATTTCTAATCAATTACTTTTTATTAGTTAAAGCCTTAAATAATCATCTTTTTTAGTAGAGATGGGGGTTTCACCATGTTAGTTGGCCAGGCTGATCTTGAACTCCTGACCTCAGGTGATCTACCCGCCTTGGCATATGCCTGTAATCCCAGCTACTACTCAGAAGGCTGAGGCAGGAGAATTGCTTGAACCTGGGAGGCACAGGTTGCAAGGAGCCAAGATAATACCATTGCACTCCAGCCTCAGTGACAGAAGGAGACCATCTCAAAAAAAAAAAAAAGAAAAAGAAAAAAATTCCTTTTCAGTGGTTCAAACTAACAATTTATTTATTTGGAAATATTTAAATCCTACATGTTGAGTATCTCTTATTTGAAATGTTTAGGACCTGAAGGGTTACAGATTTTGGATTTTTTTTTTTCAGATTTTAGAATATTTGCTTATATATAATGAGATATTTTGGGGATAAGACCCAAGTCTAAATGCAGAAGTTATTTGTGTTTTATATATGCCTTATACATATAGCCTGAAGATAATTTTATACAATATTTTAAATAATTTTTATAATTAATAATTTTATATTTATTATTTTATAATTATTTAATTTTGTGCATGAAACAAAGTTCATGTGCATTGAACCATCAGAAAGCAAAGGTATCACTATCTCAGCCACCCATGTGGATGGAGTCTGTGGTTGTTTGGCATTACTATCATTCCCTACTTTGAATTTATATGCAGTCATTTTCTTGCACTTATTCACACATAAGTACTTCACTTTAAAAAAAAAAAAAAAAAAAGACCTACTGACTGGGCACGGTGGCTCATGCCAGCACTTTGGGAGGCCAAGGGCGGGTGGATTGCTTGAGGTCAGGAGTTCAAGACCAGCCTGACCAACAGGGTGAAATCTCATCTACTAAAAATACAAAAAAATTAGCTGGGCATGGTGGCACACAGCTGTAGTCCCAGCTACTCAGGAGGTTGAGGCAGGAGAATTGCTTGAACCCGGGAGATGGAGGTTGCAGTGAGCCTAGATCACGCCACTGCACTCCAGCCTGGGCTACAGAGCAAGACTCTGTCTCAAAAAAAAAAAAAAAAAAAGACATACCACTAGTAGAGTGAAAAAATAATACGTTCAGAGTAACTGAGCAGCACCTTAGCATCACCAGAATACATGTCAGCTGTTTAACAACAGCAACAACAAACAATGACAGGCTTTGCCTTCCCCTCTGAGGCTGTATTTTGATTAAAAGATTACTTACACTGTATTTTTTTTTTTAAGGTAAAAAGAAATATCAGAAGCAGTTGAGGGGTCAGGAAGTGGGTCTTCTAGGGATGAAGTGACATTCTGCTAGATGGCTTTTTTTTTTTTTTTGGAGACAGGGTCTCACTCTGTCACCCAGGCTGGAGTGCGGTGGCACAATCATGGCTCACTGCAGCCTCAAACTCCCAGGCTCAGGGGATCCTCCCAACACAACCTCTAGAGTAGCTGGGACTACAGGCATGTGCCACCACACTCAGCTATTTTTGTATTTTTTATAGAAACAGGGTTTTGCCATGTTGCCCAGGCTGGTCTCAAACTCCTGAGGTCAAGTGATCCACCCACCTCACCCTGCCAAAGTGCTGGGATTACAAGCATGAGCCACTGTGCCCAGCCTGCTGGATGGCTTGTGTGTTGTATGCCTACATTTTTTTTTTTTTTTTTTTTGAGACAGAGTCCCCCTTCATCGCCCAGGCTGGTATGGTCTCAGTCACCACAACCTCCGCTTTCCAGGTTCAAGTGATTTTTTTGTTTCAGCCTCCCGAGTAGCTGGGACCACATACCCAGATAATTTTTGTATTTTTAGTAGAGATGGGGTTTCACCATGTTGGCCAGGCTGGTCTCGAACTCCTGACCTCAAGTGATCTGCCTGCCTTGGCCTCCCAGGGTGCTGGGATTACAGGCATGAGCCACAGCACCCAGAATTCTTTTCTTATGTTATTGGGGAAAATTTTTTTTTTAATGTCAGGGTGATTTTATACTAATATATAATTTTTTACAGTGAGTCATTTAAAGAGTTTGGAAAACAGAGAGGGGCAAGTATTGCCCATTATCTTACCCAGATGTGCTTTTAAATGATAATTTTTTCTTTAATTTGGAATCTTTCAAATCTTTCAAGTTGCCATCATTTAATTCATCTCCACACTAATCTACAAGAAATAGACTGGTGAGAGAGACTTGATAATATTATTGAGTTTGCTAGGTCAATTGTGGTTTGATGAAAGCTCAAAATGAAGAATCTTACAGAACAGTGTATGTTACGGAGTTTTTATCCAGTACAGTTCCTCATAAATTTTGATACTTTGTTATTCTTTGAATCATGTATGATTTAATGATCCAGGATAAATAGAACAACAGTAATCAAGAAGTGTTTTTATTAAACACTTTTATGTGAAAGTAAGTAGATAGAAGAATTGTTTGCCCCGATTCTGAATTTATGACTTATAGCCAGGAAAACTTTCTCTTTTCCATAAGTTGCCT
Organism: Piliocolobus tephrosceles; assembly: GCF_002776525.5. NCBI lineage: Eukaryota > Metazoa > Chordata > Mammalia > Primates > Cercopithecidae > Piliocolobus > Piliocolobus tephrosceles. The sequence goes on from NC_045439.1 coordinate 33,208,673, forward strand.
CTTGGACCTGACCTTCCCTATTGTTACATCACCACCTGATAGGAGCAGTGCCTCCAGAAACTTTAGCAGTATGGAACAGATAAATCTGGGTCTGTTACAGGCCTGTAATCCATTGTAAGCTTACAAACATTGTAAAAGAGGGGCAAAAAAAACAAGGATCTGAAATAACTTTTTCCAAACTAATTAAATTGCTCATTGCCATGGCTGGGTGCATTGGCTCACGCCTGTAATCCCAGCACTTTGGGAGGCTGAGGCGGGTGAACCACAAGATCAAGAGTTCAAGATGAGTCTGGCCAAGATGGTGAAACCCCGTCTCTACTAAAAATACAAAAATTAGCTGGGCGTGGTGGCAGGTGCCTATAATCCAAGCTACTTGGGAGGCTGAGGCAGGAGAATCACTTGAACACCGGCGGTGGGCAGAGGTTGCAGTGAACCCAGATCGTGACACTGCACTTCAGCCTGGGTGACAGAGTGAGACTATCTCAAATAAATAAATAAATTAATTAATTAATTAAATAAAATAACTCATTGCCTTAGGAAAGCCAATAATGCACTCAGCTTTTTAGGGATTATTACATGCAACTTCATTAGTATAGTTGGCTATACTGGGCAAATACTTTATTACCAAAAATTACATGGCACTTAATGTTTGAAAAAAGGTTTTTTATAATTTTAATGTATTTGAGGAACCCTATGAGCTAAGTAATCTGTATTCCCATTTTATGAAGAAGCTGACTCAACATAGAGACAGGAAATATTCTTAGGCCACCCTATTAGATGTCTTTTTAAAGCCATTTACTTGTATTTATATACAGCTTTATAGTTTATTATGTGCTTTGACCTACTTTCTAATTTGCCATTCACAACAGTTCAGTGAATTGGACAGGGTAGTTCATGAAACTGCATTTTACAGATGAATAAACAGAAGCTCAGAGAGTTCACCCAGCTAATACTAAATGGCAGTGCCTACAGTGAAACCAAGGATTTCTGAAACTTAGTGCAAAGTTCTTTCACCTACCCCATGTTGATGTTCTGTCATTCAAAAAGCATTCCTCTGCTTTCCTCAAGTATGCCTTAATTATAATGAATGGAGAAGTGTCTAATGCAGAGGACGCTAAACAGCCCAAGGGCCTGAATACTTCCATAAACATGGACTTTTGGCCTGCACACAGGCTTTTATATAAAAAGTAGGATATTCATCTTAAGAATTAGCAGACCTGGCAAAACAGCGTGCTTTCTATGTGGCAACCGTGTCTTGACCTGAATAACAGCTGTGCCCTTTGCCTATTCGCCACAATCCCTGCAACTCCCTATTGTCCCTGCTTTACTCATTTGTTATCTGCCTTTAACTCTTGTACGCATTTGAGTTTGTGAACTCCTCTCTGGGTTATGTCACTTTGATTTATTTTTCTTTGTAGCAACCAGTTCTGACTGTATAAAAATCACCAAAAATATTATAATATCTGTTTTACAGCTCCTGTTAATATACTGCCAAATATAGTTTTTCAAGTTTTTATGTTTTTACAATTGCTAAATGGCACCATTAGAAATGGTTAAGTTTTAGAGAATGCATGGTTGAAAAGTAATGTGTAGTTATGTTGTTTTAACCTAATTCCTGAGAGTAAAGGATTTCATGGCATTTATGACTCCACTCTTGAATTAGTGTATTCAAGTCTGCATTCTATTTTATATTTCCTAAATTTTCTCCTCTATGACAACTTGTACTTAGTGCTTATCTTCATTCTGGATCCTATTCTTTTATTATTATTATTATACCTTAAGTTCTGGGATATATGTGCAGGACGTGCAGGTTTGTTACGTAAGTATACATGTGCCATGGTGGTTTGCTGCACCCATCAACCCGTCATCTAAGTTTTAAACCCCGCATACATTAGGTATTTGTCCTAATGCTCTCCCTCCCCTTGCCCCTGCCTCCTTGACAGACCCCAGTGTGTGATGTTCCCCTCCCTGTGTCCGTGTGTTCTCATTGTTCACCTCCCACTTATGAGTGAGAACATGTGGTATTTGGTTTTCTGTTCCTGTGTTAATTTGCTAAGAATGGTGGTTTCCAGCTTCATCCATGTCCCTACAAAGGACATGCACTCATTCTTTTTTATGGCTGCATAGTATTCCATGGTGTATATGTGCCACATTTTCTTTATCCAGTTTATCATTGATGGACATTTGGGTTGGTTCCAAGTCTTTGCTTTTGTGACTAGTGCTGCAGTAAACATACGTGTGCAAGTGTCTTTATAGTAGAATTATTTATATTCCTTTGGGTATTGGATCCTATTCTTTAAAAGTGCATCTGTGCTCATGTATTGTTTTCCTACTGTTCAAGGGATGAACTATCTGTGCTCCTTGCAGAGGCCAACTCCTCCACCAGATTCTTCTAATTCCAATTCTTACTTATTCTGGCAATGCTACCCCCTCTCTCCTCTATAATCAGTTTTCTTTCTCTAATGGATCATCCATTAGCATAAAAATATACCGTCTTCTTTTTTAAAAAGTTTTTTTCTTGGTACCCTCAGCTCCTTCTTCTGTTGAACCCATTTAATCATCTCCACAACTTTTTTCTCCACCACCCCATCACGGCTGCCCTTATCTTCTTTTGTATTACTATTCCAGTAGTCCTATTGCCTTACTCAGGCTATCAGCAGCAATTGACGTAGCCCGTCTCTCACTCCCCCTTGAAACACTGGTTCAGGGATCATACTTTCCCAATTTTCCCCTTCGTCTGTGGACTCTTTTCAGCCTACACCTCTCCGTTAATGATCTCATCCACAATGTGATGTTTTTAAATATCATTTATGTAATACATGCTGATGGTTTTGAAATTTATATCTCCATACATCTCCCCTGAACTCCATAATGGTATTTCCATCTTAGAAGCAATATAGCATAGGAATCAAGGGCCCAGCCTTTGGTGCCAGATTACTTGCACTTACTAGCTTTGCAATTAATGCCTACTTCATGTGGTTGTTGTGAAGATTAGATGAATAAACATAAGTAAAGAGCACCAAAAGGCCTGTTTTGGTAGATAGGTGTCACTATCATCATTATTAAACTTTTTCACTTTGATATCTGCTAGTCACCTCACCCTTTAATATGTCACAAATCGAATTCCCCCAAGGAGAGAAGGATCTTTCTCTCCTAGTCTCTTCCAGTCTCAGTATACAGCATCTCTGTCCCTATGCACTGGCCAAACCCTGGATTTGACCTTGACTTCTCTTTTTCTTATACCCTACATCCACTCCATTAACAGTTCCTGTCTGCTTTAGCCTTCAAGAACCTAATCAGTTCTCACTATCTCCACCACTCCTACCCTGGTCCAAGCCAGCATCTCCTCCTAACTGAACCATTGCAGTAGCATTCTACTAGCATCCTACTACCTCTGCTTTCATTGTTGTCCTCCTGCCATCCCCTCTTGAGAGATCGGCCTGAGTGATCTTTTTAAGACAGAGGTCCGGCTGGGCACAGTGGCTCACGCCTATAATCCCAGCACTTTGGGAGTCCTAGGCGGGTGGATCACGAGATCAGGAGATCGAGACAATCCTGGCTAACATGGTGAAACCCCATCTCTACTAAAAATACAAAAAAATTAGACAGGCGTGGTGGCGGGTGCCTGTAGTCCCAGCTACTTGGGAGGCTGGGGCAGGAGAATGGCGTGAACCCGGGAGGTAGAGCTTGCAGTGAGCCGAGATCATGCCACTGTGCTCCAGCCAGGGCAACAGAGCGATACTCCGTCTCAAAAAAAAAAAGGGCAGAGGCCCGATTACATTGCTTCACTGTCCCATGTCATCCAGTAGCTTCCTGATCTACTCAGGGTAAAAGGCAAAGTCTTTTAGGCCTTGTAGGCCATTGCGTATGAATCCCCTCTGTCTTTTTCCTCTTTTATCTCCTCCTAGCCTTCTTCTTGCTTCCTCTGTTCCAACCACACTAGCCTCCTGGATATTCCTTAAACACACCAGATATGCTTTCACCTCAGGGCCTTTGTACTTGTTGTAACCTCTAGTCTGGAACACACATCATCCAGATGTATGTGTGGCTCACTTCCTCATCTCTTTCCCTTCGCTCAAAAGCCCCATTATCAGGCATTTACTATGAATTAATGAATAAAGGAATGAATGAGGAATGTACTGCTCAAGTTCACCCTGTTGTGGGAGGAATCAGATAGGTAAAGACATGGTTACCAAATTGTGTGACAATAACAGGTGCTCCAGGAGCAAAGAGGAAGAGTGAATGTGAAAGGTTGTAATGAAGGCTTCTAGAAGGAGATGACACCTAAGGCTGAGCCTAAAAACTATGAGTTCCAATTAAACTAAGTTAGAAGAGAAAGATTTCAGACAGAAGGAACAGCACTATCAGGGACATTGGGATGAGAGAAGACATGTTGCACACTCATTCATTCATTCATTCGTTCAACCTAGGGGTGTTGAGAAGGAAACAGAAGATGAGACCCAGATTTCATTCATGGATGACCAAGGGGATGGTGGAATCACTCATTGTGAGAAGGGATAATTTGGTTTTGGACAGGTTGAATTTGAGATGCCTCTAGAATTTTCATTTCAGCTACTATATACCTTTGAAAAATGAACTTAATATTGGAATAATCCCTAGGTCTCCCCTCCCCCAATTGAAGTGATTTGGCATACTAGAAGAGCTAAATTGCCTCTCCAAACTCTCCTTTACTGTGTAGTTCATGACATGCTCCATGCTTGTTTTTTCCTAAAAGCCTTTAAGTGCCCCTCTCATTTAAGAAAGTACAGGAATAATTAACCTTAGCATCTGAGACTAAAAGTTACTGTACTCTTCCTGAGCACAGTACAATCTCAAATCCTGAAGAAAGTTGTGTTTCTGTCCTTTCGCTGCTTTGTTCTTTGGGGTATATTCACTGGATTTTGGAATTATAAGACAAAATTTATTTATTATACCATTCTGTTCAGAAATTCAAATATCAAATTATAGACTTCAAGGCTTTTCTGATTTAAAAAACAGTGAAGCTGGGTTTCCTCTGAAAAAAGTCTCTTGTTTATTACAAGGCACACTGTATCATGGTTTCCTGGTTTATATATCACCATTACTCTGTAATGCTTGCCTCTGTGTAGATGTGGCAGAAAGACTGACCAGTGATTCTTTACACATTGGGTACCTTTGAAGACCTCTTTGGTTTGTAGCTGTAGGAACTTTGCACAGTAGAATTGCAAATCACTGTTGTTCGGAGAGTGACTTGTTCTGCCCTAATTGGTCTGCTTGCTGCTGTTGCTTCTTAACATTTCAAAGCTATGCAAAATTAGGTTTCCGTGTGTCTTTATACCATTTCTTCACTTCAGCTTACATTAGAACATCTGCTTAACCCTTTTGCTCTTACCTAGCATATGCCCAGCAGAACTGTCTTGCCTCCAAATGTCATTTTTATTTTTGCCAATGGCATGCTCTTATCTCATTGGTGATCTTGGGAACATAGAATTTTAGAGTTGGACAGCACCTTAAAATGGGTAGCATGTAGGCCGGGCGCGGTGGCTCACGCTTGTAATCCCAGCACTTTGGGAGGCTGAGGCGGGCGGATTACGAGGTCAGGAGATGGAGACCACTATGAAACCCCGTCTCGACTAAAAATACAAAAAATTAGCCGGGCGCAGTGGCGGGCGCCTGTAGTCCCAGCTACTCAGGAGGCTGGGGCAGGAGAATGGCGTGAACCCGGGAGTCGGAGCTTGCAGCGAGCCGAGGTCGAGATCGAGATCACGCCACTGCACTCCAGCCTGGTCTATAGAGCGAGACTCTGTCTCAAAAAAAAAAAAAAAAAAAATGGGTAGCATGTAAATACATTTGTCAGAAAAAAAAAGAAAATAAATTCAAGGACACAGTTCCAACAGGTCTAATATTTCAGTATAAAGAATTATCTTTCCAAGAACATTCAATTAATTACTTTATAGAGATTATGATTATATCAGATGTCGCAAACTATGGCCCACTACTGTATTTGTTTTTGTAAATAACATTTTATTGGAACAAAGTCATGCCCATTCGTGTACATATTGTTCTGGCTGCTTTTGTGCAGTCATAGAGTTGAGTAGTTACAATAGAGATCGTATGTCCTGCAAAGCCTAAAATATTTTGTTATCTGGTCCTTCACAAAAAAAGTTTGCTAATTTCAACAGTTTAAAAACTCATTTCAGCCAGGCGCGGTAGCTCACACCTAAATCCCAGCATTTTGGGAGGCTGAGGCGGGCAGATCACCTGAAGTCAGGAGTTCAAGACCAGCCTGGCCAACATGGTGAAACCCCTTCTCTATTAAAAATACAAAAATTGGCCGGGCACGGTGGCTCAAGCCTGTAATCCCAGCACTTTGGGAGGCCGAGACGGGCGGATCACGAGGTCAGGAGATCGAGACCATCCTGGCTAACACGGTGAAACCCCAACTCTACTAAAAACTACAAAAAACTAGCCGGACGAGGTGGCGGCGCCTGTAGTCCCAGCTACCCGGGAGGCTGAGGCAGGAGAATGGCGTGAACCCGGGAGGCGGAGCTTGCAGTGAGCTGAGATCCAGCCACAGCACTCCAGCCTGGGTGACAGAGCGAGACTCCGTCTCAAAAAGAAAAAAAAGAAAAAAAAAACAAAAAACAAAAATTAGCCGTAGCTGGGCATGGTGGCAGGCACCATAATCCCAGCTATTCGGGAGGCTGAGGCAGGAGAATCGCTTGAACCCAGGAGGTGGAGGTTGCAGTGAGCCAAGATCGCACCACTGCACTCCAAGCATGGGCGACAGAGCAAGACTGTCTCAAAAAATAAAACAAAACTCATTTCTCCCAAGGATAACATCAGTTATACTGATGAAATAAAAGAGCAATGTAAGAATCTTTCCACCTACCGTGTATATCACCGACTTGTCATTTTCATCCTTTTTCAATTTATTTTTTAAAAATGGTTTCAACTGGGCATAGTGGCTCACATCTGTAATCCTAATACTTTGGAAGGCTGAGGTGGGAGGATCACATGAAGCCAAGTATTTGAGACCAGCCTGGGCAACATAAGACCCCTTCCTATAAAAATGAAAAAGTCCTATGAAAGTCCTATAAAATATATAAAAAGTCCTATAAAAATAAAAAAGCCAGGTGTGGTGGTACTTACTTGTGGTCTCCCAGCTACTCAGGAGGCTGAGGTGGGTAGATGACTTGAGCCCAAGAGTTTGAGGCTGCAGTGAGCTGTGATCACACCACTGCGCTCCAGCCTGGTTGACAAATTAAGACCCTGTCTCTAACAAAAAAAAGGAAAGAAAGAAAAAGAAAGAAACAGTGGTTTCTACTTAAAGAAACAAAAAGCAAACAAAAAAACTCTGGAGATAGGTAGATAGCAATTGGTTATTTCAGTTGCCTTTTACTGTGTGTAGCTTTTATATTTAGGAGAAAGTCATCTTACAGTGTGCTGAGCTTGTTACTATTTCTGTGCCATTTTCCCAACCATTTTGTGTTCCTTCACCAGATTTTTTTGTGTTAAGATTACCTGTGCATTTCCTTCTGGTACAAGTTTCCTGATTTAGTAATTTGTAATAGATTCACTATATGTTATTGTTTTCTCCAGTGTCAGAACCTGCTTAATTGCTATATTGGTTTATATCTACCCATAACAAAAGGTTTTAAAGAAGATAATAATTTTTAAATACTAAGCTGGATATTTATAGTGTAGAGTAATTACTTGAGAAAGTTATACTTTAATTTTTCACTTTTGGTTAGCTTGATCCTTCTGCTCAGATTTCACCAATTTAAATTCTAAGTTAGTAAAGTTCTGTCCATATTAGATCGGTTTTCTTTGAAAAAAAGGATTTTTGTCATTATTGTGAAGCTTCATGATACTCGTATTTGTCAGTGTGAATTCTACCTATAACCGTGAAATTATTATTAAAGTAGAAAGTGTTAGAGCAGCGATGATAAAATAATTCTGAATGTCTGAACATCTGTGTTGCCACTTCCACATTTTTATTAGTTCCTGAAGCATATTGTCTTTTGTTGTTGTTTAGATGGAGTCTCGCTCTGTCACCCAGACTGGAGTGCAGTAGCGTGATCTTGGCTCACTGCAACCTCTGCCTCCTAGGTTCAAGCAATTCTCATGCCACAGCCTCCAGAGTAGCTGGGACTACAGGCGCGTGCCACCACGCCCGGCTGTTTTTTGTGTTTTTAGTAGAGACGGGGTTTTACCATGTTGGCCAGGATGGTCTCAAACTCTTGACCTCAGGTGATCCACTGACCTTGGCCTCCCAAAGTGCTGGGATTACAGGTGTGAGCCACCATGCCTGGCCAGCATGTTGTCTTTTTAAAGAGGTGTTTGTGCCACTAAGATGTATGTAAATTCTTTTTTTCTTTCTTTTCTTTTTCTTTTCTTTCTTCTTTTTTTTTTGAGATGGAGTCTCACTCTGTTGCCCAGGCTGGAGTGCAATAGTGCAATCTCAGCTCACTGCAACTTCCACCTTCCAGGTTCAAGTGAGTCTCCTGCCTCAGCCTTCCGAGCAGCTGGGGTTACAGGCACCTGCTACCACACCTGGCTAATTTTTGTATTTTTAGTAGAGACAAGGTTTCGCCATGTTGGTGAGGTGGATCTCGAACTCCTGACTTCAGGTGATCCACCCTCCTCAGCTTCCTCCGAAAGTGCTGGGATTATAGGCATGAGCCATTGTGCCCAGCCTGTATGTAAATTCTACATTTCATACTTAATGTAGGTTATCTTTTTTCAGTCCTTTGATTAGTTAACTGTGGCCTGATCACCTAGGGTACTGGTTTCAAGTAGACAGTTTTAGGGCAGACATCGTCCTCTCAGTCACTTTTATCTTCTTTTCTTAAAAATGCTCAGAAATCTTAGTTTATATGGTCAGAATGAAAGACTCAAGTTAACAAATAATATGGAAGTATTGGCCAGGCGCAGTGGCTCATACCTGTAATCCCAGCACTTTGAGAGGCCAAGGTGGGCGGATCACCTGAGGTCAGGAGTTCAAGACCAGCCTGGCCAACTTGGCAAAACCCCATCTCTACCAAAAAAAAAATACAAAAAATGTAGCTGGGTGTGGGGCCATGCACCTGTAATCCCAGCTACTCGGGAAACTGAAGCACGAGAATCACTTGAACCCAGGACAGAGAGGTTGCAGTGAGCCTAAAACTGCTCCACTGCACTCCAGCCTGGGTGACAGAGTAAGCCTCATCTCAGAAAAAAAAAAAAAAGAAATATGGAAGTATTGCAACTGTAGAATTTGTGAGAGGAAGCCTGGGCTTAATTTCAGCTACAGGCGTATCTAATCCTGAAGTAACTATAATGTGGCAAACTATAATGATGTACAAGAACTGACACCCAAAAGTATGAACAAATACAAGAATTCGTATTATCTGTTTTCTTTCTTTAGAGAGATCAGAGGTCATGAAATATGACAAATATGATTCCTTACTGATACATTAGTACAATACTATAAAATTATTGAGGCCTATCTCAAAAAGCACAATTTTATTTATTTATTTATTTTATTTTTGAGATGGAGTCTCGGTCTGTCACCCAGGCAGGAGTGCAGTGGCGTGATCTCAGTTCACTGCAACCTCTGCCTCCTGGGTTCAAGCAATTCTCCTGCCTCAGCCTCCTGAGTAGCTGGAACTACAGGCACGTGCCACCACACCTGGCTAATTTTTTGTATTTTTAGTAGATACGGGATTTCACCATGTTGGCCAGGCTGGTTTCGAACTCCTGGCCTCAAGTGATCCACCTGCCTTGGCCTCCCAAAGTGTTGGGATTACGGACATGAGCCACCACACCTGGCCACACATGTTTTTATAACCATACAATTGGGCTGTGTGTGGTGATTTACACCTGTAATCCCAGCACTTTGGGAGGCCGAAGCAGGAGGATCGCTTGAGCCTAGGAGTTCAAGGCTGCAGTGAATTATAATTATGTCACTATGCTCCAGCCTAGGCAGCAGGGCAAGACCCCATCTTTACAAAAAAAAAACGTTTAAAAATTAGCTGGGTGTGGTAGTGCACGCCTGTAGTCCCAGCTACTGGGGAGGCTGAAGTGGGAGGATTACTGGAGCCCAGGAGTTCAAGGCTGCAGTGAACTGTCCTGTGCCACTTGCATGCCAGCCTGGGCAACAAGGCAAGACCCTATCTCCAAACAAACAAGCATATAATTGGGCCAAGAAAATGTTATATTTCCCTGAATATTGTAAGGAGACTAACTGGAGAATAGTTCCATTCTAAATTGACCTTTTATTTTTCCCTTCTTCAGTCTTCCAACCTTGAAGTAGTCCTATCTGTTGCCTTAGATACTGAACACTTGCAGGCTACAATTATACAATGAGCAGATTGATTAAACTGCAAATTTAAATATCTTAGAATTGTCAGTGCCATTTGGTAATGTTGTATATTGACTGGTCAGCTACAACAGGAGACTGGTTAGCTGTCTCCTGTTTCCTACAACTGATATTTAGCATATTTTTTCTTTCAACAAATATTTCTTGAACTGCTACTCTGTTCCAGGTGTTGTTCAAGTTCCAGGGATACAGCAGTGAATGGTAGAAGGAAGAACCTTGCCCTCATGGAGCTTACCTTCCAGCAAAATACTAATTGTTACATGAGGGTTGGTTAAATATGAGCAGTTACTGTTGTTGGTGAATGACTATTCTACCAATTTGCCTGGAACAGCCCTATTATAACACCCATTTATTAGTTTTAATAGTCATCCCTTTCATTTTCAAAGGGTTCCCAGTTTGTAGAGTAAATTTATATGACTGTCCTTGTTCTAAACCTTTCGTATACATTAATTCATTTAATCCTCACAGTAACCCTATGAGGTATATGAGATTATTAACATCATTATACAGGTGTAGAAAGTGAAGCATAGAGAAGTTAAATTAACCTGCCTTTGATGGGAGTAACTTGCAGAACCAGAAATCAAATCCAAACAACAGCTTGGTTCCTAGTCACTCTACTAGACTGCCTCCATACTACTGTTGTAAATCTTTACTGTTTTACTCTGCCTGTCATCTTTCCTCTCCCCAGCGAAGTAAAGCAGGTAAAGTAATACCATACATTCGCAGATGAATTTATGGTTCTGCAGAGTGAATTTTCTCCACTTGCTACTCCCTCCTTTACAAATCTGTCTTCATATCTACTCGGCCTCACTTTATCCCTCCATTTCATAGGAATGGACATCTCTCCTCCTGTCTAAGACTTGTATTCTAGCCCCATCTCACCCTGCATTTTGTTGGACTTTGTCCTCTAAATTACTTTTCTCTTTTTCTTGGGCCTTCCATTTCCATTGTTCCACTAGCTTTTCCCATTCAGCACATGAAGAGGATTTTTGTTGTCATTGTTGAAAATGTATATCACTCTTTTTTTTTAGACGGAGTCTCACTCTGTCGCCGGGGCTGGAGTGCAGTGGCCGGATCTCAGCTCACTGCAAGCTCCGCCTTCCGGGTTCATGCCATTCTCCTGCCTCAGCCTCCCAAGTAGCTGGGACTACAGGCGCCTGCCACTTCGCCTGGCTAGTTTTTTGTATTTTTTAGTAGAGACGGGGTTTCACAGTGTTAGCCAGGATGGTCTTGATCTCCTGACCTCGTGATCCGCCCGTCTCGGCCTCCCAAAGTGCTGGGATTACAGGCTTGAGCCACCGCGCCCAGCCAGTATATCACTGTTTTAAGAATTCTGCCTTACTATTGGGAAAGGTTTTTAAAAGTTTATTAATAATATAATGATGATAAATGGCTACCCTATTTAAATTCCAGGTACTGTATATAATCTCTAATCCTTTTAACAAACTACAGATATTTTATAGATGAAGAGATGGAAGCTCAATGGGCTACATAACTTTATTAGCTTATGAATAGTAGCACTGAATTCAGTCTCATATTTATCTTAATCCAAAGCCCATTCTATTTCAAGTATAACATGCCAGTGTATCACAATTCTTATAGACTTCCCTTGATCCTCTGCCTGTGCCTTATTGCCCTACAGCTCTCCTTTTTATAGAAAAGCTTTGTTAAAAAAGTATTTAATACTTGTAGACTGTTCTTGCCTTTCATTTACTTATCAACCCATTCTAGTCTAACTTCTACTGCTGTATCAGGATCCTCCAAAGAAACAGAACCTCTAGGAGGTTTTATATATATATCATATATGTGATAAATATATCAATATATGATATATATCAATATATGTGATATATATCAAATATTAATATATATTATATATTATCTATTTTAAGAACTCACTCATGTGATTGTAGGGGCTGGCAGGCTGGCAAGTCTGATACCTGTAAAGCAGGCCAACAGGCTGGAAACTCAGGCAGGGTTTCTTCTCCAGGAAACCTGAGTTTTTGCTCTTGAGGCCTTCAACTGATTGGATGAAGCCTACCCATATTACCAAGGCTAATCTCCTTTACCTAAATTCAATTTATTGTAATAATATTTACAGAGTAGCTCCTAATTACACATAGAATCAAGATCAAAGTCCTTATCAGGAATAGAAGACCTTCCGTGATTAGGCCTTTCCTACTCTGTCTCCCATTATGCCTCTCCCATTGCCAAGTCTACTTACCAAGCCATACTGAAATATTTATAGAGCCCCAGAATTGCCATGTTGTTTGCTTCCATGTCCTGTACTGCTGTTTCTTCTGCCTGGCATGTCTAGTACTTCTGTTACTTCCCTGTCTCCCTGCCCCTACCTAGAGCATCAAGAAAAATTATTTCAGCACCCAGTTCTGTCTTCTCCTTTGTATAACCTTCCCCAATTCCACAAATAGATTTGATTATACCTCTTTTCTGACATCAGTGTACCTTGTTCTCAGCTCTACTGTAGCACTACTGTAATACTTACTGTATTCTTTATTTTTTGTCTGATTGTTGCCTTTCAGTAACCGTCCAGGTATTTCCACTGGCCGGCATATTATAGGCACTCATCAAATGTATGGCGGTGGTGGAGATGATGAGGCCTAGTGGATCACAGGTTAAGTAAGGCCATGTCCCCATATCAAGTTTTCCTAGGCTTGGATCACATATAGAGGAGAATGGTAGACAGGTCTGATAGTCTCCCTTGTCCCTTCTAGAGGCTTCTGCGCCAACCTTAGCAACAGATTCTTTTTGATCTATATTTTTTATGATAATCTGATACCTATTCTCAGCCTTCATATTGCTTTTGTTTTATTTTGCTGTATCCTTGAGGCAGTTAAAAAGAAAGGACACTGTTAAATTACTATTACATTCCATCACAGGAGGAATTATGCATCAGCTTGTTCTCATGTGATTCTCATGTGCCAAAAAGTATTTTCTGAGCCAGTAAAAAGAAAATTATTTTTTTCAGTAGTTTTTAAATCTTCCTGTGTCCCCAAAATGTCTCCACGCATTTAATGTCAAGTTAAAACCCAAGCCAGGGCTGGGTGCAGTGGTGCACACTTGTAGTCCTGGCTACACATGAGACTGGGACAGGGGATCACTTGAGCCCAGGAGTTCAAGGCGGTAATGCTCTATGATCATACCTGTGAATAGCCACTGCACTCCAGCGTGGGCAACATAGTGAGACCTCGTCTCTAAAATTATTAGACGCTGGGCACAGTGGCTCGCACCTGTAATCCCAGCACTTCAGGAGGCTGAGGCGGGCAGATCACTTGAGGTCAGGAGTTCCAGACCAGCCTGGCCAATGTGGTAAAACTCCATCTCTACCAGAAATACAAAAATTAGCTGGGTGTGATGGCAGGCGCCTGTAATCCCAGCTATTCGGGAGGCTGAGGCAGGAGAATCGCTTGAACCCGGGAGTGGGGAGGTTGCAGTGAGCCAATATCGCGTCATTGCTCTCCAGCCTGGGCGACAGAGTGAGACTCTGTCTCAAGAAAAAAAAAAAAAATTATTAGGAAAAATGTCAGTGTTAACTCTGAGAGAACAAATAATGGCTTTTTAAAGATTGTTAATAGAATAATGAAGACTTACTGTGTTTTTAACACGAAAATTTTAGGTGACCAATGGTCCTGCTATAACATACTGGGGTCATAGGATAGTAGAATGGTCAACATCTCAATTTAGACATGTTACTTCTTGCTCTAAATACACTTGTAGACGCTACTTGTGGTGTAACTCCTTATGTGTTTAATATGTATCTGTCTCTTGGTTTTCTTGATTTTTCAAATGGGTGAAGGATCTAGTTATGAATTCTTTGCCCTTTATGGAATGTGATATCTTGGGTTTTATTCCATCTGTTACTTCCCTTTTACTTACTTTTATCTTATTGTTTTGCATTGTGTTTGTAAAATAATGGCTTTGGCTTATTTTTTCCTGAACTTTTCTGCAGTTTGGTTTGAGTATCTGGCTTTGGGTACCACTCCTGAACTTGGACTCCATCTGTACTTGTGACTTTTGGAAGGCAGAAGTCAGTGTTTTCTGTGGAAGATGACTTTTTTTTAATATTGTATATGTGTATCTCCCCCTCCCCTTTTTCGTTTCTCTTAAAAGACTGGAAAGAAAGCAGTTAAAGCAGTTCTGTGGGTCTCAGCAGATGGCCTCAGAGTTGTGGATGAAAAAACTAAGGTAAGATTCTTTATTTTGATTTTGATTTATTTTATTTTATTTTTTTTGGAGATGGAGTTTCACTCTTGTCACCCAGGCTGGAGTGCAATGGCGCAATCTCAGCTCACTGCAACCTCCGTCTCTCGGGTTCAAGCAACTCTCCTGCCTCAGCCACACGAGTAGCTGGGATTACAGGGGTGTGCTACCATGCCTGGCTAATTTTTCTATTATAAGTAGAGACAGGGTTTCACCATGTTGGCCAGGCTGATCACAAACTCCTGACCTCAGGTGATCCACCGGCGGCTTCCCAAAGTGCTGGGATTAAAGGAGTGAGCCACCGCGTCTGACCTAAGGTAAGATTCTTATAAGCATAAATAGGACTGCTCATATGTTTTTAAAAATCTCTAATGATCAGATATAATACCCTTAAGCTGTTGAAAGGTATTATATTGTTGAAGCTTTATCCTTCCACTTAGTCCAAAGTACAATCTTCTGAGAGACTATTTAACGTTCAGGAAACCACTTTAGTTACTCATTTACTTTAAGAAAAATAGTATTCTCTCAACATTTTGTTCTACATGACATAGCATGTCTAAGGTACTAAGCATTAGCATTTAGTGTTAAGATCTGAGTTCTTTTTTTTTTTTATGAGATGGAGTTTCACTCTTGTTGCCCGGGCTGGAGTGCAGTGGTACAATCCCAGCTCACTGCAACCTCCACCTCTTGGGTTCAAACGATTCTCCTGCCTCAGCCTCCCAAGTAGCTGACTACACACACGGACCACCATGCCCCGCTAATTTTTGTATTTTTTGGTACAGACGAGGTTTCACCTTGTTGGTCAGGCTGATCTTGAACTTCCGATCTCAAGTGATCTGCCTGCCTTGGCCTCCCAAAGTGCTGGGATTACAGGCATGAGCCAACGCGCGTGGCCTGTTTTTGTTCTTACATATTTTTTAAAAAGTTTTCACTCTCACAAATTTGATATAAAAGATGATAGACTATCCTTTTACCATATTTTAAAATTAAAAACAGATGGACTCCACATCTGAAATTTCTTCTTGCTCTGAAGAAAACACTATTTTAAGAAAATGATATTTGAACTAATTAACCTGGCTTTTGACTCAAAACTCAATTTAAGTGACATCTTAAGGACTAGTAAATGGCTCTTTGGTTAACATTTACTTAGAATCCAAATAATATCTCAAATCATAGGTAGCATTTTGCATTTGAGAAACAGTGATCCTAAATGCCTAAATAAGAATAGACACACAGATCTACTCCTAGAAAGCATAAGGTGTTATATAAGGACATTTAATTATTAATTAAAATTTCCTAGAATACCTAAAGTCAGGAAAAAATTTAACAAGAAGATAATTTAAAAAAAAAAAATTCAAATGCCACTGAAAGGGGAGAAAGTCTGGCAGGTAAAAACCAGTTCTGATAGGCAACTTGCCTGGTAATTTCAAGTGATTTAATATAGCTGCATTTTAGTTATTTGACCTTACATTGCATACTTTTTTTTAAGTTCAAGAGAAGCAATAGTCTTCAATTTTAGTACATTACTGTTGGAAACAGTGATCATTTTAATTATTTTTTGGAACTTGTGTAGTTTTCATTAGTGTTTGGATGAAATTTGTTACACTTGAAAGCTATGTATTTAATTGTTTTATACAATAGTTGGAAAGTAATATTGCCCCCTTGTGGCTACTCACACCACTGGCATTCATTAGTTTAGTTTTTTCCACACTGAATAGTAGTAATTAGTAGTCATTGGTGGCTTGTCACCATTGGGACCATCTTCCCACCTTGTATTTCGCTATAAGCAGGAACTAATACCATGTTGGGATCAGTATTTGTGATAACACCATGACATGATCTGCACAAATTTTTGTGGAACAGAAGCTGAAATCTGAAGCCCTTAACCTTTGAGCAAGAAGCTCTGTCAGATTGCCTTGCTATCCCATCTCCCAACTCATGTGTATCTTGATTCTGATAGTGTTCCTACCTTTTTTTTGTTTTGTGTTTTTTCTTTTTTCTTTTTTTTTTTGAGACAGTGTCTTACACTGTCACCCAGGCTGGAGTACAGTGGCACAGACATAGCTCACTGCAGCCTCAGTCTCCTAGACTCAAGGGATCCTGCAACCTCAGCCTCTCAAGTAGCTGGGACTGCAGGCACACACCACCATGGCCCAGATTTTTTTTTCTTTTTTTAGAGATGGGGTCTCACTATGTTGCCCAGGCTGGTTTCAAAACCCTGGGGTCAAGCAATCTTCCCACCTCAGCACCCCAAAGTGCTGGGATTACAGGTGTGATCTACCGCACTCAGTCTAGTGTTCCTACTTGAGTATAGTAACTCTTAGTTTCTTAGAAAAAGAGATAAATGAATGGCCGGGTACAGTGGCTCATGCCTGTAATCCCAGCACTTTGGGAGGCCGAGGCAGGCAGATCACGAGGTCAAGAGATCAAGACCATCCTGGCTAACACGGTGAAACCTCATCTCTACTAAAAATACAAAAAATTAGCTGGGCGTGGTGGCAGGCGCCTGTAGTCCCAGCTACTCAGGAGGCTGAGGCCAGAGAATGGCATGAACCTGGGAGGCAGAGCTTGAAGTGAGCCAAGAACACGCCACTGCACTCCAGCCTGGGCAACAGAACAAGACTCTGTATCAAAAAAAAAGAAAGAAAAAGAGATAAATGAATTGCAAATGGAAATGTAATTGAACTAGTAGATGGAAATGTGAATGGAAATGAAATTTATGTTACAAAGAAAAAAATTAGAAGAACAAGTTTTAAAATGACTGTTCAGTGTGTTTCACTTCCAGCAATAGCTAAATAGAGCTTCTGTTGGACTGACCCTCTAGCAAACAACTGTAAATTCTAAACAAAATAACCCAGTTATTCAAAGGCACTAGAAAATAACCCAAACAGATAGATTCTAGAGAGAAGCTGACACTTAGAAGAAGGAAATTGTATTGGGTGATTTCCCATTTCACAGCTTCTAGCTTAAGGATAGGCCCTAGTCTGTACCATATAGGGTAGCTCTAACTTCAGCGAGCAACATTTAGTCTTTTGGTCTTAAAAACCAAAAGACGTAATTTCTTTGTTTGTTTGTTTTTTGAGATGGAGTCTGGCTCTGTCGCCCAGGCTGGAGTGCAATGGTGCGATCTTGGCTCACTGCAACCTCCGCCTCCTGGGTTCAAGCAATTCTCCTGCCTCAGCCTCCCGAGTAGTTGGGATTACAGGCACCCGCCAGCACACCCAGCGAATTTTTGTATTTTTGGTAGAGACGGAGTTTCACCATGTTGGCCAGGCTGGTCTCGAACTCCTGACCTCCAGTGATCCACCTGCCTCAGCCTCCTAAATTGCAGAAGACAGAATTTGAGGCAACAATAACCACTAGAAGGTAAAAAGAGAGGCTGGGCGTGGTGGCTCACACCTGTAATCCCAGCACTTTGGGAGGCCAAGGCGGGTGGATCACTTGAGGCCAGTAGTTCGAGACCAGCCTGGCCAACATGCCGAA
The DNA here is from genome assembly GCF_002776525.5 of Piliocolobus tephrosceles. Lineage (NCBI taxonomy): Eukaryota > Metazoa > Chordata > Mammalia > Primates > Cercopithecidae > Piliocolobus > Piliocolobus tephrosceles. Next base: position 33,226,716 of record NC_045439.1, read on the forward strand.
ACCCTGTCTTTCCTAAAAATACAAAAAATTGGCTGGGCATGGTGGTGTGTACCTATGGTTCCAGCAACTTGGGAGGCTGAGGCACGAGAGTCACTTGAACCTGGAAGGCAGAGGTTGCAGTAAGCTGAGATTGCGCCATTGCACTCCAGCGGCCTGGGCGACAGAGCAAGACTGTCTCAAAAGAAGAAAGTAAAAAGAGAATCCTGGAAATAAGCCAAAAAGGAGTAATTCTGTCCCAAATTCTGTTCATAAATTCTGCCCTAATCTCTGCCCCTTTAGCCATGTAGATTCAAGGCAGACTCCAAATAGCCCAACTAAGGATATAAAAACTGATACTTGATTACCTATGTATGGTGACATGCACCTGTAGTCCTAGCTACTTGGGAGGCTGAAGCGGGAGGATCGCTTGAGCCCAGGAGTTGAGGTTACAGTAAGCAGTGATTGTGCCACTGCACTCCAGCCTGGATGATGGAGTGAGGCAGTCTCAAAAAAAGAACGAAAACACCCTGATGTCTGAGGTGCTGTTCAAAAGATAGTTTTCCATTTGCATATAATCAAATAAGCTACCTGATAAAACCAAAAACGTTAACACTTCCAAGGAATATAATGGAATCCAGACTCTCCACATACAACATTCACAATGTCTACAATGCAGTTACTCAGCATACAACAAAACAGACAAGTCTGACTTATTCTTATCAAAATAACAATCAATAAAGACCCAACTTCAAGATGACTCAGATATTAGAATTAGCAGACAGATTTTAAGTTCCCTCCTTCATTGTTTGACCAAGAAATAAACATCTCTTGGGGCTGGGGGCTACGCCCCCTCCCCCAACACGGCTTCGTTTTCCGGTGGGAGTTGACACCCCGGATTACATACACCGTACCCAGCCGAGGGCAACTTTGGAGGCCCCCTGGAAGGCTTTAGGATCCAGATTCTTCGCTGCAGCTGCCTTACGGCGGAGAACCATGATGACCCGCCGGGCGTCTTGCGGCCACACCCCTGGCGGGCCCAGGCAGGCTACGCCCACGCGACCCCTCCCGTTTCCCTGCCGGTCTGGCCAATGGAGGAGCTATGAATGGCACGACCTGCCCGAGCTTGGCAGTCTCCAGTTGTGCTGTGCATGGAAGCGTGGGAAGCCTTTGTTGGAAGGGGAGGCAGGGAGAGGATGCTGGAGGCTCTGGGGCGATGGCTTCCGCACCCCTTCCAACCATCCTCTTTGCTTGGATTCGGCGGACCACAGCTCAGCCAATTGGCTTCGAGATGTGGTGGGTTGCCACTTCCCTGTGGGTCTCTGTGGCACTCTTCTGCCTGGTGACACCTTGGAAATGAAGTTTATGACGTCATCGTTGCGACTGGCCAACAGAAAAAGCTCCCGCGGAGAGGTGTTCCCCTTCCACTCAGCTTCTTCACCCGCGTGAGGGAGCGCGCGCGCGCGGAGAGCGGGGGGGTGGTAAATCTCGAGCTGGGTGGCGCGCATGAGCGGCGAAGCTCCTCCTCCCCCGCCAATATATAAAGGGCTGGCGCGGGGCTCGGCGGCGCCATTTCGCGCTGGAGTGGAGCACCCTCTAGAACGACCTGGAGGATTCTGCCTACCCATACAGAGCCTTCGAGTCGTCCGGGGCCGCCATTACGATCCACCTCCATCCGCTTGGAAATGGCCTTCGTCCCGGCCTATTACTGGTCCCAGCGGACAGTACAGACCCCATAGAAGCCCCTGAAGCTCCCCTTTTTCGGGCCCCACCCAATCCTCGGAGTCTGTCCTCCCCTTCTACTCTGCCCTCAAGAGGATTTCAAAGATGGAGGCGGCGGCTCCCTAAACCACTTTTCGTGTTCATCCGCCTCCATCCGAGATCGAAACGGGACCTCGTCCGCCCCGTAGGCTCCCGACAAGAAGAGGGGATCCCTGCAGACCAACAGCGGGCTATATTGACGACGGTGTCGGAGATCAGGACCGTCCTTTGAAGAGTCAGTCCCTCAGTCGCCCGTCTCAGCGGAGGCCACCGCCATTTTCTTGCTGTCCACCGTCTGCAGAGCGCGCCAAGCTGCCTGGAGCTCTCCGAGAGGCACCAAAGGGACTGCTTTCGTGCCGGTCAGGCAGGGGGTTTGTTGCCTGGAGGCCCAAGAGGAACGGTCTCCCCCGTACTTACCGGGTTATGCTGGACCGGGCGGTGAGGGGAGCCGAGGCCACCCGGACTTTCCGCGGCTGAGGGCAGCGCCGGTTCCCTGTGGTCAAGATGCTGCAAAACGTGACCCCTCACAAGCTGCCTGGGGAAGGGAATGCAGGGTTACTGGGGCTGGGCCTAGAAGCAGCGGCACCAGGGAAAAGGATTCGAAAACCCTCTCTCTTGTATGAGGGATTTGAGAGCCCCACAATGGCTTCGGTGCCTGCTTTGCAACTGACCCCTACCAACCCACCACCCCCGGAGGTATCCAATCCCAAAAAGCCAGGACGAGTTACCAACCAGCTGCAATACCTACACAAGGTAGTGATGACGGCTCTGTGGAAACATCAGTTCGTATGGCCATTCCGGCAGCCTGTGGATGCTGTCAAAGTGGGTCTACCGGATTATCACAAAATTATAAAACAGCCTATGGACATGGGTACTATAAAGAGGAGACTTGAACACAATTATTATTGGGCTGCCTCAGAGTGTATGCAAGATTTTAATACCATGTTCACCAACTGTTATATTTACAACAAGCCCACTGATGATATTGTCCTAATGGCACAAACGCTGGAAAAGATCTTCCTACAGGAAGTTGCATCAATGCCACAAGAAGAGCAAGAACTGGTGGTGACCATCCCTAAGAACAGCCACAAGAAGGTGGCCAAGTTGGCAGCGCTCCAGGGCAGTGTTACCAGTGCCCATCAGGTGCCTGCTGTTTCTTCTGTGTCACACACAGCCCTGTATACTCCCCCACCTGAGATACCTACCACTGTCCTAAACATTCCCCACCCATCAGTCATTTCCTCTCCACTTCTCAAGTGCCTGCACTCTGCTGGACCCCCGCTCCTTGCTGTTACTGCAGCTCCTCCAGCCCAGCCCCTTGCCAAGAAAAAAGGCGTAAAGCGGAAAGCAGATACTGCCACCCCTACACCTACAGCCATCCTGGCTCCTAGTTCTCCAGCTAGCCCTCCTGGGAGTCTTGAGCCTAAGGCAGCACGGCTTCCCCCTATGCGTAGAGAGAGTGGTCGCCCCATCAAGCCCCCACGCAAAGACTTGCCTGACTCTCAGCAACAACACCAAAGCTCTAAGAAAGGAAAGCTTTCAGAACAATTAAAACATTGCAATGGCATTTTGAAGGAGTTACTCTCTAAGAAGCATGCTGCCTATGCTTGGCCTTTCTATAAACCAGTGGATGCTTCTACACTTGGCCTGCATGACTACCATGACATCATTAAGCACCCCATGGACCTCAGCACTGTCAAGCGGAAGATGGAGAACCGTGATTACCGGGATGCACAGGAGTTTGCTGCTGATGTACGGCTTATGTTCTCCAACTGCTATAAGTACAATCCCCCAGATCACGATGTTGTGGCAATGGCACGAAAGCTACAGGATGTATTTGAGTTCTGTTATGCCAAGATGCCAGATGAACCACTGGAACCAGGGCCTTTACCAGTCTCTACTGCCATGCCCCCTGGTTTGGCCAAATCATCTTCAGAGTCCTCCAGTGAGGAAAGTAGCAGTGAGAGCTCCTCTAAGGAAGAGGAGGAAGAAGAGGAGAGTGAAAGCTCAGACTCGGAGGAAGAAAGGGCTCATCGCTTAGCAGAACTGCAGGAACAGCTTCGGGCAGTACACGAACAACTGGCTGCCCTGTCCCAGGGTCCAATATCTAAGCCCAAGAGGAAAAGAGAGAAAAAAGAGAAAAAGAAGAAACGGAAGGCAGAGAAGCATCGAGGCCGAGCTGGGGCCGATGAAGATGACAAGGGGCCTTGGGCATCCCGCCCACCTCAGCCCAAGAAGTCCAAGAAGGCAAGTGGCAGTGGGGGTGGCAGTGCTGCTTTAGGCCCTTCTGGCTTTGGACCTTCTGGAGGAAGTGGCACCAAGCTCCCCAAAAAGGCCACAAAGACAGCCCCACCTGCCCTGCCTACAGGTTATGATTCAGAGGAGGAGGAAGAGAGCAGGCCCATGAGTTACGATGAGAAGCGGCAGCTGAGCCTGGACATAACAAATTACCTGGGGAGAAGCTGGGCCGAGTTGTGCATATAATCCAAGCCAGGGAGCTCCCTTTACGTGATTCAAACCCAGAAGAGATCGAGATTGATTTTGAAACACTCAAGCCATCCACACTTAGAGAGCTTGAGCGCTATGTCCTTTCCTGCCTGCGTAAGAAACCTCGGAAGCCCTACACCATTAAGAAGCCTGTGGGAAAGACAAAGGAGGAACTAGCTTTGGAGAAAAAGCGGGAATTAGAAAAGCAGTTAGAAGATGTCAGCGGACAGCTCAGTTCAACTAAAAAGCCCCCCAAGAAAGTGAGTGAGAAAACAGAGTCATCCTCTGCACAGCAAGTAGCAGTGTCACGCCTTAGCGCTTCCAGCTCCAGCTCAGATTCCAGCTCCTCCTCTTCATCGTCCTCCTCTTCAGACACCAGTGATTCAGACTCAGGCTAAGGGGTCAGGCCAGATGGGGCAGGAAGGCTCCGCAGGACTGTAGACCACCCTGCCCCACCTGCCCCTTCCCCCTTTGCTGACACTTCTTAATCTCACCGCCCCCCCCCCCCCCCTGGAGAGCTGGCCCTGCAGGGGGGGGGGGGTGCAGGGAGATTTACTGAAGGAGGGACATGGACAAAATAACATTGAATTCCTAGCCCCATTGGGGAGTGATCTCTTGGACACAGAGCCCCCATTCAAAATGGGGCAGGGCAAGGGTGGGAATGTGCAAAGCCCTGATCTAGAGTTACCTGAGGCTATAGCTGCCCTATTCACTTCTAAGGGCCCTGTTTTGAAGTTGTTCTAATTTATTTTAAGCTAGGTAAGGCTGGGGGGAAGGGTGGGGCCATGGTCCCCTCAGCCTCCACGGGGAGGGAAGAAGGGGGAGCTCTTTTTTAACGTTGACTTTTTTTTTCTACTCTGTTTTCCCTTTTTCCTTCTGCTCCATTTGGGGCCCTGGGGGTTTCAGTCATCTCCCCATTTGGTCCCCTGGACTGTCTTTGTTGATTCTAACTTGTAAATAAAGAAAATATTATTCAAAAAAAAAGAAATAAACATCTCTTGTCTTTGAGTCATTATTTTGTTTTGTATTTATAGCATCACCACAACTAGTACAGAAAATGGTACATTGAAGTAGAGTGCTACCTTAACAGAAATGAAAATAGTGTATAGTAGGGATTATAACTATACTCAGTGACAAAAAGGAAATATGTTCATATTGAATGAAGAGATAGAAATCTTGGCAGAGAATAGAAACTATGAAAAAGAAACAAATGGCTGGGAGCGGTGGCTCACACCTGTAATCCCAGCACTTTGGGAGGCCGAGGCAGGTGGATCATGAGGTCAGGAGATTGAGACCATCCTGGCTAACACAGTGAAACCTGTCTCTATTAAAAACACAAAAAATTAGCCGGGTGTGGTGGCACACGTCTGTAGTCCCAGTTACTCGGGAGGCTGAGGCAGAAGAGTTGCTTGAACCCTGGAGGCAGAGGTTACAGTGAGCCAAGATTGCGCCACTGCATTCCAGCCCGGGTGACAAAGCGAGACTGTCCAAAAAGAAAAGAAAAGAAAAAAAGAAACAAATGGAAATTCCACACCTGAAAAATATAGTATCTGAAGTAAATTCACTGGATAGGGTATATCTAATGTAAAAAAGCAAGGCGCAGAACTGTGTGTGTATGTGTGTAGTGTTCATTGTGTAACGAAGGTAGCATAAACATGACTATTATATGTATTTGCTTATATATGGAAATAAACCCAAAGGATTAAAGACACTGATTTACATATATTGTTGAATGTGGAATCTACCATGAGAGAGATGTAAAACTAGAATCAACAAGCATATGCTTTAGAACATGTAGATGAGAGAGGTATCTGGGCAAAGTGCCTCTTAGGATATCTGCTGCTAAGTCCAATTCTCAGTATTTAAACTGCTGGACACAGATCTAACTATTCCATAGCCTAGTTGTATCAGATGTATGGATTGTGCATCATGAAATGAACATCCTATGTTCTGAGAAGCTCAAATAACCTCATAAGTCTTCTCTTTCTTTGTGTGACCTATTTTCTAGGACCTCATAGTTGACCAGACGATAGAGAAAGTTTCTTTCTGTGCCCCAGATAGGAACTTTGATAGAGCCTTTTCTTACATATGCCGTGATGGCACCACTCGTCGCTGGATCTGTCACTGCTTCATGGCTGTCAAGGACACAGTGAGTCCAACAAATACGTATTTCATGATGAGTATTCTCAGTTAGCTGGGCTCTTTCTGGGTTTGCTCAGCCAAGCGGTTTCTACTACATTTTTAACAAGTATGTGCTGCTACAGCTGCTCTTGGAAGTGCCTAAACTAGCCTACTTTCAGCTCCTTTTATTCAAATATTTTACACTCTTGGTGTAACCCCGGGAGTTGCAACTCACTGAACAAAATGATTGGCTGAAACCAAAGATCATTAAAGGAAGGTAAAAATGGTCTGGTGATAGTGGTTGCTAAACTTTATTTGAAACTTTTAATTATTGGAAGTATTTTCAGGGTTCTTAAATGTATTTGTTTGCTAACACATATGGGTATGGTATTAAAAATGTATTTGCAAAGAGACTACTACAAATGAAAGAACTTGGCTGGGCCTGATGGCTCACCCCTATAATCCCAGCACTTTGGCCAGGGCGGGAGGATCACTTGAGACCACAAGTTGGAAACCAACCTGGGTTACGTGGCAAGACCTCATCTTCACAAAGTTAAAAAATTAGCCAGGCATGGTGGCACATGCATGTAGTCCTAGCTACATGCTACATGCCTTGGGAGGCTGAGGCGAGCAGATCACTTGAGACTATGTGTTGGAGGCTACAGTGAGTCATCGTGCCATTACACTCCAGCCTGGGTGACAGAGTGAGACCTTGTCTCCAAAAAAAAAAAAAAAACTGAGTGGAGTATACTTTCAACTATTATAAAAACAGAAATACTGGCCAGGCATGGTGGCTCACACCTGTAATCCCAGCACTTTAGGAGGCCGAGGCAGGTGGATCACGAGGTCAGGAGTTCAAGACCAGCCTGGCCAATATGGTGAAACCCCCATCTCTACTAAAAATACAAAAAAATTAGCCAGGCATGGTGGCACATGCCTGTAGTCCCAGCTACTCGGGAGGTTGAGGCAGAAGGATTGCTTGAACCCAGAAGGCGAAGGTTGCAGTGAGCTGAGATTGTGTCACTGACTCCATCCTGGGCAACAAAGTAAGCCTCCGTCTAAAAAAAAGAAAAGAAATACTGGCTGGGCATGGTGGCTCACGCCTGTAATCTCAGCACTTTGGGAGGCTGAGGTGGGCAGATCACCTGAGGTCAAGGGTTCAAGACCAGTCTGGCCAACATGGTAAAACCCTGTCTCTACTAAAAATGCAAAAATTAGCCAGGTATGGTGGCGCATGTCTGTAATCCCAGCTACTTGGGAGACTGACTCAGGAGAATCACTTGAACCGGGAGGCAGAGGTTGCAGTGAGCCAAGATTGTGCCACTGAACTCCAGCCTGGATGACAGAGTAAGACGCCATCTCAAAAATAAAACAAAAATAGGCCAGGCCCAGTGGCTCATGCCTGTAATCCTAGCACTTTGGGAGGTCGAGGTGGGCAGATCACTTGAGGTTGGGAGTTCAAGACCAGCCTGGCCAACATGATGAAACCCTGTCTCTACTAAAAATACAAAAATTAGCCGGCCATGGTGGCGGGTGCCTGTAATCCCAGTTATTCAGGAGGCTGAGGCACGAGAATCGCTTGAACCCAGGAGGCAGAGGTTACAGGTGAGTAAAGCTCTTGCCAAAGTTTAATCTGGAAGATAAATAGTGGCCGTGCTCTAAAAATTGACCAAAATTGTTTAAAGATCTTTGAGACACTGGTGTAAACAAATGCTAAGAACTCAGGCTCTGAGTCAGATATGGGTTCCAGTTCTGATTCTGGTTCTTACTAGCTGTGGGATTTGGGGCAAGTTACTTAACATTCTCTGTCTTGGTATACACGTCTATAAATGGAGAAAGTGGTTGTGAATACTAAATTGGATAATGAGTATAAGCACACTTAGCATAGGGTCTGGCCCACATTACTCCAAAAATTTTAGCTAGTAATGTTTAAGCTGTTCTTCCTTGGTTTGACACTGGTGCTTTGAAAATGAGTTGAAGTAACTGAACTATGCTTTTGTCCTCTGTTTCTCAGACCCTAAGTAAACTACAAATTTATTATATTTTGCTATCACTACACTTTAAAAATCTGGAGTTCAAGAGTTTCCAGACACTAATTTAAAAACCATTTTATTGTCAAATCATGGCCTGGCAGGCTGTTTGAATCTCCTAGGCCAATAGTTCTACTGTATCAAAATCACCTGGAGGACTTGTTTTAAAACATAGATTGCTGGGCCCCATCTCCAGCATTTTTCATTCAGTGAGTTTGAGATTGGGACTTCAGAATTTGCACTTAAAGTTCCCAGATGATGCTGTTGGTTGGGGATGAGGTCACTCTGCAACAACTTCTGCCCTAGGCCTAGAAGAAAGAATAAGCTTCCTTGACCTGTAGCTCTGTCCTTATAATAGAGCTGCGTTCAAATGCAAACACATTCAAAGAATCTTTCAGTACTCCTGTTTCATGCTTTAACATCTGGCCTAATATCGTCCTACTGGGAAGTTAGATGGAAACTCATGTGGATTCATAGAGTAATTCTATCAGTCTTTAAGTAGTCAAAAGTTTTTTTTAAAAGTTTAAAAGTTTTAGCCGGGCGCGGTGGCTCAAGCCTGTAATCCCAGCACTTTGGGAGGCCGAGACGGGCGGATCACAAGGTCAGGAGATCGAGACCATCCTGGCTAACACAGTGAAACCCCGTCTCTACTAAAAATACAAAAAGCTAGCCGGGCGAGGTGGCGGGCGCCTGTAGTCCCAGCTACCCAGGAGGCTGAGGCAGGAGAATGGCGTAAACCCGGGAGGCGGAGCTTGCAGTGAGCTGAGATCCGGCCACTGCACTCCAGCCTGGGAGACAGAGCCAGACTCCGTCTCAAAAAAAAAAAAAAAAAGTTTAAAAGTTTTAAAAAAGTAAAAAGTAGTCAAAGGTAGTAAAATCTTAGGGACATAAAGCATTTTAAACCTCTACCTGTCCTTATGATAACTAATACTGTCATGCAAAATCCAGTGAAACGACTTGTTCAGAGCCGTGTGTAGGAGCAGCTGCCTACGTGGTGTGATTTTGAGAACACCACAAAAGACTTCCTGTTCCCAAATATCTCTTCTCACTGTGAATGATGCCAACAATTATACCATCTCTAGATTTTTTATTCCACAATTAGCAAAATGGTTTAAAATACAGATAACCTTGCTAAAAATAATCCATTAAATTTATTAAATTGACTCTGGGTAATCCAGTGTATCTGTATAAAGCAGTGTTTTGTTCATATACATACGTCCTCCACTCCTCCCACACACAAATCAGTTTTATCTGCTTAATTCTTTTATAAGTAGACAGTGTGGATGAAAACATGCTTTCACTTTTGCCTGTGTTTGGTTAGGAGGTAGAGTTGGGAATTAGAGAGAGCTAGAGGAAGATAGGAAAGGTATGGGGGAAAACCTAAAAGCACTGAGGGCCATAAATGAGGAGGGTTGCTTAGAGGGAGGATTGAGAAAGGGGAGACAGCAAAGCGTTTGTCTCATTGTTAGTGTTTTTTGAAACAGGGTCTCACTATGTCACCCGGGCTGGAGTGCAGTGGCACAATTACAGCTTACTGTAGGCTTAAGCGATCCTCCCACCTCCCAAGTAGGACCACAGACACACACCACCACCACACTCGACTAATTTTCTTTTCTTTTTATTATTATTATTATTTTTTTAATTATTATTTTTTTTGAGACAGAGTTTTGCTCCTGTTGCCCAGGCTGGAGTGCAGTGGCACGATCTTGGCTCACCACAACCTCCACCTCCCGGGTTGAGTTCAAGTGATTCTCCTGCCTCAGCCTCCCGAGTAGCTGGGATTACAGGCATGCGCCATCATGCCTGACTAATTTTGTATTTTTAGTAGAGACAGGATTTCTCCATGTTGGTCAGGCTGGTCTCGAACTCCTGCCCTCAGGTGATCCGCCCGCGTCAGCCTCCCAAAGTGCTGGGATTACAGGCTTGAGCCACTGCACCCAGCCTTTATTTTTACTTTTATTTATTTTTTGAGACAGAGTTTCGCTCTCGTTGCCCAGGCTGGAGTGCAATGGTGCCATCTAAGCTCACAGCAACCTCTACTTCCCAACTTCAAGCAATTCTCCTGTCTCAGTCTCCCAAGTAGCTGGGATTACGGGCACCCGCCACCATGCCCGGCTAATTTTTGTGTTTTTAGTAGAGATGGGGTTTTGCTGTGTCGGCCAGGCTGGTCTTGAACTCCTGACCTCATGATCCACCCACCTCGGCCTCCCAAAGTGCTGGGATTACAGGTGTGAGCCATCCCACCTGGCCTAATTTTCTTTTTCTTTTTTGTTAGAGACAGGGTCTCACTGTATTATCCAGGCTGGTCTCAAACTCCTGGACTCAAGTGATCTGCCCACCTCGGCCTCCCAAAGTGCTGGGATTACAGATGTGAGCCACCATGCCCGGCCACATTCCTTTTTAATCACTGGAATTGTATTTGTTTATCAGAAGTTTTAAGTTTGCACCTTTTTTTCCTAGACATACTAACACTGCATTAAGCTCCTGAAATATGCCTTGTCTTTGCAGTAGTTTCTTAGAAATGGCTGGTAAATATTCCCTCTCCTTCCCCAAAGGGCAACTAGAAGCTTCCATGTTAAGGCTTGAAACCTTGCATAGAGTCTTCTAAGCTGTTGGCCAGGGCTGACATGACAGAGCCTAAGTGATAAAGAGTTCTCCATGGCTGCTTGCAAAAGCACAGGTTGCTGGTTATCACTTTACTTCAAGGCTTGTAACAGTGAACTGAACCATCATAAGCACTACCTAAGAAAATGTATTCATTTAAATTAATTTGGCATATGAATATATTAAAACAATTTTAAGTTGGAATTTGCAACATCTTGCTTTCATAAAAACAGACTTATTTGGGCCGAGTGTGGTAGCTCACGCCTGTAATCCCAGCACTTTGGGAGGTTGAAGCGGGTAGACCACTTGAGGCCAGGAGTTGGAGACCAGCCTGCCCGACATAGCAAAACCCCATCTCTAATAAAAATACAAAAATTAGCCAAGTGTGGTGGTGCGTGATTATAGTCCCAACTACTCAGGAGGCTGAGGCACGAGAATTATTTGAGCCCGGAGGCAGAGATTGCAGTGAGCAGAGACTGCACCACTGCACTCCAGCCTGGGTAACAACAAGACTCTGTCTCAAAAACAAAAAAAAAGGACTTATTTGTATGTAATTGTTAGTCGTGTAATTCTGAAAAGCTTTTAAAACCTGCTCTCTACAGGGTGAAAGGTTGAGCCATGCAGTAGGCTGTGCTTTTGCAGCCTGTTTAGAGCGCAAGCAGAAGCGGGAGAAGGAATGTGGAGTGACTGCTACTTTTGATGCTAGTCGAACCACTTTTACAAGAGAAGGATCATTCCGTATCACAACAGCCACTGAACAAGCAGAAAGAGAGGAGATCATGAAACAAATGCAAGATGCCAAGAAAGGTACAATCTGTTCTACAGTGTGTATTTATGGAATGCAGTTTTTCCCAACAAAGTATTATTTTGAAGCTACCAGGGATAAGTTTTCTCATAATCAAAGAGAACCCTTAGCAATATAAAACCTTATAACAAAGCTGAAAATCTTAAAAACTGCTTCCTTTAGAGTGGCTAGTTTAATGGCTTCAAAAATATTTACTCCATTATAGTAAGCTATCTGAGGAATCAGAGTGCAGTTGAAGAAGCTGCAGAGACATCTCTTTCCCCCTTCCTTCCATCCTGAAATACCTTTTTAATTCTGATGCATCTGATCTCTATGAGAAGCAAATGAAGCAAGTACCTGCATCTTAAAGAAAGCAGCACAGGTCCCAGGGCTTAAGGCTGCAAAGCATCCACGGACTATGATGCTAGCAGAGAGATTTAACAGTAATACTGCTTATATGAGATTATTGCTGGGTTTTAGTGCTTTCTAGTCACAAAAGTCTACAGATTTTGAGAGGTAGACCTACAACTCTTTTTCCCATAGCTCTGTTAATTTAATTTAGGGTATGATTTTATAGAGTGTTTTATTTAGGTACACATGGCATCACAGCAGAAATGCCTGTACAAACATTCAAGTTAGTCGGCAGTCTATAAATGTGAGTTGGGTATATTTTAGAACTAAATGATAGGGCTTGAAAATATTTTTGCATTCTTGTATATAAGTAGGGTTAAAACCAACAAGACAAGCACAAACAATTCAGGTTAACTAATAGACATTAATATAATTTTGAGGCCAGGTATAGTGGCTCACAGCTGTAATCTCAATACTTAAGGAGGCTGAGGAGGAAAGATCACTTGAGGCCAGGAGTTTGTGACCAGACTGGGCAACATAGACCCTATCCCTAAAAAAAAAAAAAAAAATTAATTATCCATATTTGGTGGTGCACATCCATAACCCTAGCTGCTTGGGAGGCTGAGACCAGAGGATTGCTGGAGCCCAGGAGTACAAGGTTACAGTGAGCTGTGATCATGCCACTGCACTCCTGGGTAACAGTAAAACCCTGTCTCTTAAAAACAAACATATATATATATATATATGATAATTTTTTTACTATAACCTTTTAGTTCTAAACTAGTCTTTTTTTGTTGTTGTTTTGGTTTGATTTGGGTTTTTTTTCTTTTTTTTTTTGAGACAGAGTCTAGTTCTGTTGCCCAGGCTGGAATGTAATGGCGCAGTCTCCACTGACTGCAGCCTCCACCTCCTGGGTTCAAGCAGTTCTCCTGCCTCAGCCTCTTGAGTAGCTGGGATTACAGGTGCATGCTACCACACCCAGCTAATGTTTGTATTTTTAGTAAAGATGGGCCAGGCTGGTCTCGGACTCCTGACCTCAGTTGATCTGCCTGCTTTGGCCTCCCAAAGTGCTGGGATTACAGGTGTGAGCCACTGCACCTGGCCTTAAACCAGCCCTTTTGGATAGCAGCATTGACTAAAATACTGACCCAAACAGCTCTAATTCTTAACCCCCCTTCAAAAAAAAAGCATACATATTTTTATTTGAAATGAAATTATTGATAGTGATTTTTTTTCATTTATTGTAAATATTTGCACCAGGAAGCCAAAGGGGGAAAACATCATGCTATCTGTACTAGAAAATTTAACCCGTATTACTGTTATTTAATATGCTTTAGTGGTCTTCAGACTATTCACTAATTAAGCATGTTCTTTAATACCACCAAATAATATTCATTGTTATGTACAGCAACTGCAAAGAGATTGAGTCCCAAGATCTACAAAGGATTGTGAGAGTTGGTGGTTGAGATTTGTCACAATCAGAATGGGACTCAACTGGTACCCACAGTCTTATATTTAATCAAATTTAATCCAGTTCAAAATGTTACTACTGCATGCTTTTATTCAAATGAACCACAAATGCATGATTTAAAGACTGCTTTAGGTTGGGCGTGGTGGCTCACGCTTGTAATCCCAGCACTTTGGGAGGCCGAGGCAGGTGCATCACCTGAGGTCAGGAGTTCATGACCAGCCTGGCCAACATGATGAAACCTCGTGTCTATTAAAAATACAAAATTAGTTGGGTGTGGTGGCATGCACCTATAATCCCAGCTACTTGGGAGGCTGAGGCAGGAGAATCACTTGAACCTGGGAGGTGGAGGTTGCAGTGAGCCAAGATCATGCCATTGCACTCCAGCCTGGGCAAAAAGAGCGAAACTCCATCTCAAACAGTAAATAAATAAAGACTGTTACGTATGACATTCTTTGACACCTAATCAAAGATACATGGTTAAACTTATGCTTATTTAGACCTTTCTAATGCTGCAGTTCCCAAAGTTCTCCTCCCCTAACACACAAGCATTGAAAATCATGAATCATTCTTTAAAAGACCACATATTAGGAATTCATAGGAACTGAGTTTTTAAGATCTTGTTCACAGTCTTAATTTATAAATCACTGAATGAGAATAAAAGATCTAACATTTCTTAGTAGATATGCTATGTGATATATAGTACGTTACTAAGCCTTTTATCTGTCTGAAAAATGGATCTGAACCCTACTTCTAACTTATCTTTTAAGAGACATTAAGGAAATGGGTAAAAGGACCTAGAGGGCTTTCACATTTGTCAGCTCTGTAAACTCAAATTATTTGAAGACATTGCTAAGGTCTTCATTCTCTTTATTTTCTTGAGCTGAAACAGATAAGATAGTCGTTGGTTCATCAGTGGCCCCTGGCAACACTGCTCCATCCCCATCCTCTCCCACCTCTCCTACTTCTGATGCCACGACCTCTCTGGAGATGAACAATCCTCATGCCATCCCACGCCGGCATGCTCCAATTGAACAGCTTGCTCGCCAAGGCTCTTTCCGAGGATTTCCTGCTCTTAGCCAGAAGATGTCACCCTTTAAACGCCAACTATCCCTACGCATCAATGAGTTGCCTTCCACTATGCAGAGGAAGACTGATTTCCCCATTAAAAATGCAGGTAATGTAGCATCTACCTGACTCACTGGGTACTCGAGCACTGAAGCATTCTCATCACTTGCCATGAAGACACTAATCCCATTAAACTAGGCATTCCTCTTTACCTGAGGTTGGTTGATAGTTGTATCTTTTGTTATTTCCCATAGTGGGAAAACTAAGGTCCATGGAGGGGGATGTGAATCCATAATTTCTCTTCAACAAATAGGCGTCAGAGCCATTGTGGAATTTCTAGCCTAAGCCTCAAGATTTGTGGTTTGTCTCGATGTAAGAGCATTCACTGCCTCTCAGCCAACCTGCTTCCAAACATCAAGGGTCTCAAGTTTCTATTCTTATTCTGCCACTTGGGACCCAGCAGGGAATTAATTAAAGAGGCCTTAGAAACACATAGCATTACCAGCAGAAGAAATGGATATGTGCTCATTGTCCTTCTGGCTGGTTGGCTCCATAGGGAGGAAACTCTAGACAGGTGTCTCGTGTACATCTAAGATCTGTTGTTCATCACAGACAGTGGACTTGTTCACAAATATTCATTACCTTTCAGAACTGTCCCACAGGCCTTTGTGTGGCCTCTGTACAGCTATGCCAGCCCCTATAGGTCTATCCTCATCATAAAATCTGTAGCTAAAGTATTAGATCTGGTCAGTGCTTTTGTTGGGCTCTATTTTACCTCGCTCTGAGACATGTCAAGCCATTGCTATAACAGAATATGAGGAAGCTGTCTCAATAGGCCATTCCTACTGATGGTATAAAAGTACAGAGTTAAGTTCATCTGACAGATGAAACTAGGCCTAAAGAATAGTTGGACTAGATGATTACAGAGGGTCTTTTCAGCTCTCAGCTGAGGTACCTCATTTCAGCTCAGTCTCCTTCTAGGGCAGACAGGGAATAAAAACTATTATTCTCTTTACAGATAAGCAAAGAGAGCTTTAGCACACATAATTAGCTTCTTTAGTGATACAAAAGTATCCTAGAGTCGGTATTAAGATTAAAGGCCCTAGCGTCCTACACCTCTGCTCACTTTTTCATGTTATCATAGATCATATGCTTAGTACTAGAGACTTTGGAGAAAAATGAGATTGATGACATTATCATAGTTGTTACAGAGAAAAGCACTAAGCATCCACTAGTGTCCCAGACTTTAATGCATTTTCCTGACAGAATTACTAAAGGCTCCAGAACCTAATTCAGATCACAGCCTTGAGAACGTGTTGGAAGGCATACAGGTTGCATATGTCTTCTGGAAAGATCTGGCTAGCTAAACATCTTGGCACAAAAAGGACAGATTCCCAACAGTGTTATAAGAGGAGGAAATGAAGAAATAAGGGAGGACGATGTGCCTTAGTACATTAATTGTTGACATTTTATACTTTCCCATCTGAAAAGCCAATGAAATTGTGGCCAGTAAATTTTTTGAAACTGGTTTTGTAGCCCCGCCGTACAGTTAATTGAGCCTTTTTTTCTATAAACGAGATACTGTATAAAATGCCAGCTTGCATCATACTGTCAAATTTCAGGATTATTCCATTTTTGTGTCTGGAGCCCTTTTCTGTTTGCCTTGCAGTGCCAGAGGTAGAAGGCGAGGCAGAGAGCATCAGCTCCCTGTGCTCACAGATCACCAATGCCTTCAGCACACCTGAGGACCCCTTCTCATCTGCTCCGATGACCAAACCAGTGACAGCGGTGGCACCACAATCTCCTACCTTCCAAGGTTGGTGCCCTCTGACCTGCTCAGCTGTTCTCTTTACAACCAGTACTTTTAGTACACTGCTCACTAACTGTAAGTTGGCATCCTGAGCTTCCCAACACCTGGTCAGACCCATTAATTTCTCTATTTGATGTCTTAGATTCATTGATTTCTCTATTCAACAATGTCTTTGTGCTTTGTTCCCCTTCCTGTTTTCTAAGATGTCTGTGTTTGTCATTCTGCATGTGCCCATCTTTCACCCCATTCTATAAGAAATTTCTATAGTCCCAACCTGCTACTTTATTTCCCACTTGACTGTTAAGGATCAGCATACCCAGCCAGTTTCCCAAAGGCAGTAGTCATCAGAATTGGTTCAAAGGTTATGCTTTCTTTAGTTTAGTGGTTCTTAATCAGGGGCAAAATTTGTCATTCACTGGAGACATTTTGGGGCTTTACAAGTCAGGGGTTGGGGGTGTTACTGGCATGTGGTTAGAGGCTAAGAATGCCACTAAACATCCTTCAATGTAAAGGACAGCACCCACAACAAAGGATTATCCATCCCAAAATGTCAGTGGTGCCAAGGTTGAGAAGCCCTGGACTCTCTGTCAGAGAGGCTTATAAAGAAAAAGGCACTCCTTTGAGCTCTGTAGTTCATCTTCTATAACAAGTATCTTAAAATTTGCGTTTGTGGCATTGAAGAGTTAAAAGTTGTTTTCAGAGATACTAAATAGTGGATATTGACTTGGAGGTCAGCAAAGAATTTATGTAACTTAAATTACAGACTTGTAGAATTTCAGCTGCTATAATTGCTGTTTCTCCGTTTCTTTCGAAAGAGAGCTCAGAGAAAGTTTTACTCTGGAGATAGTGCCCTGTTTCTACTGGAAGAACTGCATGCTTTTCCTCCAAGGGTCTTTTTCTTTTTCTTTTTAATAAACCTTCATAGTCATGTATACCAAATGACTTTTCATGTCATCTAACAAACATTTATTTTTTTATTTTTTTATTTTTTTTTGAGACGGAGTCTTGCTCTGTCGCCCGAGGTGGAGTGCAGTGGCCAGATCTCAGCTCACTGCAAGCTCCGCCTCCCGGGTTTACGCCATTCTCCTGCCTCAGCCTCCGGAGTAGCTGGGACTACAGGCGCCCGCCACCTCGCCCGGCTAGTTTTTTGTATTTTTAGTAGAGATGGGGTTTCACTGTGTTAGCCAGGATGGTCTCGATCTCCTGACCTCGTGATCCGCCCGTCTCGGCCTCCCAAAGTGCTGGGATTACAGGCTTGAGCCACCGCGCCCGGCCACAAACATTTATAATACCAGTAATAATAGGCACAATTTATTGAGCACTTACACATTGCTTGCCACATTGTGGTAGGTATTCATGCATTATTTCATTTAATCCCCACAACAACCCTGTGAGGTAGGTGTTACAGATGAAAAAAAAAAAAAAAAAAGAGGCTCAGAGAGAATAAGTAAATTGCCCAGATCATACAGACAGGATTTAAACTCAGGTCTTCCTGAATATAGTATCCATTACATTCTGCTGATTCTGCCTGCCTACAAGGCACTAAGTGCACACAATTGAATATTTCAGTTTCCTTTCCCTGCCTTTGAAGGGCTCCCAGTTTCTAGGTGAAAAAAAATTTTTTTTGCCAACAAAAAAGCAAAGGCAGTCTTTTAGACAAACCCTAGGTAAATAGTACCAACACCGGCCAGGCGCAGTGGCTCACGCCTATAATCCCAACACTTTGGGAGACTGAGGCAGGCAGATCACCGGAGGTCAGGAGTTCAAGACCAGCCTAGCCAACATGATGAAACCCCGTCTCTACTGAAAATACAAAAGTTAGCTGGGTGTGGTGGCAGGCACCTGTAATCTCAGCTACTTGGGAGGCTGAGTCAGGAGAATCGCTTGAACCTGGGAGCCAGAGGTTGCAGTGAGCCGAGATCATTGCACTCCAGCCTGGGTAACAAGAGCAAGACCCCATCTCAAATATATATATATAGTACCAACACCATAGGCATGGCTGTCCAGTCCTAAAAAGGACATAATTATATTGTAGGTCAGGGGAAGGTGCTTGTCTACACCATACTAAATGTTATTGGGAGTTGGGCTAAGGAGTAGAAACTAATATAGATACCTGGAATAAAAGGAACAAGCATTTGCAGATTTTAATAAGGGGAGATGAGGAAAGAATAGTAGGTACTTTGTGATATTGTAAACATCACAGGGGGAAAAACATCTTTGTAAAAAGTTGAAATTAATTCTGTAGCAAATTACAAATTTATCAAGCAAATGAAAACATACCAACTTTGATTTCTCATCTGTAATAGGGGGATAATACCAGACTCATGGGGTTTTCGAGAGAATTAAATGAAATGATGCATGTAAAATATTAGCTTAATGACTAGCACATAATAACGAATCATGTACACATTTTAACTTTTGAAAAGGAAACAGAGTAATTTTTTTTTTTTTTTTTGAGATGGAGTCTTACTCTGTTGCCCAGGCTGGAGTACAGTGGTGTGATCCCGGTTCATTGCAACCTCCGCCTCCCAGGTTCAAGCGATTCTCCTGCCTCAGCCTCCCTAGTAGCTAGGATTACAAGTGCACGCCACCACGCCCAGCTAATTTTTGTATTTTTAGTAGAGACGGGGTTTCGCCATGCTAGCCAGGCTGGTCTGGAACTCCTGACCTCAGGTGATCCACCCACCTCAGCCTCCCAAAGTGCTGGAATTACAGGCGTGAGCCACCACACCTGGCCTATTTTTAACCAGTATTATTGTTAACATAATTTGACCTTTTGGAAAAGTGAAGAAGAGGGAAATGCTGTACCTACTTCATTATGCCAAAGGCTAAGCTATATTTAGAATAGTTAGATATTTTTTGCTACTCCTAAGACAGAGCAGCTCTGTTCACCTTAATTTGAAATTGTTGTTGTAGGTTTCATTTCCCCTCTCCCCATGCACATATTTTCCTAGGATAGTCATTTGACTTTACTATACAACCATTTAACAATTACAGCCTCTAATTCCTTCTTTGCCTAATAGTATGTACATCCAATCCAAGATATCATGGTTTTCCCAAACATCAACTCTTCTCTCTCTCCATTCCACCAGTATTGTACATTCACTTGACTGACGCAGCTCCAAGGGATCACTTGTACACCCTGCATGAATTAACTCCATTGATGTTGTCTGCTCCCATTGTAGCTAATGGCACTGACTCAGCCTTCCATGTGCTTGCTGCTAAGCCAGCCCATACTGCTCTAGCACCCGTAGCAATGCCTGTGCGTGAAACCAACCCTTGGGCCCATGCCCCTGATGCTGCTAACAAGGAAATTGCAGCCACATGTTCGGGTAAGGTGGCCACAGATGGTGTTGAGGATTTCTGGGATCAGATAAGTGACCCTGGTTCTAAAACTCAGCCAGTTAGCTGAGTGGGAACCAGGGAGGAATCCTTTCAGGAAACCTATGTTCCCTCCTGGAGATAAGCTGCTTGCATAAGAAAGGATGGTGAAGGAGAACAAAAGAGATCAGACTGATAGTCAGTAGGACTGTGGAACCAAACCATCCACAGAGCTTTTATAAAATACAGATTCCGGCTAGGCGTGGTGACTCATGCCTATAATCCCAGCACTTTGGGAGGCCGAGGTGGGTGGATCACAAGGTCAGGAGATTGAGACCATCCTGGCCAACATGGTGAAACCCTGTCTCTATTTAGCCAGGCGTGGTGGCATGCACGTATAGTCTAGTCCCAGCTACTTGAGGCTGAGGCAGGAGAATCGCTTGAACCCAGGAGACGGAGGTTGCGGTAAGCCAAGATTGCGCCACTGCACTCCAGCCTGGGCGCCAGAGCAATACTCTGTCTCAAAAAAAGAAAAAAGAAAAAAAGCAGATTCCAGGGCCCCACCTCAGAAGATCCATCACTGGGTTTGGTGATGTGCAGACATGCCTGTAGAAAGAGGAGGCTCTGCCTCCTACAATAGGAGGCCTACAAAAAGTGTTACAAAAAGCACTTCATTTTTGCTTTTTTGTGCCTTCTAGTTTTTCTGTAAAAAACATTAATTATAATAACCAAAAATTTTTTTTTTTTTTTTTTTTTGGAGACGGAGTATTGTTCTGTCACCCACGCTGGAGTGCAGTGGCATGATCTTGGCTCACTGCAACCTCCATCTCTAGGGTTCAAGCAACTCTCCTGCCTCAGCCTCCCGAGTAGCTGAGACTACAGGTGCATCCCACCATGCCCAACTAATTTTTGTACTTTTAGCAGAAATGGGGTTTCACCATGTTGGCCAGGCTGGTTTTGAACTCCTGACCTCCTGATCCACCCGCCTTGGCCTCTAAAAGTGCTGGGATTATAGGTGTGAGCCACCACGCCTGGCCTCAAAAGGTTTTAACATAGTAATAAAGGCAGTTCACCACAAAGACAACATATTTCTGGAAGCCAGGCAGGGGCCAGCAAGATATGGCCAGGTCACTGGTTATTTTCTTTTTGCTCTGTTAGAGCAGAAGATGAATTGCCTTGGGCCCTTTAGAGGATGTGCAAGCTAGGTTTTTTTTGTTCGTTTTCTGAGACAGAGTCTTGCTCTGTCACCAGGCTGGAGTATCTCGGTTCACTGCACCCTCTGCCTCTCAGGTTCAAGCAATTCTCTTGCCTCAGCCTCCTGAGTAGCTACGACTACAGATACATATCACTACGCCCAGCTAATTTTTGTATTTTTAGTAGAGACGGGGTTTCATCATGTTGGCCAAGATAGTCTCGATCTCTTGACCTCAGGTTATCCGCCCACCTCGGCGCGCCTGGCTTTTTTTTTTTTTTTTTAAAGACAGAGTGCTCACTGTGTTGCCCAGGCCAGAGTGCAGTGGCACAGTCATAGCTCACTGCAGCCTCGAACTCTTGGGCTCAAGTAGTCCTCCTACCTCAACCTCACAAGTAGCCGGGATTACAGGTGCGAGCCACCACAACCAGCTAGTTTCTGTATTGTGGATGAGCCATACCAACAGGGAGGGGTTCTGACATCAGTCAGCTGCCTTGGTTTAATGCATTTGAGCCATATCTAGACAGTGCTTCAGTGTGGCTGACACAGCAGCATGGTCTTGACAAGTTTTCTTCATCCTACCACAAAATCCCAGTTGGTAATAGACTTTCCTCCTACCTATCAAAATCACAAAATGTCCCATTGGGGTGACATGTTGTACATGTTAGGATCATTCAAGTAAGGTGAGGAAAGATACCCCTAACTGATTCTTTTGTCTCTCATCTTGTTGGTTCCAGGGACCGAGTGGGGTCAATCTTCTGGTGCTGCCTCTCCAGGTCTCTTCCAGGCCGGTCACAGACGTACTCCCTCTGAGGCCGACCGATGGTTAGAAGAGGTGTCTAAGAGCGTCCGGGCTCAGCAGCCCCAGGCATCAGCTGCTCCTCTGCAGCCAGTTCTCCAACCTCCTCCACCCACTGCCATCTCCCAGCCAGCACCACCTTTCCAAGGGAATGCATTCCTCACCTCTCAGCCTGTGCCAGTGGGTGTGGTCCCAGCCCTGCAGCCAGCCTTTGTCCCTGCCCAGTCCTATCCTGTGGCCAATGGAATGCCCTATCCAGTCCCTAATGTGCCTGTGGTGGGCATCACTCCCTCCCAGATGGTGGCCAACGTTTTTGGCACTGCAGGCCACCCTCAGGCTGCCCACCCCCATCAGTCACCCAGCCTGGTCAGGCAGCAGACATTCCCTCACTACGAGGCAAGCAGTGCTACTACCAGTCCCTTCTTTAAGCCTCCTGCTCAGCACCTCAACGGTTCTGCAGCTTTCAATGGTGTAGATGATGGCAGGTTGGCCTCAGCAGACAAGCATACAGAGGTTCCTACAGGCACCTGCCCGGTGGATCCTTTTGAAGCCCAGTGGGCTGCATTAGAAAACAAGTCCAAGCAGCGTACTAATCCCTCCCCTACCAACCCTTTCTCCAGTGACTTACAGAAGACGTTTGAAATTGAACTTTAAGCAATCCCTATGGCTATGTATCTTGTCCATACCAGACAGGGAGCAGGGGATAGAGGTCAAAGGAGCAAAACAGACTTTGTCTCCTGATTGGTACTCTTTTCACTAATCCCAAAGGTCCCAAGGAACAAGTCCAGGCCCAGAGTACTGTGAGGGGTGATTTTGAAAGATGTGGGAAAAAGCATTCCTAGAGAATAGCTGCCTTACAACTAGGCTAAAGAAGTAAAGGAAATGTTGCTTTCCGCACCCCCTCTTCCCTCATCCCCTTACAAATCTCTGGCAACAGAGAGGCAAAGTGTCTGAACAAGACTCTATATTCAGAGCACATTTACTGAAATACAAAACACAACAGGAAGCAAAGCCGTCTCCCTTTGTTTTTCAGGCCATTCACCTGCCTCCTGTCAGTAGTGGCCTGTATTAGAGATCAAGAAAGAACAGGTTTGTGCTCAGGCTAGGGACGAGAGAGGCAGGCTATGCTGCCAGAATTCCCAGGAGGGCATATCAGCAACTGCCCAGCAGAGCTATATTTTGGGGGAGAAGTTGAGCTTCCATTTTGAGTAACAGAATATTATATATATCAAAAGCCAAAATCTTTATTTTTATGCATTTAGAATATTTTAAATAGTTCTCAGATATTAAAAAGTTGTATGAGTTGTAAGTAATCTTGCCAAAGGTAAAGGGGTTAGTTGTAAGAAATTGTATATAAGATTGATTTATCATTGATGCCTACTGAAATAAAAAGAGGAAAGGCTGGAAGCTGCAGACAGGATCCCTAGCTTGTTTTCTGTCCTTCATTGTAAGTAGCACATTGCAACAACAATCATGCTTATGACCAATACAGTCATTAGGTTGTAGTTTTTTTTAAATAAAGGAAAAGCAGTATTGTCCTGGTTTTAAACCTATGATGGAATTCTAATGTCATTATGTTAATGGAATCAATCTAAATATGCTCTATAGAGAATGTATCTTTTATATATTGCTGCAATTTCCTTATGTTAATCCTTTAACACTAAGGTAACATGACATAATCATACCATAGAAGGGAACACAGGTTACCATATTGGTTTGTAATATGGGTCTTGGTGGGTTTTGTTTTATCCTTTAAATTTTGTTCCCATAAGTTTTGTGGGGATGGGGATTCTGGTTTTATTAGCTTTGTGTGTGTCCTCGTCTCCCAAACCCCCTTTCGGTGAGAACATCCCCTTGACAGTTGCAGCCTCTTGACCTCGGATAACAATAAGAGAGCTCATCTCATTTTTACTTTTGAACGTTGGCCTTACAATCAAATGTAAGTTATATATATTTGTACTGATGAAAATTTATAATCTGCTTTAACAAAAATAAATGTTCGTGGTAGAAGCTTTTGCCCACGAAGGGCTATTCTTTCCCCTTTCCTTTATTAGTAAATGAATTTACTTTTCATTCTTATGGTCTTACTCTCTCCATTCTACCGCTGCTGCAAATCCCTAGTTTAGTGACTAGAAAAATACCCTTAAGAGTCATATTTTCATTCATACTTTAAGTTAATCCTGAGTGTATCTCTAAAGTCAGATTCTTGCTGCTCAAAGTGTGCGCTGGAACAGCAGCATGGACTTCACCTAGGAGCTGGTTAGACATGCAGAGTCTCAGCGCTACCCCAGGACTGGGGCAGTGCTTCTCAACCTGGGCTATGCAATAGAACCACCTGAGGATACTGTTTTAAAATCCTAACGCCTGGCCTATATTCCAGATCAATTAAATCAAAATTTTAGTGGGGCAGGGGGGCCCCCCCAGGCTGTATTTTGGATATGGTAGAAAGTTGAGAACCACTGGCCTAGAATGAGTTTTACCTCTAATCTTAGCCCACTATTCTGTGACTCGTACTATTAGAACTAGTTAGCTGCTAGTTAACCTCAAACTTACCTTCTGACTTGTTTATACCAATAGGCCAAATTCTGGTTTAATTAAACTGGGGAGTCCAAGAAAGTGGCCTTTATTTTGCAATTTCTATAGCAAAACCAGCCATAAGTGAACATGGATGCTCTTCAGTATTTTTCCAGTATTAAATGAAAAAAGACCTCTGCCCCAGCCCACATTTCCTTTGTTGAATGAGTAGTAGACTGAGAAGTATCACTCACCCATGATGTGGTTTGTCCCTTTTCCAGCCAGTGTGTTGGTAATAAAAGTCACCCACCAGAGCTTTGGTCCCTCTGATGGCTATCTTTCCTGTGTCCAGGAATAACCTTTGCTACTAGGCAGTCCCCTGGAAAATTTGTAGACGGTTAAAGTGGAAAGGGACTTGGAAGCTCATAGAATCCATGCTTCTTGTTTTAGCATCAAGGAATTAGAGGTCCTGAGAGATGAAGAATGTTGTCTTGCAACTCAAACCATTTCTGAAACCATTTCCCTGTTACTGCATTGCCCACCACCCTTCCCCATTCGTATCCTCATCCTGCTAATGCTGTTTTTAATGACAATCTGATTTTTCTCTGGCAGCAAACATTTTGCTTCACAGATTCCTACTTAAGGAAGAGAGGGGCTCCTCATTTTCACCATACAGAGCAAGCTGGTCAGCTTTATACAGGTGCAGATGAACCTTCACAGCCAGATTCGCATGCTGGCCTCAGGAGGGCTTCAAGGTTCAACATCTCGATGACGTAAGGAGCTTTTCCAGTTCTTTCGTGCTCAGATAACAGTGCTAACTGCTGCTGTTTCATCAGAAATCCCTGTTTGAGGTCTTACGTCTATTCCATTTTGCTAACAAGGGTTATGCTGTTAACCCTCTGCACCGGATTAGAGCTGACTGAGGCACTGCCTAGAAGGGTGAGAGAGACTAGAGCAATGAACCACGGCTGGTTCTAGCACACAATACTTCCCTGATACAGCAGGAGTTAGCATGCCCCTTAAAAAACAGGTGTTAACTTTGAAATCATTACACATCTCCCTGTCCAGCTTTAAATTAAGTGGAGCCCTGATAGCTAACTTTAAAACACACTGATGGGCCGGGCACAGTGGCTCATGCCTGTAATCCCAGCACTTTGGGAGGCCGAGACGGGTGGATCACCTGAGGTCAGGAGTTCAAGACCAGCCTGACCAACATGGAGAAACCCCCATCTCTACTAAAAATACAAAATTAGCCAGGCATAGTGGCACATGCCTGTAATCCCAGCTACTCGGGAGGCTGAGGCAGGAGAATCTCTTGAACCCAGGAAGCAGAGGTTGCGGTGAGCCAAGATCGCACCATTGTATTCCAGCCTGGGCAAGAAGAGCGAAACTCTGTCTAAAAAAAAAAAAAAAAAAATTTTTAAAAAAATGCACTGATGGCTGGGCATGGTGGCTCATGCCTGTAATCCCAGCACTTTGGGAGGCTGAGGTGGGCAGATCTGAGGTCAGAAGTTCGAGACCACCCTGGCCAACATGGTGAAACCCCATCTCTACTAAAAACACAAAAATTACCCAGGCGTGGTGGTAGGCATCTGTAATCCTAGCTACTCAGAAGGCTGACATAGGTGAATCACGAATCCAGGAGGTGGAGGTTGCAGTGAGCTGAGATTGCGCCATTGCACTCCAGCCTGGGCAACGAGAGTGAAACTCAGTCTCAAAAAATAAACAAATGCATTGAACTATTCCTGTGTAACAGAAATTATAAAGGGAAGCTATAAAGTAAAGGTTATTCTTATCCAAACAGATTGCTCTTCTTGACAGCAGCAGCCTGTGGTTATGTCAGAGATGTAAACACTGCTGAAGGCTAGAGGGAAGCTGGTACTGGCTACTGTTGAGGCTAAATACTGGGTGGGTTTTTGAAAGAGCCAATGTATTCCAGAAGATAACTCCCTTTGCCAGCCAGAGAGAGGAAGCCAAGAGTCCATCTTCCTTTCTCCCCAGCTCTATGAACTATTCTGGACTGGGGCTGGAACTAGCCTTCGTCCCTACTGCCAGATGGGCTGAGCATGAGGCTGGAAACGTGAACAGCTGGCACAGCAGAAGCTGGAGTAATACTCGTTGCCACAGAGCTGGGCCTGTAGGATCAAATCACAGTTGGCCAGCTCTGGCTGGTCGATGCACTCCCTGCCAGGGTCCCTGGGCTGGGCGGTGGGCGCTGCAGACCAACGGGGGAAAGAGAAGGTGGTGAGGAAGCTCTGTGTATGCTGAAAATTCTCACCTGCCATTTCATTTCCTCAAAGGAACACAGCATTATAACTGCCAGATTCAAAATGAAGTGCACTTACCCTGTAACCTTTTAACAACCATACATACAAACTCTATGAGGGATGATGATTTCTACCTGTTTGTTGACCTCACTTCGACATGCAGTGGTCCTCCTGTTATTATTTGTGGCCTCAGCCCAGTGAACAGCTCTTCCCAGACTCCCAAATATTTATTGACTGGATGATTAAACATCTCTTGAAGTTAACTCCTTACTTTTGAGACCTGAATTACTAAATGACAACTGGTTTGGCCTCTGGATTGGGAGAGCAGGTAGGATCAGCCCCAAGTAAAATGTTGAGTTAGCAAGAGCTCTGTTATCTTTTCCCTTTCTCTGCTGGGTTCCTCCAACCATCAAAGTTTTGTCCCTTCAATATCACCCGCTTATCTTAGTCACCTGGGTCCTCATCATTCCAGTCTTTCACTTTCCCCAGAGGAAGCAATGCATATTAGACAAGATAATAGGAAAACAGTCCTTTTAACGGTGGCTCTATTACTATACTGAGAACAAAGCCCTTATTTTATCTCCCTCTGAATTTACTAGGAACATCTGTATCTCATAACTCCCTATTCAGGGTTTCATTCAGCTGGGTGTGATGGCTCATGCCTGTAATCCCAGCACTTTGCGAGGCCAAGGCGGGCAGATCACAAGGTCAGGAGTTTGAGACCACCCTGGTCAATATGGTGAAACCCCGTCTCTACTAAAAATGCAAAAATTAGCCAGGCATGGTGGTGTACCCCTGTATTCCCAGCTACTCGGGAGGCTGAGGCAAAAGAATTGCTTGAACCCCAGAGGCAGAGGTTGCAGTGAGCTGAGACCACACCACTGCACTCCAGCCTGGGTAACAGAGCAAGACTGTCTCAAAAAAAAAAAAAAAAAAAGTTTCATTCTACTACTTCATCTCTCTTCTGGAAGGAGTTCTTAAAACTCAGCTGACTTAGACCAGAGCAGTACCTTCCCTGAAGTCAGACCTCAGGCAGCCAGAGAAAGCTTATCTTTCTCCTCTCTCCCCTTGTTTCCTCATAAAATACTGCTAAAAGACTGTACCTAGCAGCAAACAACCTTACAAAGGTTTGGTATATTGGTATAACCAGAATATTACCTACCTAAGTTTACATAGATAACAAAGCCATTAATGCATATTGTTTCTAAAAATCTGTAACTTTGGTATCAACTCTGTCTGAGCTGGTACAGCCCAAGACCTATCATAGAGGGAACTCAGCATAGTGATTAAGCACACCAGCTCTGGACCCAGACTGCCTGGGCTCAATCTGGGCTCTGCCACTTGCCAGCTGGGTAACTCTGGGCAAGTTGCTTAAGCCCTTTATGCACATTTCTTCATCTGTGAAATGAGACTAATAATAGCACCTACTTCACAGCGATGTTGAGAAGTCCTCCCAGTAGAGCTATGTCCCTTTTACCTCAGCCTATCTACCCTAAGGCCTCCTACCCTGGTGCTAACACTGAAATTCAATGTGCCACCCAACCACGAGTAGGGCAGGGTTAGGCAGCCTCACGCCGTGTGACCCAACAAAAAATGAACAGGTGAGAGCAGCCAGCAGAGGACCAGAGGAGAGTGGCCAGACTGAGGCCATGTCTGTCTCACCTGGAACACACATCTCAGGTCATTTCAGCTTGGTGACCAGGTATCAGGCAAGTTTCTCTCTTTTTTTTTTTTTTTTTCCATATAATCCCATCTGGAGCTAATCGCAAACATAATGTCTAGATCCTCTTAACAGTTCTCTCACTGTGAATACTTCAACAAATCCAAATTGCCTGTAAGATGCATTATTTTTGGACCAAGAGAAAAACACTGCCAATGAAATGACACAATTCTGAAACCATCAATTAGGATGCAGACCAACTTGAGAGATGTGAAAAATCTGCATTTTGCTTTGTCTCAGAGCCTTGATTTGGTTATTATGTAGACAAGGTCAATTTTCTGGACATGATACAGGTGAAAAGTAGTCCCTGGAGTGTGGTGCTTCCGCCAAGGTTACTCCATCATTGTGCAGGCAGCACTTAGTCACCAAGTATCTGAGTGTTGCGGCTTTTGTAGCTCAGCAAGCAGGAGGGAATGGAGGGAAGAACGGGCTGTAACGCTCCCGTTCACCAAGCTGCGAGCGGCGGGAACATTTGCCCCTGTAACACCCCCTTGGGGCTCCGCCGTTGCTGGCATCTCCGAGTTTTCGGGCTCCACCCTGTTCTTGTCTATACGTCAGCACCCAGCGCGGAGCCGCCACGGGCCTGGATCCGGGCAGGTAGCGCCAGCGGAGCACAGCCTGCCGGGCCGAGTGGGCGGAGCAAGACCGTGGGCCGAGCGAGGCCCGGGACAGAGGTCAAGGAGGCGGGCTGGCGAAGCAGCAGGAAGGAACCCTGTAACCCTCCCTCCCGCTCGCCAAGCAACAAGTGAGAAGCCGCTGGGTACCATTTCCTGCCACAACACTAGCACCTAGTGATGCCAAGCATGAGCTGGGCCCTGGGGAGGCGAGTCCCAATTGCTGCCTAAAGAGATCATAGACAGGAAGCCAACAAGTCAGTCCCACTCACAAAGCAAAGCAACATTTTAGCCACAGACATTCAACTTCTAGTACTGGCCAGTCTCCACCCTCAGCCTGGCAGCCAGGAGGCAGCCAGGCTGCCAGGCCTGCCCCTCTTAGTGTTGCCGTGCTCCTGGCATGGCGCTACAGCCCTGATTGTCAAGAATGCCCAGAAGACCAGGCAGGAAGGGCCCTGGCACCTCTGAGCCTGGCATACTCCACCAAGGTCTGTATCAGGCCTGTGAGAACTGGCAGCTTGGCCCGAGGTACCGTTCTGTCTTCAGTCCCTCAGTGAACAAAAACCAAGGACACAAGGAAGCACAGGCTGGGGGGGTGAGCAAAGCCCTTTCCCCCTTTCCCTCTTGCTTATTTGAACATATCTCTTGTAAGTATGAACACTGAGCCACAGTCTGTTTCATCAGTTCTGATATGGACTTATTTTTACATCTCTCAAGTTGGTCTGCATCCTAACTGATGGTATCAGAATTGTGTCATTTCATTGGCAGTGTTTTTTTCTTGGTCCAAAAATAATGCATCTTACAGGCAATTTGGATTTGTTGAAGTATGATAGAGTAGTAGCTAGAGGAGGTAAGGCTACAATATCAAATATCAAATGATGCAAGTAAGAGGCCACTTAGGTACAATTATAGTAATTTTGTGGGGGAAAAAAAACATGGGGAGTCAAAAGACATGAGCTCTAGTCCCAGGTGGGCCTCATTTGCTGTGTGACTAGTGGAAACACCACTTAGGCTCTCTGCATACCTGTCTCATTTGTAAAATGGTGGTGATAATCCCTGCCTTTTCCTTTCTGGGTTATATGGTCAAACGGCCATAAAGACACTTTTCAGTCACAGAACCACTTTTTTGCCACCCTGATTACAGTGGACAGATTTTAAGTGGTCTACCTTAAGTTTTAAGTTTTATAATGAAATTCCAGGCAGTCATATGTCTCAAAATCGGTGAGTCTGAATGTACTGCATGCATTAATGTCTATTAAGCTATCTCCAGGGGCCCAGCAGAGCATCATTTCCTTCATCTCCATTACAACCCTCTCAGGTGGTAGAGCAGTCCCACTGTAGAGAGGAGGAAAATGAGGCTCAGGAAGGTAAGCCCCTTGTCCCAAGTCACACTACCAGCAACTGGCAGGGTGAGCCAGGATTCAAACTAGAGTCCCTCAGACTGCAGAACCAGCCCTCGAGAACCAGTAAATACACAGGGGAATGCCCTTCCCATCCCTGGATATAGACCTTTCCTACCTGGTGAGACCACCTTCACCTCGGTGCTGCGGCTGACTGCCTGACTCCCCTGGTAGGCGCTGCATGTGTAGGAGCCCTCATCCCTGACCCGCAAGTTGTAGATGAGCAGCGTGCCATCTGGGGACTGGTGGACACGGTGGCCGTCAGCCTGCACAGGTAGCCCATTCCTGGAGGAGAGAGGACACTGGGAGAGCTATCAAGGGCCTCTGGAGGCCTGGGAGACAGAGGGAAGAGGTAATCAAAGGCCATTCTAGAGTCAACCATTCCCATCCCTTGAGGGCAAAGAGGTGGAGGAGAGGGAGAAATAAAAAATGACCAAGGTTTCTGGCTTAAGCGGGTGACGGTGGTGCCCCTCCAACCTTGGGTGATCCAAGGCTGGGGTGAATGATGAGGTTATTTTCTGCTATTTCAAATTTGAGGTGCCTGTGAGATAGCAGGAGGCCTCAGATTTCAAGTGTGGAGCTCAAGAGTCCAGACCCAGATAGTGTGTCAGCATCGCACTGACTCAGCGAAGTGCATGTCTATGAGGTGATCCAAGTCACACAGGAAGAAACCAAGGACAGGCCGTGAGGCACATCAGAAGACAGTGGTTCCTGGAGCCAAGGGAAGGGAGAATTTCAAGGAGCAGCATACAGCAAGCAGAACAACACTACAGGTCACGTAAAGACTGCAAGGTGGCCGGGCGCGGTGGCTCAAGCCTGTAATCCCAGCACTTTGGGAGGCCGAGACGGGCGGATCACGAGGTCAGGAGATCGAGACCATCCTGGCTAACATGGTGAAACCCCGTCTCTACTAAAAAATACAAAAAACTAGCCGGGCGAGGTGGCGGGCGCCTGTAGTCCCAGCTACTCGGGAGGCTGAGGCAGGAGAATGGCGTAAACCCGGGAGGCGGAGCTTGCAGTGAGCTGAGATCCGGCCACTGTACTCCAGCCCGGGCGACAGCAAGACTCCGTCTCAAAAAAAAAAAAGACTGCAAGGTATCCAGTGGAGTTAGGGAGACAGGCAGTGACCTTGGCCAGGACAGTGTCCTGGAGCAGGGGCCAATGTGTGGCCCCACTGCAGGCCCTGAGAAGTGAGTAGGGAGATGAACAGGCAGAGGCAATCAATATGGACAGCTGTAAAGGGGACACTAACTATGTCAGCATAGGGTCTGCAGGGACATAGAGGCTCAATGGAAGGTGGTTGTGAAGAGGGGAGTTCTATGCATGTTTACTGCTGGAAAGATCCAGGAGAGGCCAACGTGGAGAAGCAGGCCTGACAAGCTGATCAGGGGATGGCTGGACTGAGCATACCAGTGGGGAAACCTCTAGCAGCTCCCACTGCCTTCCCTGGGCTCGAGGCCACACAAGACACAGATGCCCTCTGCAACCCCATCACCTCTCCTGGCCAGTGCATTGGCCGGTTCCCATCCTGGTGTCCTCTCTCAGTGTCCACCTTTGGCATTTGCTGCTTCCTTTACCAAGAACATCCTTTGCCATCCTTAGCTATTACGGTGCAGCCAGAGTCATTTCCTGGCCCCCCCCTTCCTTGACACTCCTCTGTGCACAGAGGGCACTTACAGCAAAACACATATGGAGCTCCTGGGATGCTGGGCCATCTGCCCGGGAGTACCCTGGGGCTCAGGTGACCCCAGGATTCCCAGAACCTAGCCTAGTCCTGACACATTACAGGGAGGGAGGGGGCAAAAAATGTCTACTAAATGAATGGACAAATATAAAACCGATTGATCTGGGGTAAAAGACCACTGAAATCCCCAAAGCTGAGTGTAGTCCAATGGTTCACAGCCCCAGGAGAGATTTTGCCACGAGGGGACATTTGGCAGTGGGTCTGGAGACATTCTTTATTGTCATGACTTTGGGGAGGGTGCTCCTGGCATCTAGTGGGTAGATGCCCTGGATCCTGCTAAACATCCTGCAAAGCACAGGACAGCCCTCAGCAACCAAAACTTACCAGCTCCAAACTGTCAGTGGTGTTGAGGTTAGGAAACCCTAGTGTAGCCCAACCAGCAGAGTCAGTGGCCCTACAGAGCTTTGCTCTGTAGGGATGAGGGTGCTGCAGCCCTGTCCCCTGGCACCAGGCCTGGAAGCCGGAATGGAAGCAATGGTGACAGTGACATCCCTGGCAGAAAGGCAGACATCCACACCGGAGGTTGTGAAGGTCTGGGGGTGGGGACGGCTTGGAGTAGAGCCTTTACCTGGACCACCGAATGTTCACACTTTCTCCTGCTACCACACACGACAGCCTGGCGGTGTCACCTTCTGCCACTGTCACAGTAGGGGGCAGTCCTGAGATTGTCAGCTCCCCTGGGCACAAGAACAAGTCATTGTCAGCCACTATGAAGATCCTGCCCTACCCATGCCACCTGACCTCAAAGGCCGCTCAGGACTGCCACTTTACCCAGAACTCTGAGCTGGACCCATCGCTGGTCTCGGTCCCGCCCGTTGAAAGCGACACAGGTGTAGAAGCCACCGTCTTCCACAGCCACTCGGCTGATGACCAGGGAGCCATCAGGCTGCAGCTGGTGTCTGGGGACCAAGTACAGCCAGTTGGCTCCAGCCCAAGGAGCCTCCCCTCTCCTCCAGCTCTGTCCCTCGAGCATGGGGTCAGGGAGGGAACATAAGGCCTGCCAGGTCCCTGGTGAGAGGCTAAGCATCCCCTAGTGTTCGGTGGGGTCTGATGGAAGGACCATTTGGTCTCAGACTTTACACCTACAGCTGCTGGCGCTTTCAGTGGTGTGATCTCGGTTCACTGCAACCTCTGCCACCCGAGTTCAAGCAATTCTGCCTCAGCCTCCCGAGTAGCTGGGATTACAGGCATGTGCCACCATGCCTGGCTATTTTTGTATTTTTAGTAGAGATGGGGTTTCAGCATCTTGGCCAGGCTGGTCTTGAACTCCTGACCTCATGATCCACCCATCTCAGCCTCCCAAAGTGCTGGGATTACAGGTGTGAGCCACTGCACCCGGCCAAAAATGTCTGGCTTTTAAGCTTCACAATGTAAACCATTTCAAGTTTTCTGAAACAAAAGTTCGATTTGGGTTTCTAGTTTTTGCTATACTCATTTAGTGGGTTCAAATACTGGTTCTGCTGCTTATAAGCTGTGTGATGTTAAGCTTCTGTGTGTAAAATGGGGGAAAAACAGCACCTGATCAATAGGCCTTTTTTGCAGGTCACATGATAGAGAACAAGCCTCACACTCAGTGCCCGCTCAGTAAAGGGTAGCGATTATTATTACAGCTGGGAATGTGTTCTGACTCCATTTCCTCCTTCCACCATCACCTCTGTTAACTGGCCTCTTATTTCTGTCCACTAACCACATTCTGGAAAGGCCCAGAGACTCAAATGTTAGCCAACCCAAGGAGCCCTTTGCCCAGCTGCTCCATCTCTCGAAAGGCCCTGGAGTCCGGCTGAGAACTGGCCATGATGATGCCCAGCAGCTCCCTTCCCCGGTGGCCTCCACGGGATAAGGTGGGGCTGGAGGCAGAATAGGAGGAAGCGGAGAGGAGTCAAATAAACCTGGGAGAAGAGACAGGCTGCCCATCTCTCTGCCACTCAATGGCTGGGGGCGGGAAGCCTTCGGCACGGCAGATCATCCGGATCCGCTGACCTGGACTGGCATCCAGCACCCGGGGCTGGTTGTGGTCCAAACGCAGCCTGCCAAACAAGCAGCCCATAGCATGAGGCGTCCTTGCCGCTGCCCCCGCCCACTCCCATGGGGACCTCTGCACAAGCCTGGTGGCCCCTTCTCCCTCTCCAGCCAGATTCAGCTTCCTAAAATCCCCTGCCTTGTTCTGGTTAGGAAACTCAGTAACTACCTGGGGTGAAGTCTAAAGCTGCCTCCCCACCACCACCACTCCCTGCCCGTCCACCATGGCTGGCCAGACACAGCCACCAGCCACGATCCCCATCTGTCACCCCCCCCCCCGCCCCCCCGCCCCAAGGTCTCTGACTTGGGCACCCCCTCCGGTCCTCCACATCCCCCCTGTAAACTGAACCACTCCCCAAGGCCAGCTCAAGACGCTCCCCAAAGAAGCCGGCTCAGGCCCTCTAGCTGTGTGTGCCCTTCCCTTCCTCAGTTCCTGAGTCCTGAGCCTGTGGAACTGTTCCCAGAAGCTTCCTCCTCAAGAGGCCCAGCTCTGGGAACCCTGTTTTTCTAGGCCTGGCCTCCCAGAGCCCTGAGCAGGGGCCAGCAAGGCCTGGTCACAGCAGACCTTCCCCTCCTCACCCACTGAGACCCCCGGCCCTGGCCCTGGCATGGGGGAGGGCAAGAGTTCTTACCTGTTTGCAGGCTGTGTGTGTGAAGAGGGGATGGCGCCCAGGGCCCCAGCAGCCCCCGCTTGGCCAAAGTCCTGACCTGGGTCCCTGGGCTGAGGGATGCGGCTCAGCTCAGCCTCAGACAGCACGGCCATGTCATTCCCTGTCATGAGGCCAGGAGAAACAAGGTGTGAGCTGTGGGGAAAAGGGAGTAGAAGGGAGGGTGGGCCATGCGACCAGCAGGGACTTACGGAGAAATGAGGGCTACAGGGTGGTCCCTGCCAGCAGGAGGAATTGACTCAGGGAGACACCCTGGGTCCCTCTAGCGTGAGGCAGCCCTCGCGTAGGCGCCCCATCCTGGCCTTCCCACTCGGGCCCCTGAGAATGCACTGGTGGATGGGGTGGGGACAGAGACCTATGATGCGAAGCTGGATCTTCTGGGAGTCGTGGCCTGGCCGGGTGCTGCCACAGCTGTAGGTGCCCTCGTCCTCTGCCTGCAGGGGGTGGATGATCAGGGAGCCGTCGGACTGCAGCCTGTGCCTGAGTGGGGTGGTGTGGGGGGACATGAGCTCTGGGCTCCCAAAGTCAAGAGTCTTCCCTCAGCCTCAGTGCTCCTGCCAGAGGAGATCAGAGTCCACAGGGCACCCTCCCACCCCAAGCAAGCCTGGGGAATGCTTCAGGGGAGGCTGTCACACACACCTGTCAGAGGGGGTGGAGGAGCTGTCACACACACACCTGTCAGAGGGGGTGGGGGAGCTGTCACACCTGTCAGAGGAGGTTGGTGAGCTGTCACACACACCTGTCAGAGGAGGTTGGGGGGCTGTCACACACACCTGTCAGAGGAAGGAGGGCTGTCACATACACCTGTCAGGGAAGGTGGGGGGGGCTGTCACACCTGTCAGAGGAGGTGGAGGGAGCTGTCACACACACCTGTCAGAGGGGGTGGGGGAGCTGTCACATACACCTGTCAGAGGAGGTTGGGGGTCTGTCACATACACCTGTCAGGGAAGGTGGGGGGGCTGTCACACCTGTCAGAGGAGGTGGGGGGACTGTCACCCACCTGCCAGAGGAGATGGGCTGGCCATCTTTCTGCCAGGCAGCCTGGGATTCCAGGGCAGTGTTGTCTGAACAGGAGAGCCGCACCAATTGCCCCAGGGCTGCCTGCACCAAGGAGGGCTCCACACCTGCCAAGCTGATCCTGGAGAGGTGGGAAGTAAGATCTGCTGACTGGCGTGAGCACCAGGACCAGAACCACCCTAAGCAGTGTGTTCCACGCAGACAGCTTGGGGCCCATCCTGTCACAGGCACTTTCGGGGTTAGAGGGTCCCTATGGGAGGCAGAGCCCCAGAAGCCCATGGATTCAGGAATCCACCCTCCCCAACCTGCCCCTGGTGCCCCCATGCATCGCTGCCTCAACCTGTTCTTGTAGGGGCAACAAGGTAGGTGCAAAGCCCAGGGGCTGGGGAGAGGTCGGGAGGGACAGCACACACTGGGTTCATGTGGGGGCTAAACCACATGCTCGACCCATGTGGAACACAATGTTTTTAATTTTGTTTTTAACCTTCCCAAATCCCTCATTAATATGACCCAGTCCCAAGAGTCATCTTGACCAGAACCCACACCTGTGATGTATACAGGGCAGGAGGTAATGCCACCATTTTACAGGTCAAGAAACTGAGGCTTGGAGAAGTTGGGTGACTTGCCAAAAGTCATGAAGCCAATAAGCTTTTCCGGCCAGACAGGCCCCCGGGTATACTGGTGAGCTCTGATGGAGAACCCCGGAGCCCCCATCTGTACAGACATCTATTAGACATCAGAGTAGCCTCAAGTCTCTGAAGCCCCAGCTTCTCCATCCGTAGAATGATGGCAACAAGGCCCACCAGGCAGGGTTCTCAGGAGAAACAGAAGTTAGGGATGTGGAGGGAGGGCCGGCTGACTTCAGGTTTTAGCTCCAACTGGCGCACTCCTGGCCTGGGTGTCCTAACCCCCTGTCTATCTGGGGAAGGTGGGCCTTACCTGTAGGAGGAGCTGTGGAAGGGTGGCGCTGGTGATCCGGCATCTCCACCCAGTCCAGGG
Organism: Piliocolobus tephrosceles; assembly: GCF_002776525.5. Taxonomy (NCBI): domain Eukaryota; kingdom Metazoa; phylum Chordata; class Mammalia; order Primates; family Cercopithecidae; genus Piliocolobus; species Piliocolobus tephrosceles. The sequence continues at coordinate 33,263,450 of NC_045439.1, forward strand.
GCCCTGGGCCCAAGCTCCTGCCCCCATGGCCATTCTCCAAAGGCCTGGGTGTGGGGGGCCTCCCCTTGCCCAGGCTGTTGGTCTTGCCGCCAGAGACCACCAGAAGGCCAGGGCTTTCTCTGCACCACAGCCCCTGTCCTGTGCTGGCTGGGTTCCTGCTCGCCTGCAGGACTGCTGCTGCCACCAACCGTGTGGGTGCTCCTTCCAGAAGCCCCAGGCTGGGGACGACGGGGCCCGTGGAGAGATCCCTGGCAGCTGCTCATGCACTCTTGCTCCGAGGCAAAGTTATTGGCATTGCCATGACAGCCGCCATACCAGAAGCGGTTACACTGGCCCACAGAAGCAACGAAGTACCAGCGGGCAGCCCAGTCTGCGCAAGAGCCATGGGCACTGGGCAGCAGGCACCGCACAGGGTAGGCTGCGGGGCACGGGCGTGATGTATGTCACTGAGGTGCCCAGTACTAAGGCTGTACCCTCCATCCCCTCAGCCTCTGACTCAGGAAGTAGGCCTTTCCCCATTTATAAAGCACGTCTACACCCCTGGCTGGGGGCCTGACCTGGCCCTGGGATGCAGGACACTTCCACCAGAGTCTGTCCACCGTGCAGACCTGCCCCAGGCTGGTGCCACAGCAGCCTTCACCCACAGAGCTAGAGCCTCGGGGAGGTCAGGGCCAGGGTCCCCTGGGCCAGCTCCCTTGGACCCTTGGCCTTTCCTGCCACCAGACCACCTGGAGTCACATGCAAAGTGAGCCTAGAAGGTGAACCTGCCTGCTTAGCTGGTGATAGGGACACAGGCCTGAGCCACCCAGGGCGTGTGAAGATGCCCAGGAAGGGCCTGCCCTTGTCCCCAGGATGCTGCACTGACTGGCCACTGAGCCCACCTCCAGCACCCAGCCTGCCATTCCAGCAGCCCTCGCCAGCATGGCCTGACCCACCTCTCCACATTTAGACATGACCATGAGTGCCTCCTACAAGCCCTGACCACAGCCCTAGCCTGGCCTTTGAGGTCCTCGCAATGGTTCCCAGCAGCTCTACTCATTCATCCAGGACTGTAACCTGAAAGACCTCCCTGCCCCCACCCTCCCTCCAGCACTCAGCTCCTGCTACTCCACACATATTCCAGGCAGGGTCAGGGCACTCCTGCCCATCCCGGCACTAACTGCCCTGCACCAGCTCTGCCTCGAAGGGGCTGACTCCCAAGCATGAGACTGACATCCCAGCCCCTTGGGATTCCCACTTCCCACCCTCCCCAGTTCCCAGAAGCAGCCAGAAGGCCACAGGCTCAAACTGCTAGATGCAAGAACACTCTGGCACTGCTCTCTGGCCTGGCACCTAGCAGGTGCTCAATCAACATTTGTGGAAGGAATGAATAACTGAGCCAGTAGGAAGGTCTTGGTTCTGGGTGGGGGCTGGAGGCATGGTGGGAGCAGAGTCTACCCATCGAGGAGGAGGAGAGGGGGCATCCACTCACCATGGCTGGGCTGACCCACACAGCCTTCCCCAAGAGGACCGGCTGCAGCGGCCACGTTGTCATAGCAACAGCCAAACTGGGAGCCCCGGCACTCACTGGGCTCATTCTGCTGGGCCTGGGGCTGGTGGGTGTTGTGGACCTGGGGAGGAAACCCATGACTGGGAAGTGGGCAATGGATCTGGCCATTGTTGGGGACTCTGGGCTGCCATGGGGAGGATGGCAGGAAGGAGAGGCCAGAACCCCAGCCCAGGGGAGACCAGAGGCCAGGAGAACGTTGGATGAAACCCTGATCCGCCCCAGGCCCATCTTTGAAGCCCGGTGCCCTCCAGAGGATGACCCAGGCCAGCAGGTTTGCAGGGACCTCCTTTCTCCGAGGCCAAAGCGGCAAAGATCCTGGGTCACAGTGACATGGAGCAGGCTCAGGGGCTGGCCTCCTCCCCTCCCACAGGCCAGACACTTACTGTAGAAGCCACTGCCCTTGACCTGGGCCTGCTCCTGGTGCTGTCACTGCCGTACAACTTTGTGCAGCCAGCGTGATGGAGCCCCTCAGCGACAGATACCCTGTCAGGGCAGCACCCGTACCTAGGCAGACATCACACAGCCCCTCACTGCCCAGCCTGTCCCCATCCTCCCTGCATCCTAGGACCCAGGCTCTGAAGCTCCCCATGGTGGGGGCTGACAGGGTGGGAGAGGATGTGTCCCCATGTGCAGGGCAGGCCATTTTGTGTGCCGCAATCTCTGCCTACATCCACCGGACCTTAGCAGCTACCAGGGAGGGCAGTCATAACACAATAAGCAGTGGCTGTGCCCCTCATCAGTGGCAGAGCGTCAATTGCACAGGCCACAAAACCAAGAAGGGGGATGTTCATCCCAGTCCGACCAAATGTCAGTTCACAGCGGGGGTTACAAAACAGAAGCAGATGGGAGACGGGGCAGAAGAGGGGGTTCAAAGGAACCCAGCATTGACTCCACACCCGCCCACCAGGTGCCAGGAGGCAAGGTGAAAGGAGGGAGGGTGCCCGGCGCCCTCTGTGCCAGGCATACTGTGATGCACTCCACCCTCACGGGGGCTCCATCATGACTGTCATCATTCCCAGTTCTCAGGAGAGGAACCAAGATCACAGAGGTTACGTCACGTGGCCCAAGTCACCCAGCACACAGCCGGCATGTGTCTGAGCTGGGAACTGCCCCCAGGCCAATGGCCACAAAGTCTGGGTCCAGAAGCACCCAGTCTCCTAGACAGCACATTGGGGATGCGTTCAGGGCAGGCCATGGAAGGAGGAGGGGCAGAGGGAGGACACCTGCAGGAGTGGGATGACTCGGACCCAATCCATAAGGCAGGCATGGCGGGGGCTGTTACGAAGACTGTGAGGAGTTGGGCGGCCCTCGTCCAGCCTTTACCACGGGTTCCCTGAGCCTGGTTAGATCTGAGAGCTAGAATCGCACCTGGAGCCTTCTCGGAGTCTCAGGCTGTGTTTCCACAGGCTGACACTCTGCAGCAAGGTGGGGGTTTGTGTCCCCACTCGGCACATCAGGAAGCTCAGCCACAGGAAGCCAAGTCCCCAAGATCCCATGCTTAGGGCAGCCCAGGGAGGAAAGCGTGGGCATCCTGTTCCTGAGCTGTGCACACCCACCCCAGCCCTCTTCTGACCAGAGATGTTGGTTCACCCACGGGGCCTCACCTCCCCTCTTTGATGGGGCAGGAGGAAGACCTGTCTCCAGCACCCACCTGCTCTGCTGACAGGGGACCCCAGGGCAGCCTTGCCACTGTGGCCCGAGAGACGCTGTGTGGCCATCGGGGCAGCACCCATGAGGGCTGTGTCTGCAGTCATGGGGCCCTGAGCCCGACTGTAGGGGTTGCTGGTGTAGGGGCTGCTGCAGAGAGGGGGCAGGGCCCAGGGCTGACAGGTGGGTGCCTCGTTCTCCCCTGTGGTCACCCCCGGCTGAGGGGTGTTCCTGGGCTGCCCACCACTGGCCTCTGGAGTCTACAAAGAAGCAGCAGCAAAAGACACACCGTGCCTCCACCTGGCTCCTTCCCTCCACCCCTGACCACGCTGGGCCCACCTTCCTCCGTCCCCTGGACCATTCTCCCCTCCACCATGGCTGCACCCAACTGTGGCCTCCACACCCCCACGGACCATCCACTCAGACACAAATACTACAGGGCTGTGAGTGGGGGATGGGACCAAGCTCTCACCTGAGGCAGAGGACTCCTGAGGGCCCAGTGGCATTCGGGGGTTGCTGGCAGGGGTGTGCACATCCTGCATGCTGGGGACCTCTGCAGGGAGCCAGGAGGTCCATGCGGGAGGGAAAGGGAGGAAGAGAGGATGGGCCTGAGCTGTGGCCAACCCTACCCAGCACTGGCTTCTACCCCACTGCCCAGGCAGGGCCCAGGAACCTGAGACAGCCCAAGGGAAAAGGAGCACCACCCGGGATTTCAAAAAACGCCCAGCCACCCTTCAAAAGTCTCCAGTCACACAGAAAATGCTCATCTTTTTTGAGACAGGGTCTCTGTCACCTAGGCCAAGATGCAGTAGTGTGATCACGGCTCACTAAAGGCTCAACCTCCTGGGTTCAAGTGATCCTCCCACCTCAGCGCCTGAGTAGCTGGGACTACTATATATATATATATATATATTTTTTTTATAGTGATAGGGTCTTCCTATGTTGCCCAGGCTTGTCTCAAACTCCTGGGCTCAAGTGATCCTCCTAACTCAGCCTCCCAAAATGCTGAGATTATAGGTGTGAGCCACTGCACTTGGCCAAAAATGCTAATCTTACATGTTCAGCAAAAAGTACCAGATATAAAATGTGCATGTGTTATGATCCCAGCCACATAAAACAAAAAATGGAACATACTTTAAAAGAAAAATTGGATTGATGAAAGGCAAACAATCCAATTTTAAAAAGTGGGTAAAGAACTTACGCATTTCTCCAAAGATGATATGCAAATGGCCAACAAACACGTAAAAAAGATGCTCAACATCATTAGTCATCAGGGAAATGCAAACCAAAGCCACAGTGAGGTCCTGCTTCCCACCCACTAGCATGTCTAACATCAGAGCTGAAATAACACACTAAATGCCACCAACCTGGACACGTTAAGAGGGTTAACTGAATGTTACGTAAATTTCACCTCCATAAAAAAATTCCATATTTTAAAAAATTGGATGAATAGACAAAGGGATAGAAAGAGACTAGCTAATGGGCCAAGCATGGGTTCACGCCTATAATCCTAGCGCTTTGGGAGGCCGAGGTGGGCAGATCACTTGAGGTCAGGAGTTCAAGACCAGCCTGGCCAACATGGTGAAACCCCGTCTCTACTGAAAATACAAAAATTAGCTGGGTTCAGTAGCATGCGCCTGTAATCCCAGCTACTCAGGAGGCTGAGGCAGGAGAATCACTTAAGCCTGGGAAGCGGATGTTGCAGTGAGCCGAGATCACACCACTACGCTCCAGCCTGGGCAACAGAGTGAGACTAGGTCTCAAAAAAAAAAAAAGACGACGATGACAAAAAAGACTAGATAATGAAAACACAAGGCCGGGCACGGTGGCTCACACCTGTAATCTCAGCACTTTGGGAGGCCAAGGCAGGTGGATCATGAGGTCAGGAGATCGAGACCATCCTGGCTAACACGGTGAAACCCCGTCTCTACTAAAAATACAAAAAAATTAGCCAGGCGTGGTGGCGGGCGCCTGTAGTCCCAGCTACTCGGGAGGCTGAGGCAGGAGAATGGGGTGAATCCAGGAGGCGGGGTTTGCAGTGAGCCAAGATCGTGCCACTGCACTCCAGCCTGGGTGACAGAGCGAGACTCTGTCTCAAAAAAAAAAAAAAGAAAAGAAAACACAAATATAGCAAAATATTAGTTGTGGAATTGACACACTGTGTGTGTGGCTGCTGACTATGCATTCTGTCAACTCTTTGGCATGTTTAAAGTTTTTATCATGTTGTCTAACTTGTAAATTTACAAAAAATCATTGTGCCATTAGAATGGGTGGGTTTTATGGTATATGGGTGTATTTAAACAACACCCCTAAAATTTTCAAAAAGATTTCTCATGACAAAATACTGTCGGAAAATGCAAATGGATAAGTAGATAAAATTAGGACAATACTAATTTTTTCTAATGCTACATAAGAGAAAACCTGTAGGACATCCCCCAAAATCATGCTCATCGTGAAAGCTGCTCTGAGGCAGTGTGCCCTTCCCTTCTATTTGTGTGCTTCAAATTTCCCAAAATAAGCAGATTACTATATAATGGAAGAAAGGTATAAAGAATAAAATAAGTGGGCCAGGCACAGGGGCTCACACCTGTAATCCCGGCACTTTGAGAGGCTAAGGTGAGAGGATCGCCTGAGCCCAGGAGATCAAGACTGGCCTGGACAACATAAGAAGAGCCTATCTCAACAGAAAATCAAAAAATTAGCTGGGCGTGGTGGCCTGCACCTGTGGTCTCAGCTTCACAGGAGGCTGGTGTGGGAGGATCCCTTGAGCCCAGAAGGTGGAGGCTGCAGTGAGCTATAATTGTACCATTGGGCTGCAGCCTGGGCAACAGAGACCCTGTCTCAAAATAATAATAAAGTAAGTGAATATTCCATTCCCACATGGACTACATCTTGCCAAAATCCCTAGAAATATTTATCTATCTATCTTTTTATTTCTGAGATAGAATCTCGCTCTGTCTCCCAGAGCTGGAGTACAGGGGCACGACCCCTGCTCACCGCAACTTCCACCTCCCAGGTTCAAGTGATTCTTGAGCCTCAGCCTCCTGAGTAGCTGGGACTACAGGTGCCCGCCACCACGCCCAGCTAATTTTTGTATTTTTAGTTGAGATGGGGTTTCGCCACGTTGATCAGGTTGGTCCTGAACTCCTGGGCTCAAGTGATCCACCTGCCTCGGCCTCCCAAAGTGCTGGGATTACAGGCGTGAGCAGTTGCACCCAGCCCCCAGGAATATTTAAAACAATGATAATTTGGGGTTGGAAGACTCCAGTAGATATGTGGTGAAATCTTTTTTTTTTTTTTGAGATAGAGTCTCACTCTTGTTGCCCAGGCTGGAGTGCAATTGTGTGATCTCAGCTCACTGCAACCTCCGCCTCCCAAGTTCAAGCAATTCTCCTGCCTCAGCTTCCTGAGTAGCTGGAATTACAGGCGCCCGCCACCACACCCAGCTAATTTTTTGTATTTTTAGTAGAGACGACGCTTCACAATGTTGGCGAGGCGGGTCTGGAACTCCTGGTTTCAAGCAATCCTCCCTCCTCAGCCTCCCAGAGTGCTGGGATTACAGGCTGGGATTAAACTTCCCTGGCCCTTTTTCTTCCTTTCTATGTGAGTCCTGCTAGTCGCTGGGACAGGCTTAAGATCACCTCTTTTAGAAGCCAGCAAGGCCCTGGGGAACAGACTGGCTCCATGGAGGTCTGAAGCCCTGGGAGTCCAAGGCTCTCCTGCTGGTGAGCCCCAAAGAGCACGCCCTGGCTGAGGCACCAGGGGCCCTCAGGATGGTCAGTGAGGCCGAGCTCCCCCGCAAGGCCTCATCACCACTCCTTCCCACCCTCTGCTTAGCTAGCAAGCACCCCATGTGGTCAGGCATTGTGCCGCATGACCCACCACGGTCTGGAAAGTCCCTCTTTTTAACCACTGTACAGATGGGCAAACTGAGAATCAGAGAGGTGGGGCACTTGGCCAAGGCCACATGACTGGTCAGCAATGGAGTGGATCGAAACTCAAGCCTGCTCTTGACTCTGAGGCCACTGGTTCTTAGCCACACCTGTCACATGTCTCATAGAAATTCTGCCTTCCTTCACCTCAAGGTCCCTACAGCTCAGAGAGTCCCCATCACGAGTGAGTCAAGGCCAAACATGCCTCCCTGCAGTATTGGGAGGCCACCCCTCCACCCCCATCCCAGCTCAGCCACCACCCACATCCTTCCTCAATGTGGCATCCTCACACCAAGCAAACGCCGGCCTCAGTGCCCTTTCTCCAGCAGGCCCTCCTGCCTGTGAGGCTCCTTTCACAGTGGGACGGGGATGAAGGGAAGAAGACAGAGGCAGAAGTGGCATGTGGAGACGCTCCTTCCTGGACTGCTTCCCTCCCTCAGCACACAGTCAGTCAGTCATTCAACAAACATTCACTGAGCACCTAACTGTGTCAGGTAAGTTCTATGAGGGTATAGCGAGGAATATGGAAGCTGGGGACCCAGTCCTCAAGAAGCTTATAGTGGGTAGGTCTGACAAGCCGTATACAACCACAGCAGCACAAGGAAACGAATCTAAGAGTCCCACAGAAATGATAGCATGCTATGGGGCCGAAGGGGCAGGGGGCATGCCACTGCTGAGTGGAGGAAAGCAGGGCTGCCTGGTGGGCTGCACACCAGGCGGGCCTTACAGATGCCAAAGGGTTCAGCGGGGGAGACGTGGGAGAAGTGGGGTCCAGAGGGATGACACAGTGCAGGCAGAGGCCTCGAGGCAGGACATGCTTGCTGCGTTTATAGCCAGTGGGAGAGAAGTCAAGCCAAGCTCCTCCCTGCCCTCCTGTCCTTACCCTGGGGGAGATGACAGGGCTGCGTGTTACAAGGCTCCACATCCACAGGCTTGGAGTGCTGCAGGCTCCCGCAGTGGCTGGGCGGCCCAATGGCACAGATGACCTGTCGCCTCCGAGTGCCCGAGCTGCAGCTCTTGGAGCACTGAGGCCCACGGGTAGGAGAGAGAGACTCTGAGGGTGAGGCTAGGGGTGGGGACCCACATGGAGAGAGGCAGGGGAAGGTGCCCAGTGGCCCGTGTTAGGTCCAAGGACGGCGCTCGTGTGCAGCCACCTGCTGGAGACCAGGGTCAGGCAGCAGGTGTGGGGGTGGAGAGCACTCACTAGACCCCAGGTGCCCACATGCCAGGCCTGGTCACTGAGGAGGGGGCAGTCCTCATGCACACAGGGCTCGGTGAGAGGTGGCCGGTCTTCCAAGGAGCACGCTGCAGTATGGAGCAAAGAACCCTCATCACCCCGGCAAGTCACGCTCCGCCTCCGGACGCCAACACCACAGCTGACAGAGCACTGCAAGGACCAGGCTGTCAGCAGGAACTCGGCCCTGCCCCGAGGAGCCACGCCAGGTCGGACAGCTAGCAGCCCACCAGCCTGGCATGGAGGCAGATAGCACCCACTACTCATGTTCTTCCCAGGCCCAGAGAGGCTGAGTCACTCCCCTGAGGTCACACAGCCTGAACCAGGGCTACTGACAACAAACTGAGGTTGTCACCCATTTGTATTTTCCACCCATTTGCAACTTGAATATATGTAGGTGCTAGAAGCAATGACTGGCAGCCTAGACACTGCCAACCCCTCCCTTGCCCCCAAACAACACACCCAGCTTCTTCCTGCCCAGGCCTTTCTCACCCTGCCCTGGGATCCTGGAGAAAAAGGAAGAGCCCTGGACCAGTCATCCAGGTACTTGCTTCTGGTCCCAGCCTTGGCCACAGCTTCCAAGATGACCTGACAGGTCACTTTACCTCCCAGGACCTCAGTTTCCACAGCAGAGGACAAGACCCCAGCCCTTCTCTGCTGCTGCCCAGGCCCAGCATCAGCCCCATCCGGGCCAGGGCCTCACCTCTCCCCAGGGCTCTGGGCTCCAGGCTGCGCAGCGCTGCAGGTTGCAGGCCTGAATGGCAGGGGGCTTCCCAGGCAGCCCGGAACACTCAGCCTCCTCCACAGCCTCCTGGACGCCGGTCCCGTCAGACGAGATGCAGTACACGGAGCGGGACTGGGAGCCTCCTCCACAGGAGGCTGAGCAGAGCGCCCATGGCCCTGCCTTCCAGCTGGCAGGAGGGGGAATCAGGTAAGGCTGGCCCGGGAGCATGGGCAGAAACCCAGCCCTGAGAGGCACAAGCCCTCACTCACACAGGTGGCCTGAGGATGCCCACCCCTGCCCATCCTCTGAACCTCCAGCCTGAACAAAGGCCACGACCCAGGCGCTCCTTAGCATCCCCACCACCGGGCCTGGCTCTCTGAGCGCTCCCCACAACTTGGAGCCCTGCACCTCCCCCTTGGCTTTCCGGTCCTCAACGCTATCCCCCTTTCTCCCTCCCACCAGGTCCCTGTCTCCCAGTCAGACTCCATTCTTCTCAGTCTGACCTTAGTCAGGGGCAGCTCCTGGAGAGGGTGCACTCACCCACGCGTGGAGCAGCTCTGCCAGGCCCCAGGTGCAAGGACCCGGAAGAGAGAGCAGCCTTGTGGCCCCATGCAAAGCCAAGCCCGCCACCATCCCAGGAGGCCCGCTGCCACCAAGGCCAAGCAGTGACGGGGTGGTACCAGCCCTGCGGGGAGCCTGTGACCTGCAGGTTACCTGTTCCCACACACTCGCTGGGCCCCAGCAAGGCGCCACGCTCCAGGCCGGTGCAGGTAAGAAGTCCTTTGTGCACGAACAAAGGCATGGCCGATGCCAGCAGGCCCTTTGGCCCGACCCCTGGCCCACCCCTCGGCATCTGCCGAGCCAAACCCTCTGCTGGCTCAGACAGACAGGGACCTCTAGAACTTTCTCCAACCCTCCTGCCACCAAGCCTGGGTGTTCTGAGTACTTCGTGGTCACAAGAGGGCAGAGAGACCAGACCCAGGCTCAGGCCCATTCTCTGCCTCCCCCAGGGATAGCTGCCACCTCTCCCACACCCCAGTAACAGTGGGGGGGCCCTGGACCCCCGCCTCTTTGTTCTACACCTAAAGCAGCTTGAAGGCCCTGTTCCCTTCCCACCCAAGTTCTTGGGCCCCATCATGGGTAGAGGGGCTGGCAAGGCCTCACCGCTTGGTCTCCGGGCAAGGGTGAAGGTTGCAGGAGCGCCGGTCGGCTGGCCGTGGCTGGCGCTGGCACATGTGGTCAGGGTAGGCCTCATGGTCAATGGTGCAGAACACCAGGCGGGACTGGTGACCTGAGCAGAGGCCCAGCCACGGCGGGCAAACGCCAGTCAACATTCACTAAGCGTGTTCCCCAGGCCAGGCGCCATCCTACACTCACCCCGCAGGTCATCCCCATTCAGCCTTAGATGACCCCCCAAGGCAAGTGCCACCATCATCCCCAACTGGCAGATGAGGAAACTGAGGCTCAGAGAGTTTTCGCTGTGAGTGAGAGAGCCCTACTCTGGCACCTGATCACTGACCCCAGGCCCAGCCTCCGCTCCTGAGGGAGTCTGTCTCCTGTGAGACAGAGGGGAAGCCCCTTCTGGTTCTATTCACTTAAGCTGGGGTCCTTCATGGAGTCCCCCAGATCCCTGGGTTTTCCTCAAAGCGACCCCCATAACAGAGATTTCTCGCCTGCTCATCCATCTCCCCAGGAGGGACTGCGTCTTGCTCACCCATGGCCATGGGAGCCTGCACACAGGGCCCACACCCTCCCCTGGTCCATGCACGCCCGCACCTCCGCCACACTCCACGCTGCAGTCACTCCATGAGCCGTGGCTCCAGCTGAAGCCAGGACCGGGGTGGCGCAGGGGCAGGTGGTATTCGTAGTGCACGCCGGGGTTGGGCTCCTGGCTGATGAGCTGCCACGGGAGAGTCCTTGTTGGGGTTTGCTGCTGGGGGCACTCCCACACCCTCCACAGCCCCACAGCCCCCTACCAGCCTCAGGCCCAGAGCCACTCAGCCTCCCATGTACAGAGCTTGGCAGTCTCTTGGGGACCACAAGCCACCCACTCGCCCTCTCTCCCCACACCCCCACTTACCTCAATGACCAGGGGCTCCGAGGTGGGGCCCCGGGCATGGAGCCGCTCAGGGGCCAGGTCCCCCTCAGCACCCCGCTCGTAATGCAGGGTGGTGCTGGCTGCTGGCAGGGCCCGGGCCGCCTCGATGGTCCAGTGCCCATTGAGGTAGTATTCCCCGCGAACATTCTTCACGGCTGCGCAGAGGAGACCGCCTCCGTCAGCGGCAGGGGGGCACGGCCGCACCTCCCCCTGCAGCCCCAGACCTGCCAGGACCTAACCCCAGGCTCTCACCCAGAAAGTTCCTGCTGGCAGCAGCCTCCTCGATGAGGATGCTGGTGGCACCCACGGGAACTATGAGGATCTGGTTGTAGCCTGGTGGGGGCAGAGACACAGGTGGTGAGGGTGCTGGGCTATCCCTCCCCCGGCACCACTCAAACAGCAGAAAGGAGCGGCCCCCAAGGACTCCAAGTGCCACGCAGCACAGAATGGGGGCAGGGAGGGTACGCAGGAGCCAGACAGGGCCGAGCTGCTGGGAACGGCAACCCTGGCAGAAGAGGCTGCAGTACAAAAGCCAGGGCGGCGGGAAGGCTCAGGGCACCCGGAGCACACTGGGAGTGGGAAGAGATGGGAGGGCATCCAGGCAGTGGCAGGAGGTGGGACTGCACAAGTGGGCAAGGGTCCTAACCAAAGGCCACAGGGCGCCTTTCAGACGTGACCTGACACGGTCAGAGCCTTCGGGTGGCATGAGGGCCACTTGGCCGGGAGCCTAGGCCAGAGCAGGGACAGGCAAGGAAGGGGCAGACAACGGCCCCTTGTCGGAACCACCCCCACCTCGGCTGAGGTCATTAGCGTCAAAGGTGCCTGTGACGGGGTAGCAGGTCGTGCCGTCACCCCCACACTGCAGACACTTGTCCTCCTGCTTGGATGAGTCCAGCTCGTGATCACAGCCGACAACCTGTGGGCAGAGACGCGGGAGGCATGGGAGAGGGCATCAGGATGTGGCATCATGGCCACATCAGGCCTTGGGCCCCATCCCACCCTGACCCCAGCACCCGCGCAGCCCGGGCAGAATAGGGTGGTCAGGAGTGATCCAGTCACAAGCCAGGGGACTGGCCTGTGACTGACAATCCATTTATCTGTCTGCTCAGCTCCCATCTCCCCTTCTGGTAATAATGCCCTGTTTTCCTTGAGGGGCCACCTCTCTCCTGCAGAATTTGAATGGAGCTCCCCAAATGTGGGTTTGGGGAGGCTGGAGTGGTTCAGGGTAAGTCCCAACCCCTGGTGGCTGAAACTCCTGGGAATGAGGCCCCCTTTCTCTGGGAGGGGCCAGGCTGCCACAGCAGAAGTCCGGAGCAGCTGGCGGCCACCTCCACACCTCCTGGGAAGAACAGGCCCGATCCTGCTGCTGGACCCAGGGAGAGGAAAGCCGAGTGGCACCTCACTCATGCACCTGCGGCTGTCCCTGCTGTTTGTTTTTCTGAAGTCGGTTTTAGCCAGATTTCTGCCACCCAGAGGGTTTCTCTTATTGTAGGGCTAGCATTCTCCAAGAATGAAGGTGAGGGGCCACAGGGCATCTGTGATGCCTGCAAGGTACCCTAGGAGCTGGGCTTGGTGTTCTGGTAACTTGAGAAGACACCAAGCTCATGGCAGCTACCTGGGCCTGTGGGTGATGGACAGGGAAACACCCGCACTGAGCCCCCAGGCAGCCCGGAGGCAGGGAGGGGCTGGGGACCACTCACCCGGCAGCTGCCATCCACACAGACATCCCTCCTGCCAGGCTCGCAGGGCGTCCCATCGACCACAGCCTCCCTGTGCTTGTAGTAGAAGTTCTCCCCCTTGGGAATGCAATTCAGTTCACACTTGTTTGGGGCTGGGGTGGGCAGGAAGGCAAGACTGAGATCCTGAGGTTGGATGACACCCCTCCCCAGGGCCCAAGGCCTACCCTAGCAACAGGAAAGCATGGGTCAGAAAGCCCTACAGCAGCCCCCACCCAAGGAGAAGGGGCCGTCTCCCTGAATCTATTGCACTCTAAGGATCAAGTCGAAGAAAAGTCCCAGGATAAACAAAAAGCAAAGCACTTAAAGAAGTCTACCTCAGCATTATTTACCACAGCTGAGGTGGTTACAACAGGCTATTTTTTTTTTTGTTTTGTTTTTTTGAGATGGAGTCTCACTCTTATTGTCCAGGCTGGAGTGCAGTGGCACAATCTCGGCTCACTGTAACCTCCGCCTTCCTAGTTCAAGCGATTCTCCTGCCTCATCCCCCCCAGTAGCTGGGACTACAGGCACGTGCCACACCTGCCTAAGTTTCGTACTTTTAGTAGAGATGGGGTTTCACCATGTTGGGCAGGCTGGTTTTGAACTCCTAACCTCAGGTGATCTGCCTGCCCCAGCCTCCCAAAGTGCTGGGATTACAGGTGTGAGCCACTGTGCCTGGCCATAACAGGCTACTCTTTAAATAAATTATCAATGGAATATTACACATGCTGACTATGCAGTTGCAAATGATCATTGTGAAGACTATATGGTGTGGGAAGATGCTTAAGACACAGAATGCAAAACGGTGATTAATATGCAATAATTACAAATATGTAAGTGTATATGGAGAGAATAATGTGAAAGAGGCTAAGATGAATGAAATGCTAACAGTGATCTTGTGAAAGGGGCAGGATGAGGGTAACTTTTTCCTGGTTTTAATGTCTCTCAGATGGGATCTCACTGTCTCCCAGGCTGGAATGCAGAGGCACGATCAAAGCTCACAGCAGCCTCCACCTCCCAGACTCAAGTGGTCCTCCAGTCTCAGTCTCTCGAATAGTTGAGACTATAGGCACATGCCACCATACCCACCTATTTATTTTTATTTTTATTTTTAGAGACAGGGTCTCACTACGGTGCCCAGGCTGGTTTAAAACTCCTGGGCTCAAATGATCCGCCTGCCTCAGCCTTCCAAAGAACCAGGATTACAGGCAGGAGCCACTGCACCTGGCCTGGTTTTAATTTTTCTCTTTTGGAGACAAGATCTCACTCTGTCATCCCGGCTGGAGTGCAGTGGTGTGATCTTGGCTCACTGCAGCCTCAACTTCCTGGCCTCAAGTGATCCTCCCACCTCAGCTTCTTGAACAGCTGGGACTACACGTGTGTGCCACCATGCCTAGCTAATCTTTGTATGCCTGGCTAATCTTCGTATTTTTGGTAGAGATGGGGTTTCACCACATTGCTCAGGCTCGTCTCAAATTCCTGGACTCAAGTGATCCTCCTACCTCAGCCTCCCAAAGTGCTGGGATTACGGGCATGAGCCACTGCACCCAACCTTAATTTTTATATTTATCTAAATATATACACATTTTAAAACAACCCAAAAGTACAAACAGGATTATAATCATCTCCACACCGTGGAAGGTATCCCTGTACTATCTTTTTAGACTTTCCTGTGTTCCAATGTTTCTATCATGTGAATATACTCAAATTATTCTTGACATGTGTCCACTTCAGGATCCAGAGGGAATACTGAAAGCTGGAGTCCCACTGGGCCACGCCCACAGCCACGATCCCCACCACACACACACACACACACA
>NC_045439.1:33278178-33344687 GCF_002776525.5 Piliocolobus tephrosceles
GGCCACGCCCACAGCCACGATCCCCACCACACACACACACACACACACACACACACAGAGGATATGAGACTGCCACTGGGCCACGCCCACAGCCACAATCCCCACCACACACACACAGAGGATAGGAGACTCCCACTGGGCCACAACCACGATCCCCCACCACACACACACACACAGGATATGAGTGCTCATTGATCTGGAATCCAGAGTGCCACGGGGTCTCCAGAGGTCATGCGCAGCAAAGCAGGGAAAACGAACACTCAGAAGACTTGTCTTGAGGAATCTTCTGATTCATCTAAAATGCTTAATGACCTACATGTTGGTGTTTACGTGGGTGTTTTTTTCCTGAACTGTATTTATCTAAAAAGTAATGACTTATACCCTCCTCAGAGGTACTCAGATCATTTCCTCTGGCCCCCGGATCCTTGGTAAATGAAGTCTTGGTGTTACCAAGCCCCTTCCAGCCCCTCCTGCAGGATGACCAGCGGGCACCACTCCTACCGCTCCTGGGGCTCCCCACATCCGTCTCTGTGTGACAGGAGGAACGCTTCCCATAGCAGACTGAGCAAAAACAGGGCTCAAAATGGTATAGGCACAATATAGCTTCGTTTGAAAACATACACACATAAGGGGAGGAAGGATGGAAAGACCTCAAAATAGCTGCCATTGTGTTGCCACGGGCATGTGCTGGGGGGAGCGGGGGTGAATGGTGATTGATTCATTATGGGTTGATCGATGGGGTATTTGACAAATGCTGGCTCTGGCAGCACATATACTAAAATTGGAATCATACAGGGATTAGCACAGCCCCTGACCCCTGAGGAGGTATGGTGTGCAAACTCATGAAACATTCCATATTTTTTTAAAAAAAATTATCTGAGAGGCTGAGGTGGAAGGATTGACTGAGCTTGGGAGTTCGAGGCTGCCCAGCTGACACTGCACTGCTGCACTCAAGCCTGGGTGAGAGCCTATCTTAAAAAAAAAAAGAACGAAAGAAAAGAAAGGAAGAGCAGTAGAGAAAGAATGAGAGAAAGAAAAAAAGAAAAGAAAAAAATAAAGAAAAAGAAAGACCTCTTGTTCTCTCACGAGGAACCTCTGCAGACCCTCTCCTCCCCAAAGGTGGGTCCTGTGGTCTAGAAGATTCCCTGTAGATTGCGAGCCACCGCGCCCAGTCAAAAAAAAAATTGGCCGGGTACAGTGGCTCACGCCTGCAATCCTAGCACTCTGGGAGGTCGCTGCGGGCGGATCCCTTGAGCCCAGGAGTTCAAGACCAGCCTGGGCAACACAGCGAGACTGTCTCTAATATACGTGTGTGTATATATATACACACACACACATATATATATATATGACAACGCCTCTATAATACGGCAATAGGAACTGTGGCATCAATGTATGTATACAAGAGGCCCCCGAGAGAGTGGGTCCCGGCCGCGCTCACCGCCGTAGTAGGGCAGCCACCGGTACCGCCGCCCCTGGAACTCAGCTCCGTCGAACTCGGCGCACTGCTCGGCCCGGAAGTCCCGGGCGCCATCGGGGCAGCTCTGCGGGGCAGAGGGGAAGTCGGGGTCCAGGAGGCGGAGTCCGAGGTCCGCCCACCTCCCGCCCCGCCCTGTCACCCCCTCCACCGCCCCAGCCCAGGGAGCCCAGGAATCTCCCTCGCCTGCCGCGTCCGAGCCGCCGGAGGTGGAGTCTGCCCCCCAGACCCCCGGACTCCCGTGCGCGCCCCTCCATGGTGCTCTAGGCTGTGGAGGACAAGGCCAGTCCCCGGGGGGCAGGGCGAGGAAGGGGCTCCCACGCAGCCCTGCTGTAGATTGGCAGGAGGACCCCAAGCTGGGCCAACCGAGCAGCCCCTGGCCAGAGGCGGGCATCCCTGTGGGGACGTCGGCCGGGAGGGGTTGGGGTAGCTGGTGCCCTCGCCCGCGCCCCGTGGGTTTTACCTCAGTGCGACAGGAGCGGTGGCTCCGGGCGGGGCCCACGCAGCTGGCGCCTCCATCTCTCCTGCGGGACCAGAGCACCGGGAGGACCCGGACCGAGACCCAACGTCCCCGCCCCCGTGCTGGGGCTCCCTGCAGGCCCCAACTTCTGCGGGGCTCTCCAGTGGGAGCAGCAAGGTGAGAGGGTGCCCCCCGACCCCATGCCATAAATCTCCTGGCGGGGCGTGAGCGACCCGTGTTGGTACTCGGGAGAAGCGGGACTCAGAGCCCTACCCACCCCGTAGTTTGAATTTAAGGCGGGACCACTCCACTGCCTCTTACGGCAGAGTCCCAGAGAAGACTCCGGGTGCGTGAGATGTAATACCCACCCACCTGGCACAGCCATCCTGCGATCTACGCAGGACATCAGTATAAGGCTCTCAGGATCATTCCTGGTCTCTCATTGCTCCTCACATAGGGTTCTCAGGAACAACCCCTATACTGGGACAGAGGCGCCTCACTACCCCTTCTGTACCCCACCTTCTCCACTGACCCTGCCAGAGTGCAGCGCACACAGCAAGCACTTAATAAATCGCTCGAAATGGGGAACATCTACACTTGGCAAAGAAGCCACAGGAATTGGGAATTGGTTGAAGACTGTTTACTAGTTCCACCAAAATTGACTGCACCTGCCATAGGGCAGGCAGGTGCAGCATCAGGAGCTGGAGACCAGGGGCAGCAGGCAGCACGTGTGCTCCAGCTCAGAGTGGAAGGCCCTGGGAAATGGTTTGATTTCCTGCGCTGAACTGATGCTGCTTCCAGAATGAATCTGCTGCTTGGTGGGTTCTGCTGATGTGGCCAGTGCTAGCCTAGGCCGCGACCACCTAGCCTACCACCCAGAAGCCAGCATCCCCTGCTCCTGCTTTAACAAGCCAGCCCATTTTCGTCTCTCCTACCTCTGGGAGTAGCAGGGGCGCTCCCGGAAACTGACGCCCCCTCCACAGGTCCGGGTGCAGGGGCTCCACTGGCCCCAGGGTCCCCAGGTGTCACTCTGCCGCCTCACCTTGGGAGCCTGCAGAAGACAGGACCATGTATCAGCAGTGCCCACTCAGGGCCTGAGCCCAGAGGCCCCTCCAAAGGATGTTCTGCCTAAAAACACTCCCTCACCCATCAAGGAGCCTGGGATTCTCCCTTCCAGGGCCCACCTTTAGGACTCAGCAACACTGCCGGGCACCCCAAAACATATTCCTTTTCAGAATTAGCCTGCTTTCCTCATAAGGAGCTGAGAGCCAGGCCTGGAGGGCAGGAGCAGGAGCAGGAGCAGCTGGGAAGGGTTTGGAGTTTCAGGGACCACTGCGGGGAGGGACCCTACAGCCAGGGGCAGTCTGAGGGTCCAGGCATTTGTGGGTTAACCGTGATGTAGGGGAGGGGGCCCTAAAAGAAAATAAAGGGAAGCAGCATGGGGGGATCCTGCTAATCTGGCAGAGACTCCCAGGAGTACCCCAATATTCATCCCCTCCTCCCATTGTGAGAGAACCCTTGAAAACTTGATTCAGCTGGGTACCTGGCTGCCCAAAATTAGAAAAAAAAAAAAAATACACTTCCTAGACTTCCTGCGGCTAACTGTGGCTACGTCACTTAGTTCTCATCAGTAAGATGTAAATACAAGTGTTGGGCAGCTGCCGCTAGTAATCTCCTTAAGAGAGAGGCTGCATGAGCCTTTGTCCTTTTCTCCTTCCTCCTATACTCTTTCAGGCTGTCTGGAAAGCAGATGTGATGGCTGGAGTTGGAGCAGCCTTTTAGATTGTGAGGTAACTTGGAAACAGAGGCTTCAAACAGTGAAGCAAAGATAGAAAGACTCTAGAGCCTGGAGGATTTTGTGCAACAGAATAGCCCCAGACTTCTGACCCCTGGGTGTTTATATGAGAGAGGAATCATGTCTGTCTTATTGAAGAACTGCTATTTGGGACTCTACACAGGATTATAATCCTAGCAGATACATTTTCCCACCAGAAAGACTGGACCCCTTGCAGCTGGCATCAGGAATCCACATGCCACACACACATTATCTCATTTCATCCTCACAACAACCCAACAGACCCCACTGCATGAATAAGAAAAGTGAGGCAGAGAGAGGAAGCCACAGAGGAAGAAGTGGGCACAGGAGCCGGCCAGTCTCACTACAGGCCCCTGCTCCCCTGCTGGGGCTGTGCCCCCACCCACTTGGGGGAATCAAATGAGACACTAGGTGATTCCCTGCAGGGTTGAACAGGGATTAGATGTAACTTCACAATTTTGCCAGGAGGCACACGGTGTACATGCAAACATTTGCTGGAAGGGGACTTTCTTTTAGGGTATCACCAGATAAGGCTCTCAGGGAAAAATACCATTCCCACTATTCAGAGAAAGAGCTCAGTGGTCACATAGAAAAGCGGCTGGGCGCAGTGGCTCACTCCTATAATCCCAGCACGTTGGTCTCAAAAAAGAAAAGAAAAGCAGGCTCTTCCTTTCATGGCAGCTTTGCTGGATCTCAGGTGAGGAAGGAGGTTTTCTCATCTCTGGTGCCAAACATCTAGTTATCCTTGTCTTATAACAAAACCCAGAACCCTGAGGCAGAACAAACCATGCACAAACCACGCTAAGCCTGCTGAACCACACACACAACCAAGAAGGAAGGGCTGGCCGGATGAAAGGTCTTAGCTTTCACTTTGTAAAATCATCTACTCCTTCAAGTCTAACTTGAACAAAAATCTCTAAGCTTTCGCAACCGGTGAGCCAAAATATCAAAGTGTTCTCTCAATGAAAGTTAAACTGAAATTTACTTGGATCAAGTTTCTATTTCACAAGGAAGATACTGAGTGTTGAGTGTGAAGGGTGACTTTCCAGAGACAGCCTGCAGCCCCAGCTGGGATTCTGGCACCTGCCCCCCCCACACAGCCTCATCCCACATTTTAAGTATTCAGGAGATGTCTTCAGGGGTGGCTGCTTTCTTAGCTGCTGGCCTGGGCCTGGTTGTCAATTACCCTCTGACCAAGGCCTGTTTGGATGTCTGTCTTGGCTCCTTGGCACAGCAGCCAGCAAAATCCACCCTTCCCCGGAGCTGGGCTGGACATACTGGTGTGGCCAAGGCAACGAGGGGTATCCCTGCAATGGAGCCACTGCCTGGCCATGAGGATAAGGCGGGGGCAGGACTGGTCTGAACAAGGGCCCCCTAAGAGACGTGCTGTTTCCAGAATGCCCTCTTGCCTCCTGTGCCCAGCCCCTATGAGGCAGGTGTCCACTAGCCAAGAGCCCTAGTCTATCCGTCCCATCCTAGAACCATGTTCTGTCCACGCACTCCACACTGTCTCTCCAAGGAATGAAAGCACCTTCAGCCACAGGCAGCATGAGCACACTGTTGCTCTGTAATTACCCAAACCATGAACTGCTGGACGTGGTGTGAAGCCAGAATGAGCTGATCCAGCCAGCCTCACCTGGGGCCTGCCCTCACCTGTCTCATGCTGCTCTAGGTGCCCCGCCCATGCCTCCTTCAACTCCTACCTGGAGCCACTCAGGGGTCCCCTTTCCTGCTGCACTGTTTCCAGGGGAATCAAGTGTCCAATGTGCGTGTGTGTGAGAGACAGAATGCGTGCACACCCGTGTGCAAGTGGGAGCAGAGGCTGAGGCCAGGAACACACAGGCCACCGCCTTTATTCATCTGCTCATTCTGTTCAGGCTGACCGCTGGCAGCATAAGTGATCCAGAGAAGGTGCTCGGACTGGGTGGCTACTGCCCCAGCCACAGAGGGAGGCAGTGGAGCTGTGAGCGGGGCCACACCCCTGCAGACTCACAGAGGGCAGGGAGAGAAGAATTATCCGCCCAGGCTGCACCCAGCCCCATCTGAGACTCACACTGGGAGGAGGCGGCAGCCGGATGAGGCTACTCAGCATAGCCTGAAGGGAGAAAAGGTTTAAGAGAACCAAGGGCACTTTGGAAACCTTGATTTGTTTCATCTGCATGACAACCTCTGGGGTGGACATTATTACCCCCAAATTAGAGCCGTCTAAGGCTTGATTATTTGCCTAGGGTCATGCAGCTGTCAAGGTGGCTCTGGGATTTAATCCTAGGGCCTGGACACTGTCCTGGTGCCCCCTCCACCTGGGCTTTGGCCTTCATGCAGCTGGGCCACCAGCACGTGCTGAACGACCTGAGAGTGGCATTTAGGAAGCAAGGTTCATGGGGTGGCAGAGGGGACCGCGGGTAGCTGGCAGGTGGTGGAGAGGACATGAAAAAGGCTGGCTCTGGCCCACCCTCCACTCCAGCTGTGGCATAGGTTGGGTTCACAGGGCTCTTGAAGTGCCCAATCCCATCTGTGGGATCCACTTCTAGTGGGAGAAGTGCCCGCTGCCATCTATCCTGCCTGCCCCACACACCCCTGCAGAGGAGTCCTTAGCCTCCACCCACAGACGCCAGACGTGCCATTTCCCCCTGACCTCAAGGCAGAAAACAGTTTGGGTCCTTTCTCAGGGATCCTTCCTCTCTCACCTCCTACCTGCCTCACACAGGGGTGGGCAGGGCTGTGGCTCACCCTGGGAGATTTCTCCTGGGGCAGGACAGGGCCCAGCTGCCTCTGCGGCTTCTATTCTGCCAGGCACCAAGCCAGGGCATTACCCAGCTCTGCAGACCCTCTCCTCCCCAAAGATGGGGCCTGTGGTCTAGAAGATTCCTTATACATCCTCAAGACCCAGGGACCTTCTCCAGAGAGCCCTGGCCTTTGGGCCCCTGTTAATGAAACAGCAACTCTGACCACCAGCCAGCTTCCTGTGTCCTCCGTCTTAATTCGCAGTGTAATACCGTAGTCACTAGCGGCATGTGACTGTTTAAATTAATTATGGCCAGGCGTGGTGGCACACGCCTGGAGTCCCAGCTACCTGGGAGGCTGAGGCAGAAGAATTGCTTGAACCCAGGAGGTGGAGGTTACAGTGAGCGGAAATCATGCCAGTACACTCCAGCCTAGGTGACAGAGTGAGACTCTGTCTCAAAAATAAATAAATATTTTTAAAATTTAAAAATAAATTTAAATTAATTAAAGTCAAGTAAAATTAAAACTCACTTCACCCACTTTCAAGTGTTCAATGGACCTAGGGGTTACCTATTGGACAGCAGAGAAACAGGACATTTCCGCCATCTCAGAAGGTTCCATAGGACAGCCCTGCCCTAGGTGCTACCCCAAGGGGAAAGCAAATGACTGGCACCCCAAACCTCTAGGCCCAAACACCCCAGCTTAGGGGAAACTGTGGCTCCAGGCAGAAGACAGGTGTCTGGTGGGATGGGCCACCCAGCCTTGCACCTTGACTGGTTCCAGCATTGCCTGCACCTGTCCTTCCACCTTGGAAGACCACCTGAGGGAGGGGGTTCTGCAGCACTGGCGGGGACTCCATGGAGTGCTCCCATCACCTTCTGAAGGAGGGAAGCCCTGAGAAGGTGCCATTCCTACAAACTGCGCCCTGCAGCCTGACGGGCCGTTCTGAGCACCCTGGCCAGCCGGCTTCAAGTGCCCAGCCCTTTCTGAGGGAGCTCAGCGGCGCGGGCTCGCCTCCTCCCAGCCCATCATCCCTTTTCTGGGGACGCGGCCCGTGGGCCCGCTCGTCCTCGTCCCCGCCTCCCCTGCAGGGTCTTCTCGGGGGCCGGGCAGGGCCGCACTCACCGAGGACCCCGGCGCTGGAGCCAGCAGCAGCGGCACGAGCAGGAGCAGCCGCATCTCAGCCTGCAGGAGACGCAGCGGGTTAGAGCGGCCGGGGCTCCAGCAGCTGTTTTGGCCGCGGGCGCGAGTGTGTGGGCGCGTCGCTCCCTGTGGCCCACAAGTGACCAGGAGACCCGCAACGGGACCGCCGGGCGCGCCTCGGAGCACCTCAGAGAACACAGCGTGCGGGCGCCGCGCCGGACAGCTCAACATGTGAGCGAGAAACGAATGGCCCATCCGCAACTGGCAGAAGTTCAAGAACAACTTGTTTCAGGGTTCCAGAGGGATAAAACAAGAGAGAGCAATTAAAAATACTTCTATGTGGTTGAAAAACAAGGAGTTCAGAATCCGAGTAATTAGACTATTTTAATTCAGCAAGATTCCTTTTAAAAAAGCTATTACGTCAGATGTTTAAAAACTCCTAATAGAGGCTAAAAATAAATCAAGTCTCTGAAGACACTTTGAAAACTCAAATGTTCTAAAAATGTTAATTGTATCCCATTTAAAACCTAGGCCAGCATTTCTCGGCACAGGGAAGATCCATAAGCAGCCTCCAGAACCGGCGTGTGCACAGTGCAGTGTGTGGTGGTGCAGCGCGTGCGCCCTGAAGGTGCAGTGTAGTGTGCAGTGCAGTGGAGTGTGTGCTCAGGGCAGTGTGCAGTGCAGTGTGTGTGGAGTGTCTGTGGTTGCATGTGTGCGTGCATGGAAGGTGCATGTGCAGTGTGCAGGGCAGGTCTATGTGCAGTCTGGTGTGTACTATTTGCTGCAGGTGTCCAGTCTGTATACACACTGTGCAGTGTGTATGTGTACATACATGTCTCTGTATCGCAGAATGACATAAGCAATGTGCGCCACTCAGTGCAAAACATTAAAACAAGTACCAGCGTGTAGATTTGAACTTTAAAATCTGTAATTCCACCAATGTTCTAATTTTTTAAGGTATAAAATGACTTCTGCTTACAACCATAAAAGACAGCATACAGAAGCCAAGCTCAGCAGAAATGTAACCTGGCACATTGAACAATGTACACACTCGTTAATTTGGCACAGTGAGTCATTGGGTCATTATTCTTGTGGTCAAGTTCGAGATTCCTGGGGTTGGAGGGTGAGGGAGGAGAGTTGCTGCCAGGGCCCTGCCTCTGCTCTGTCGGGGGCAGTTCCCAGAGCAGGAGCCCCCTGCTAGGGCTGGGCTAGGCCTGCTAGGGCGGGCGAGGCTGAGGAAAAGACGGGGAAAAGAAGAATTTTACTTAAAATTACTCAGAACACCACCGCCTCCGCTGCAATTGCACTGAACTCCAAGCTCGTATCTGCCATTCCAAAGTCTGAAAAGTTTAGTTTTTTCGGTTCATTTGGTGGCAAACAACCCCTTCGACTTCAAGACCAGTCCGGGATCTGGTCACGGAGCCACTCCGAGGGCGGTGGAACCTCGATCTCTCCTGCCTCCCGAGGGCAAGGACCGGGTGGCCCCGGCCACGCAGGGTGGGCGCCCTCAACGTGATATTCCTGGGGAACGTGTCTGCCTTGGGCTAGGGCCGCAGGCGGCGGCCGGCACACAGGGGCGCAGAGGGCGGGAAGGCGGGTGGCCGCCGAGCGAGCCTCCCCCTGCACTGTCCCCAGCCGACTTGGGGACCGCCGCAGTCCGCAGACGCCCGTCCCCGTGGTCCCGGCGCACGGCCCTCCCCTGCATCGGTCGCGCCCTGACCAGCCACCCCGCGTCCCCACCCCAGGAACTTGCCGCGCACCCCCGAGGCGGCGAGGCGCGGTTCCCACGGGAGGCCCGGGGTGGCCGCGCAGGTGCCGGCAGCCGCAGGGGCTCCCGGACGCTCCAGGCCCGCGGCTCAGTGGCACCTCCCGGGAGGGGCAGGCAGTCTCCAGGGCCTCGCCTTCACCACGCGCCCGGAGCGGCGTCCCCCTGAAGGAAGGTCCCATCGGGCGGAGGGTGGGCGCGGGGACCGCCCCTCACCAGCTCCCCGGCTCCCGGCATTTCCTTCCCTCCCGGCTGGAGGCGCGCGGTGCCGAGCGATGACCCGGCGCCCACCTCAGGAGAGCGAGCCGGGGCGGGGTCTCCTCTGCGGACCCCCACTTTCTCTGACACTTCAGTCGCCGTGAGCCAGGCAAGCAAATTCCTACAGAAGCCCCGGGGTGCGCCGCCCCCGCCTCTGGTCGCCCGCGGGCTTCCAGTCCCTCCGCCTCCCTACCTGTCTTCGCGGGCGCCGGGAGGCCGCACCCAGGGCCGCTCCGTCGGTGCCCGCCCAGGCCCAAGCCTGCGAGGTCGGCTGGGCCGCAAGGAACGCCCGCAGGGGTGGGACTTTCTCTCTCCGCCGCTGCCTGGCCTCATCCTCCACCCCGCCCGGTCTCCCTTACCCACCTCCAATCCCCGTGGGAGGACAGAGCCCTTCGGAGAGGCCCTCGTGGTGACTGGTGTTGCCCGGGGCCTCCACCCGCTTGGGCCTGTGCCAAGGCTTGGCTCATCCTCCACTCTGTGGTCACCCTGTCTGTCCTGCCTTGGGTCAGCGCCAGTCACTTATCCAATGCCATTTCCCTTTGCCCAAGCCTTCTAGCTTTGCCCTGTCCGCTCCTCTTCATGCCTACCCTACACACAACACACCTCTGTGTCCAGCCACTTCCTTCTCCTCCACCCCTGGATCCTGTTCTTCAGCCACAACTGAGTTCCTCCACACACACTGCTGTGACCCATCTCCAAGCACCTTTTCTCACTCAGCATGCACTCTTCCAATCCCCTCTACCTCTCAAACCCCTACTCAGCCCTCAAAACCTTGGTCAAATGTCCCTTTCCTTCCTTTCTTCTTTCTTTCCCTCCCTCCCTTCCTTCCTCTTTTCTTTCTACTTTCCTCCTCCCTTTCTTTCTCTTTCTTTTCTTTCTACTTTCCTCCCTCCCTTTCTTCTTTTTTTTTTTTTTTGAGACGGAGTCTCGCTCTGTCGCCCAGGCTGGAGTGCAGTGGTGCTAGCCGGGCTCACTGCAAGCTCCGCCTCCTGGGTTCACGCCATTCTCCCGCCTCAGCCTCCTGAGCAGCTGGGACTACAGTCGCCCACCACCACGCCCGGCTAATATTTTTGTATTTTCAGTAGAGACAGGGTTTCACTATGTTGGCCAGACTGGTCTCCAACTCCTGACTTCAGGTGATCCGCCCACCTCAGCCTCCCAAAGTGCTGGGATTATAGACGTCAGCCATCGCGCCCAGACTTCTTCCTTTTTTAAATAGCAACAGGTCTCTCCATTTTGCCCAACCTGGTCTCCAACTCCTGAGCTCAAGCAGTCTTCCCACCGTGGCCTCTCAAAGTGCCACCGTGCCCAGCATGTCACCTGCTTTCGAAGCCATCTCCACACCACATCAGGCCGATGGGTGCATGTCCTGCCCCCTTGGTTTCCGTCCCTGTTGCTGTGGTTTGCTCAGCTGTGAATCCCGGAGGTCAGGGCCTGCCATGCAGCCCGACCGCCTGTGCCAGGGCACTCATTAGCATCAAGGCAGGGGCTCAACATGTGATCAACTAAATTTGTTTTCCTGGTTGTCCTTTTTCACAACCAAGACACTCTTTGCCTGCCATTCCTTTTTTGAAACTGGAATTCACTCATCTGTAGAAACTGGTCCTGGGCACGAGGGAGGTTGGGGGGAAGTTGGGGGGAGGTTGAGGGGGGGTGGCGAAGGCTGATCCCCTTCCCCACGCTCTTTTGCCTTCAGCCCCTTGCTGGCCCTGCCGCTTCTCCCTTGGCCTCATTTGGGCAAAGAGAAGTCACCAGTGGGAAGCTCAGCCCCGCTTCAGTGCCCCGGCTCCTGCAGCTCCCTGTTTGGACAAAATTCTTATTAAAATATGGCCAGTTTAAATCAGTCTAAATCAGGCGCATTTCTTACCTATCAATGAAGACAGGAGGAGCAGCAGCTGTAGCAGGGCCCCTGGAGAGTTGTGTGAATTCTTAAGCAAAGATAAAGCTTGGCAGAGAAAGGGGAGTGCAATCATGCAGCCTCTCTGAAAAGGAGAAGCACTTCTTCCATTCAACAAGCCCCGCTCCCTGCCCCCACCAGCTGGGACTTTTCTGAGCTTGGTCAAAGGTCCTCTGTCAAGTGGGAGGAAAATGCTTCTCCCGCTGCAGGGTGGGGGAATCTGAGGCCCAAGGAGCTCACTTTCCTGCTGTGTCCCTGCTTTTCCTGTGATCCGTTCTTCTCAGACACCCAGGGCTGTGATTACTTACACCTCACCCCAGCTGCAAAGTGGACCCTGAGGTTGGGAGGCAGAACCCACACACAGTGGTAAGGGCCTGTCTTAGACCTACCAGCCAGGCCCTACCAATTACTGGCTTGGGTGGGAATTTCTCTTTAAGCTTCATTTCTCCTCTGCCTGCCTCACAGAGATGTGGTGAACAGAACTGATGCATTACAATAGGGTGGTTTAGAAAGAATAGTCCAGGAAAAAGTGTAAGACCTTCCTTCCCATTCTCAATTCCCCTCTGCACTGGCCCTATGCCACTCACTGGCTGCGCCTGAGACCCCCTTGCATTGGGGGTTTGGGGAAGCCTGGGGCGGAGGCAGACCTGGACTGGAAGGCTGCTCTGCTTTTCATTGTGTGTGCACTTGGGCAGGTCAGGTCACCTCCTTAAGCCACAACTTGCTCACTTGAGACTCATACAGCAGGTGGTGGAGTGGGGAACTTCCTACTTCCATAAAATTCCTACTAGATGCTGAATAAAAGTTCTGATCTGGGCACAGTGGCTCATGCCTGGAATCCTAACACTTTGAGAGGCTGAGGAGGGAGGATTGCTTAAGTCCAGGAGTTCATAACTAGCCAGGGCAACACAGTGAGACCCCCCATCTCTACAACTTTTTTAAATTAGCCAGATATATGGTGGCAGTTGCCTGCAGCCCAAGCTAGGGGTCACCAGTCCCCAGGCCACGGACGGGTACCTGTCCATGGTCTGTTAGGAACGGGCACACAGCAGGAGGCCAGCAAGCATTACTGCCTGAGCTCCGCCTCCTGTCAGATCAGTGGCAGCATTAGGTTTTCCACAGGAGCATGAACCCTGTTGTGACCTACTCATGCAAGGGTTCTAGGTTGTGTGCTCCTTATGAGAATCTAATGCCTGATGATCTGAACAGAATGAGGCTTTAGACTGTAAGTTTCATCCTGAAACCATCCCAGCCCGCCCCCAGATCTGAAAAAATTCTCTACCATAAAACTGGTCCCTGGTGCCAAAAAGGTTGGGGAATGCTGGCCAAGCTACTTGGAAGGCTGAGGCAGAAGGATCAACTGAGCCTGGGATGTCGAGGCTGCAGCAAGCTGCAGCAAGCTATGATTGCATCACTGAACTCCAGCCTGGGCAGCAGAGTGAGACCCTGTCTCTAAAAACTTTTTTGTTAAATTTCTCTGTCCCATGCTCCCTCTTTGTGTATCCTCAGTTCTCTACATTTTCATCATCTCTGCAGATTGCAGATCTAAGGATGAGGCTAAGAAAGAAGTGGCCAGATCTCTTTGTGTGGTTGGGTTGGGATGGAAGGCTGGAGAGAAGAAAGAGGGCAAAATGCCAAGAGCCTCCAGGCTCCCAGGATTCACCTCCTCCAGGAAGCCTCCCTGTGCATCTGCCGCTGCGCTCCCACTGGTGCCGGACTTTGCCCTAGCACTTTCAAACTACTGCAGTGATACAGTTGCTTCTCTTTCTCTCTCATAATTGTGAACATTGGAAGGGCAGAGATTCATTTTCATGTTATACCCTGTACCAGAGGTTCGTGGTGGCCCTGAAGGTTTGCCTCAGGAGAGGGGCTATGAGAAGTGTAGCTGGTGACCAGCCTCCAGTGGCTGCACTCAGCCCCACACCACGTTCTGAAGGCTCCCCCTGCACCTCCATCTCCCCGCAGTTTAACTTGACAGACGCTCCCCTGCAGATCTCTCACACATCCAGTCCCATCTCGGCCTCGGCCTCAGAGGGCCTGAACCAACCCTTGGGGTTCTTGGTTGCACACCACAGAAAAAGATTGAGTCAGCTTAATCAGGAGAGTTGCTTAGAGGAGGGGCGCTGGGAGATCGCAGATTGACAGGAGGGCTGAAGAATCAGGCACGGGAATGGGCCGAACCCCCGATACCTAGTTGTGGTCCAGGAGCAGTTCCAGTCAGGATCTATGTTGCCCTTCAGCTGCACGCCGAACTCGTGTCACCACCACTTTTAGGCAATGCTGACACATGCCATCCCTAGGAGAAACCCTGAAGGGTCCTCGTAGACTCACCCCCCACAGGAACATGCCTGTGCCCTGATGGCCAGGACCTGAGAAACAAGAATTGGCGGGTCCCCAGGTGGAAGTTCAGATGGCAGCTGCCCCAGAAAACACATGTCCACCAGGACAGGGTATTTGTTGAACTCCCATTGAACTGAATCTAGAGGATGTTGCTTCCCTCTTCCTTCATTTGGAGGTTGTTCATCCAAGTATCTGAGTGCCTACGCCGTGCTGGAAGCTGGGAGAGACCTGTCTAGTGGTGGCAACCATTTCAGCTTCGCTCGGTGCAGGAGGCAGCGCTGCTGTGCAGGTGGATTCCTTCTCACAGTGTTTGGTGTAGGTGCTCCCACCATGGCTCTTTTCAAGCTACCAAGACATGGAGTTGGGAAGAGACGCAATCACCTCTCCCAGGCGTGGGCTCCAGCACACTAGGTCTGCTCTCAGGAAGTTTACAGTCTAGTGGGGACTTGCATTCTAGTGCTGCGTGTGTCAGTTTAGACTAAACTGAATTTTACAATCAGAGTATTCAAACGTTTTTACTATAAAAGTCATAGAACCGATGCCACAGCCCACTAGGAATCCAAAAGGAAAAAAGACAAGACACTCCACATCTGAGGCTGTCTGCATTTATTTCTCTAACTTCTCCCCGCCCCCCAATACATATATTCATTTCCCTTAATACAGTCATTCAAATGCTGGGAACAGCGGGAAGGCGAGGGTCAAAACTCCACTCCGTGCTGTGCTTCCAGATGCCACCTCAACCTTCCTTCCCCCATCATGTTGCCATATCCAAGTCAGCTCTTTGAAGCACCATGCCAGGCCACTGGAGTGGGAATTCAGGGCTCAGTGTGTCTGACAAGTGGCTGTCAGGAGATAAGCCACCTGGCCTTTGGAGGGGACTTTCACCCTTAAAGCTGAGACAGAAACACACAATAGCTCCTCCCACCCTTCCTGCAGACAAGAGGGCCATCCAGAGGGAAAGAACAGGAATTCCTGGGATGTTTCCTCAGTGACATCGGGCCCACGCTGACTCGGATCCGGAAAGGGCACGGGAATGCGGAGGCAGGACGGTGCCTGGGGAAGGAGAGCAAAGACAGTGGGAAAGGAAGGGGCTTTCCGATGCTGATTCTGACTGGATCCCAGCCAGCAGCTCCAGCAGGCAGAGCTCTCGTCCCCTCTGCCCACAGGCGAACACAAACTCTGACCACAGGGACCCCAACCACGGCCTCCTTTGGAGAAGCTGGTTGAGACATTAGGGGAGCTGCTGTGAGGAACCCACCCTCACTTCCCAAAGGGGAGAGAGCTCCTGGCCCAGACCCCACAGAGGTCGGTGTAAGGCGTGGAGCCCGCTCAAGGGCACAGGCCTGGAGGGTGTCCCCAGGCCTCGAAGCTCCAGGTGGGCACCCCAGACTCCCAGGCAAGCCTGATGTCCTGTGGCCGCATGGTGGCCCCATGGATGGTTGCAGAGGGCAGCAAGTCCCTTTTCTCTTGCGACGGATCCTGTGAGCCAGGCTCCGGGGTCCCTGGTGCTGTCCCTGGGGGGCTGTCATGGAGAGGGGCCCTGGATTGGTAGCCCCAGAGGGCAGCAGTCAAAGCCGTTTAGATCCTTTCCTCTTTGTCTCACCCTCCACCATGCTCCTGGGGCCCTTCTCATCTGCGCTGTGGCTTCGGCCTCTGCACCTGAATGGTTCTCAGCCCAGACACTGAGAGACAGCCTGTGTCTCGGGCCAAAGACCTGGAAACACAACCCAGAGGTCGGTGGGCCGGTGCCTCGTAATCCTAAAACAAGACCTCCCTGAAGCTGAAGGGAGGGGAAATAACTCTTTTCTTTTCTTTTTTTCTTTCTTTGCGGTGCTTCTCTAGCTCTCATTTCTGTGGGGACCTGTTATCCTAGACCCCTGCTTTATAGTATAATACCATGGAAAGATGTACAGACACAAAACTGGGTCTAAGCTCTTTATTTTTACAGCTTTCGTATCACTGTAATTCTGTATATCTAGGTCCTGATCCCTTATCAGAAACTCTTGGGGCCAAACGTGTTTCAGAATTGAGAATTTTCCAGGTTTTAGCAGTTACTAAACTGCATATTATGTAATACTCCCAGTAGGTTGGAAGCCCTCTTTTCACCATCTTGGCTCACTGCAACCTCTGCCTCCTGGGTTCAAGCAATTCTCCCGCCTCAGCCTCCCCAGTAGCTGGGATTACAAACACACGTCACCATGCTCAGCTAATTTTTGTATTTTTAGTAGAGACAGGGTTGCACCATGTTGGCCAGGCTGGTCTCGAACTCCTGACCTCAGGTGATCTGCCCACCTTGGCCTCCCAAAGTTCTGGGATTACAGGCATGAGCCACCGTGCCTGGCCAGAAGCTCTCTTTTTTTTTGGTTTTGTTTTGTTTTGTTTTGTTTTTTGAGACGGAGTTTTGCTCTGTTGCCCAGTCTGGAGTACAATGGTGTGATCTTGGCTCACTGCAACCTCCACCTCCTGGGTTCAAGCGATTCTCCTGCCTCAGCCTCCCGAGTAGCTGGGACTATAGGCACATGCCACCACGCCTGGCTAATTATTTTGTATTTTTAGCAGAGACGGGATTTCACCATATTAGCCAGGATGGTCTCAATCTCCTGACCTCGTGATCTACCTGCCTTAGCCTCCCAAAGTGCTGGGATTACAGGCGTGAGCCACCATGCCTAGCTACAAGCCCTCTTTAATCAAAATCAACGAGCAAAACAACCACACATACATACTCATAGTTCTGCTGCAAAACACAAATGTCCTCCTAAAGGGCATAAATCAAGACTCTAAATCGCCTCGCAGCAGTTCAGTCAGGTATTATGGACAAATTTATAAGAAATCTTTCAGTTTCCAGAGCTTTGTAAATTTTGTACATTAAACACAATATAACGCAGAGCAGATGGGATTCAGATGAGCAGCATTTGCGTGATGTGGTGGGCGGGGTGGTCTACTGCAATCACGGCCTGGTGGTGCCGTGAATGTGGCCCAAGCTTGGGGGCAGGGAATAGGGAGGCATGAAGCCTGGGCAGTCTTGGGTCTGCCACTCATTGGCTGTAACATCTCAGGCAAGCCAACCTTCCTGCATGGCAGTTTTCTCATTTTTAAAAGACAATAGATTGATGTAAATAAAAATAAATACAAAAATTGAAAATTCCCAGGAATCCACCACCCCTAACTCTGAGAACAAAGTGAGGCAGCAGAAAGCTGGAGGTGGCATGCTCTCCGAAGGGGAGCGGCACACACCCGTGTCCACCAGGGCCTCCAGCACAGGCCTCCAGGCAGCACCGGCACTGAAAGGCAGACTGTGATGGGCTGTCCTGCTTGGTCAGAGCTGGGAGCTGAGGCCTGGCTGGTCAGTGTCTCTCACACCAGAGCTTGTGACCTTAGGATCACAGGAAGACACTGAATAAATAAGACACAGGTCCTGGGAACATCAACTTTAAGATTAGGAGTGTGTATGGTGGTGTCAAATATTTTTGGTGATGGTTTATTATTATTTTTTTTTTTGAGACGGAGTCTTGCTCTTGTTGCCCAGGCTGGAGTGCAGTGGCACGATCTTGGCTCACTGCAACCTCCGCCTCCCAGGTTCAAGTGATTCTCCTGCCTCAGCCTCCTGAGTAGCTGGGATTACAGGTGCCCGCCACCATGCCCAGCTAATTTTTGTACTTTTAGTACAGACAGGGTTTCGCCATGTTGGCCAGGCTGGTCTCGAACTCCTGACCTCAGGTGATCTGCCCGCCTTGGCCTCCCAAAGTGCTGGGATTACAAGCGTGAGCCACCGTGCCCAGCCGTTTTTGTTTTTTTTTTTTTTGATCTTGGCTCACTGCAAGCTCCACCTCCCGGGTTCATGCCATTCTCCTGCCTCAGCCTCCAGAGTAGCTGGGACTACAGGTGCCCACCACCACGCCCAGAGAATTTTTTGTATTTTTAGTGGAGACGGAGCTTCACTGTGTTAGCCAGGATGGTCTCGATCTCCTGACCTCGTGATCTGCCTGCCTCGCCCTCCCAAAGTGCTGGGATTACAGGTGTGAGCCACCGTGCCTGGCCTTTTTTTTTAAAAAAAACACTAAAACACGTCTACAACAATACGCATGAACCTCAAGGACTTTACGCTAAGTGAAACAAGCCGGTCACAGAAGAATGAACATTGGTCATCCCACTCCTGTGAGGTTCCTGGAGTAGTCAAATTCACAGAGACAGAGCTGGAATGGGGGTGCTGGAGGCTGGGGCAGGGAGGGGGAGTGTTTTGTGGTGAGGAAGGAGCTCTGGAGATGGGCGTGTGATGGCTACACATCTCTGCAAAGGAACTTAATGTCACCAAATGCACACTCAAAAATGGTTAGGATGGTACATTTTATGTTGTATTCTACCCAGTAAGACAATAAAAAGCAGACATTATGAAATAAAACTTTTGGTTTTGGTAAAACTCTAGAGAACTCTCCACCTGAGGCTGCCACCTTGGACTGTGTCCTCACCCCTCAGTGTTTCTGTTCTGTCACTTGAGCAACTTCAGTGAGAAAGTTGAGAGAGGCTGTCAGACTGCGTTCCCAAGGCCCACTCAGACGAAGATTCGGTTCCACAGAAACAGGTCCAGTGCCCCCCTGTCCTGGACAGTGCTGGGGGCGCAGCCTCTCCCACTTACCTGCGGGCAGAGATGCTGGGAGCGCTCCTCCTCCTCCTCCTCTGTAAAATGGGGCTAACAGGCCCTACCCATAGGGTGGGGTGAGGACAGGAGACAATGCCTGTGATGGGCTTGGCATAGTGTCTGTGGCATATTAAGGGACACGCTCAAGGGACATTGGTTTTATGAAGCAGTACCTTCCTCTGGGGCTTTTCTTGGTTAAATGCGGGGTTTTAACAACCGTACTATTCTTTATCTCCCCTGCATCCAATGTGGTGGCATTGACCCAGGACAAACCCATACATTTCTCCAGATGTCACAATCGTGACCTGGGGGAGGAATCCTGTTTGGATTCATCCTGACCACCATTTATAAATTCAGGTCTCCTGAGGGGATGACGCTGGTTGACTTTGGCTCCGCACTAAATAGCACAGCCTTGTAAATAGGGGCAAAAGCTGGTTAATGTTTGTTCTCACAACAATTCCCACACACATGCCCTATTGACATCATTCTGCACGGAAATCCCCTCCCGTGGACCCCGCAGCCACCCCTACAGTCCTTCATTGACTCACCATTTATTGAGCAACTGCCAGGAGTTTCAGAAATGGGATGGCGCTCAAGTTCCCTGGAGGGTCGGGCAGCGGCAAGGTGGCCGCTCGGTCTGGTATTTGCCATCATTAGCTCCTGTCACCAGGCTCGGAGGCATCAGGGTGACCCAGGCATTTCCCTTTGCCTGTCCAGGGAGCCAGAGTCTGCAGACAAAGGCGGGGCTCGCTCTGAAAGCGACAGAGGCAAGGGAAGACTCGGGAATACCAAACCACAGGGAAATGAGAGAATCAGGTCCCCAGTCCCTCCCAGCCTGGGGCAGAATCCTCGGGCAGAGCAATCTGGCAAGGAAGGAGCTTGGAGGAAAATGCGCTGGAGATGGGCCCTGTCCAGGGAGCGAGGAGTGGAGGGAGGGGCCGCGGGAACATCTGGGTTGGCCAAGTTCCCAGTGGGGAGATGGGGCCAGACTTGTCTCCAGCATTGGGGCGGGCTAGGGGGCCCTCCGCGGGGTGGCGAGGCCTCACCCTCTTTCCCACCGCCATGGAGCACTGCCAGGAAGATAGGGTAAAGGAGCCCATCAGTTGGCTGGCAGAGCAGCAGGGCCCCAGGCAGGGTCTTGGTGGCACTCCAACTCTCTCAGACTTGGAATGGGCCTCCCTTCACAGGAATGTTTACCAAAGTATGTTTTGACTTAAAAACAAAAATCAATTCATGCAATAATTACCAAATACTTGGAGCATCTTGGGGAACCGTGTTATTACGTATCTTTAATGAGAAAAGTTACATGATCACTTGTAACATGTCTATGCCTTTATCCATAGCACAAGAGGGGAAAGCGGGAATTCCGGTCCTTGACAGTTGAGAAAACAGAGTCCCCAAAGGATGACCTGCCAGGTGTGGACAGGCAGAGAAGCCAGGTCCCTGTCTCCTCCCTCAAGTGGGCTGCTCTGGCTCAGTGAGCAGCACCCTACATCGCCAGTGCAAACGGCCTGTGCCATCAACAGCACGCTAACCCAGGCAGGCTGGCTTCACTTTCAGGTCTGACAGAGGCCGAAGGATCTAAAACATCCTAGAATTAATTTCTGGATGCCCACAGAAGTAACCTGAGAGCCAGAGAAGCCACATTTACAAAACGTGAAACACTGGCCGGGCACAGTGGCTCACGCCTGTAATCCCAGCACTTTGGGAGGCCGAGGCAGGCAGATCACCTGAGGTCAGGAGTTCAAAAGCAGCCTGGCCAACATGCCGAAACCTCGTCTCTACTACAAAAATTAGCTGGGTGTGGTGGCGGGCGCCTGTAATCTCAGCTACTCGGGAGGCTGAGGCAGGAGAATCACTTGAGCCCAGGAGGCAGAGGTTGCAGTGAGCCGAGTTCACGCCATTGCACTCCAGCCTGGACAACAGAGGGAGACTCCATCTCGGAAAAAAAAAAAAAACCATAAACATAAAAATAAATAAATAAACAAAAATGTGAAGCACTGGCTCAGCTCTCCCAGCCCCGGCCTAGGGGGCAGATATGAAATAAACCAAAGTGACGGCAGACACCCTTGCAACCAAGCATGGCCTCAGACTGTGCTTGGCCCTGTGCAGGTTCCCCAAGATAAAAAGCCTTTCCCCTTCTGCTGGGATGTTCCAGTCCTCAAGCCTGGTGACATTTTAAACTGGATGACTTTGGAGCTGGGTGATTATAGATGACTTTGGAACTGGGAGCTGGGGGAAAGGAAAGCTGGGTTGGGAGAAACCAAAATAAGGCCTCCCAAGCAGACGTCCCCTGAGGGAGGAGGAGGCACGAAAGCCATTTTTGACATTTCAGAAAATCTGAAGAACTCTCACATTCATGTATAAATGTATAAACTATAAATCAATTATAAATGTATAAATCATACATCTAGCCCACGTAAATTAAAACTCAGTTATCTCACTAAACAAGTTTAATATTATTTTATGATATATGTGGGTAAATCTGATTAGTAAACAGAAAAACCAGTTATTACCTAGTAAGTCATAGGACAACATTTTTGAAAACCTGAATGCAAGATAAAGTTCCAAATTTCTCTCTGTGGTTTCTCATCGAGCATTTGAAAGACCACCATGTCTCCATCCCTGCATGGAGACCCACTAGCCCTGAAAGCACTCTCTTAAATTCAGGTATTTAAATGTGGCATCATGTTTATCTAGCTCCAAGTCTTGTTTCCCCTTTACATCATACATGTACCTCTATCCTTGAGTTTAGTCTACTACCGAGAAAACAACTCACAATCAGACTTTCACCTACAGGTCCACCTTGAAGTATGCTATAGGTTTACTCTATAAGGATAAGAAAATCCTTTCCTCTTATGCAGAGAAATTGACCTTGGGTTATGTATAGTCTATATCAAATCCTATGCTATTAAAAAAAAAAAAAAAAAGTAGGCAGGGCGCGGTGGCAAATGCCTGTAATCCCAGCTACCCAGAAGGCTGAGGCAGGAGAATCGCTGGAACCCAGGAGGCAGAGGCTGCAGTAAGCCAAGATCGCAGCACTCCAGCCTGAGCGACAGAGCAAGACCCCATCTTAAAAAAAAAAAAAAAAAAAGGTAGAAGAAACAGAGGCAGCAAGAGCATGTCTCCCTTTCTGCCAACAATTAGGACTTGAAACAAATCTGGTTCTCAAGGCTTTTCCTGTGTCTCCCTTTGAAGGGCGCGGCATACCAGGCACAGGGCAGTCCATGCGAGTCAATCAGCCTTCTCCAAGCATGGGACACTCTACATGTCGAAAGACCCCTGTGGTAGATTGGGTCGTCATCCTCTAGGTCACCACAAGTCATGTGGTGAAGGAGATATATTCTAAGTAAATATGAAAACAGATTTGGTTAGCTAATTGAATTTTCCTCTGAATAAATCATCACCTTTATTCAAAAACCAGTTATCCATAGGTGTCTCCCAAACACTCCTGTCTTCCTGATTTTTAGTACAGTATATGTCCTTTGCCTTCTTGGCCAATTCAGGCTTTTCCCCTCTTTCCAAACTCAGTTCAAAGCTTTATTTCTGGCCTGGCACAGTGGCTCACTCTTATAATCCCAGCACTTCGAGAGGCTGAGCTGAGAGGATCACTGGAGCCCAGCAGTTCAAGACCAGCCTGGACAACAAAGCAGGACCCAGTCTCTACACAAAATAAAAAATAACTAGCCAGGCATGGGGGTGCACACCTGTAGTTCCAGCTACTCAGGAGGCTGAAGTGGGGGGATCATTTGCACCCAGGAGTTCAACAATGCAGTAAGCCATGATCATGCTACTACACTCCAGCCTGGGCGACAGAGCCAGACCTTGTCTCCAAAACAACAAAAAACCTTCTTTCTGAGAAATTTCTGATTTTAAACCCCTGCTTTTGTGGATCTCTCCTTTACTCTGCATTCTCATTCGAATGACAAGTCAACATTACACTCGTTGTACTCAAGGATGCTGTCATTTCACTTTTAACCAGATCCTAAGCTACTCTCCACACCGCACACAGAAGGGTCCCCAGGGAGAAGGTGTGGCATGGGCTGACGGAAAGCCACGGAACTTACCCAGAGACACAGGAAACCCAGCCTTGTTATCCTTGCTTCTCAACCCTGCTCAGAGTCCCTCCTCATTCTCATCAAAAACACCACTGTCTGGACGCCTAAAAATCAGAAACCTCTCCCAAGCCCTGATGCCTCTGTAGGAGACTCCACAGACACTGCCTAAAAGAGCCATGAAAACGAATGATGCCTCCAATTCTCAAAGGAGGGAATAAACACGCCCTGCTTCCTGAGGCCCTTGGCAGATGTAGCCGGGAGCACATCAATCTCTTATCTGCCCTTCTGAAGACCATGGCCAACTGTCGTTTTTCTGCCATAAACACATTTCTGATCATTTCCAACATTCTATGTTACTTATCGTTTAGAAACAAAAGGTTTTGTCAAGTTTGGGGATGGAGAGGACATTCTATGCTCTACCAGGTCAATAAAGTAATGTTGCTTTCTCTCATTAGTGTGACCTACCTAATTTCTTTAAAAAATAATCCTCCAGCACTTATCTGCACTGTACAACATACATGTCTTATAAGTTTATAGTTTGTTCTGACACATTTACATTAGTGTGAAAGTTGTTAGAAAAAGTACCTTTCAGAATGTAAAGGATAGCTGCTTTGAGGTTTTTATAAACAGATTTAATATTACATTCTTCAGAGGTGTGGCATGCTATAATCCATACCACTTTCTTATGAGTTAAGAATAGAAACAATGCATTTGTTTCTATATATATATATATATATATATATTTTTTTTTTTTTTTTTTGAGACGAAGTCTCGCTCTGTCGCCCAGGCTGGAGTGCAGTGGTGAGATCTCAGCTCACTGCAACCTCTACCTCCCGGGTTCAAGCGATTCTTGTGCCTCAGCCTCTCGAGTAACTGGGACTACAGGTGCCTGCCACCATGCCCAGCTAATTTTTGTATTCTATTTTTTTTTTTTTTTGAGACGGAGTCTCGCTCTGTCGTGTGGGCTGGAGTGCAGTGGCCGGATCTCAGCTCACTGCAAGCTCCGCCTCCCGGGTTTAGGCCATTCTCCTGCCTCAGCCTCCGGAGTAGCTGGGACTACAGACGCCCGCCACCTTGCCCGGCTAGCTTTTTGTATTTTTTAGTAGAGACGGGGTTTCACCATGTTAGCCAGGATGGTCTCGATCTCCTGACCTCGTGATCCGCCCGTCTCGGCCTCCCAAAGTGCTGAGATTACAGGCTTGAGCCACCGTGCCCGGCCAATTTTTGTATTCTAAACTGTTTCTTGATAAGTGCTAGACAGTTCTCTGAGTTACAGTTATACATTATGATACTTTCATATAAGAAAACTAGCACAGCTGGATTCATGCGGTCTTTATTAATCTGACAAATACAGAAAATCTGCAATCAGCTATCAAAATTATATCTTACCAAGAATTTGAAAGGTATTTATAAAAAAGGTATATTCACAGTCTGTCTGAATTAAGTGCAAAGCAGTGTCCACAGAAGCAGAAGCCAGACAACATGTGAGAGCAAACGATCCCGCTGAAGCCCTCATCCCAGCACCACCAAGGGCACCGTAAACAAGACGATCCTGTACGTGCTACTATAGGCAGTTGATTTTGAAACTGCCTTGTTTCAACAATTACGTATTTCAAAAGGAAAACTGCTTTCTGGGAAATCGTCCCTGCTACGCAGACCAGCTGGAAATGCTGCCACCACATGTCAGGGCCCAGGGTGGACCCAGCATCCACTAAGAGGCACCCTGCTGCCCAAGGCTGTGGGAGACAGCTTTGATGTTCAAGAAAGGGGTTCATTTAAGCACCAGGGTGCTTTTATATATGCAAATCTGAGGTGTTTCCCGTTAGAGGAGAGGACTGTGGAGATGATCACATGCGGATGACTCTGAGCTCTGAGCCCAATGACAGCCTTGTTGGTACACTCTGGCCAGCAATTTCACAAAGCACTATGAAGAGCTGAAACCTCTGTTTTTAATCTCCTGTGTTGTGGGAATTTAAAGAGGTGAGAGGATCACAAGGATCACTTCTAGGCTCAAACTAATAATGATTATATGATAGTTTCCATCCCAAAGGCAAAACCAAATGTACAATTTTCAAGTCTCTTTCCAAATTCAATGTTCAGAATACCCTTGGAGGTGAGAAGGGCAGGTCAAACCGTTCCTTATGTCTAACAGTAAATTTAGAGAAAAAGGAGTACTTTGCTGAATGGATTGGCTTCTCAATCAAGTCACTTTCATAACATCAATGTACAAGCCCTCAGTAAAGGTAACTGTTAAAAGTGATTATTGACAAATACCCAATATTTTAGAGAAGTTGAAGAAAGATGGCATATACCAGAAAACAAGAGATTATTAACTACATTCTGAGAATTTATCTTATTCATCTTTACATTCTTAGACTCCAGAACCTACGGGATCACAGCAAACACTGAACAAATCTTTTCATAGTGGTTTCTGAGCTCTTTTTCTTCCAGGGTTAGATCACAAATGATCAAATATACAAAGCCTGGGGGTTGGGATCAAAGGCTTCCTGCAGTACTCTAACCCTGGGAGACCTTATTTGGTAGTTAAACTTATATTTCACATTCTACAAATTATATCAAGAATACCTACACTGTTTGAGGCCAAAGAAAAAGTAATAAACATCATCTGTTTGGGCATCTATTGCAAAAGGAGGGTTTTTAAAAGTACAGAGACTACAATATGGGAATCCCGGAGCCTAAAAGTAAAAACATTGCCTCTTCAGTTGTTGCTTCTGTAGTAAAATCAACAAATTGCTTACTTATGACTGTTTTCTTCCAAGTTGCTTAGAAAGCTTCTGTTTTTTCTGATTAAGAAATTTAATCATTTGGAGTCAGAGCTGTGATTCTAGGACCACACACTAACCTAGTGAGAATCAAAAACAGGAAAGTGAGCCTTTCTTCTCTGAAGAAAAATCTGCAAATCTTCCAAAAATGACTGGTATTCCCATAGGCATGTAATGACATTCTGTACATAAATACCCTTTATTCGGTAGCCCAGTCAGACCCAGACTC
This sequence comes from Piliocolobus tephrosceles, assembly GCF_002776525.5. Lineage (NCBI taxonomy): Eukaryota > Metazoa > Chordata > Mammalia > Primates > Cercopithecidae > Piliocolobus > Piliocolobus tephrosceles. Next base: position 33,303,765 of record NC_045439.1, read on the forward strand.
TTAGTGGCTACCTTCCTTCCTGTCTTCCTTCTTTTTATTAGGCATATGGGCTTGGCTGGTCATACTCTATTGCTGGTTTTGCCTGACTCCATAACCACCGCCTGTCCTGTGTGAGTGAAGGCACATCCTTACGGAAATTGCTACTGTTCTTTCCAGTGACAATCTATTTTTCATGGTGGAAGACTAGCATTTGGATGTTTTAGGAATGATTGGACTAATTCTAAAAAGAATGTTTGATGAAAAAGTTCTCTGCCTAAGATGAATGATTTAAAGAAATAAGATGGGCTGCAGTCTCAGCTACTCAGAAGGCTGAGGTAGATTACTTGAGCCCAGGAGTTCAAGTCTAGCCTGGGCAACACAGCAAAATCCTGTCCTTAAAAAACAAAAAAAAAAAAGGAAAGATAGGTTCTCTGTACACTGTCTTATCACGTGGCTGAGATGTGGCTCAAACTTGGAGAAAGAGACAGAATAACTGCCATCTTTCTACAAGGACAATCAGTAATACGATGGATTTAAACACACACACCCCATGTACCCTCTTCAGAGAAGAAACTTATCATGAAAGGTGCAACACATTTGGGATCCTTACACAAGTAAACTACTCTAGATGAGGGATCCCTCAAGAATGCTTCCAATCACAAATTGCTATTCAGGTGGCTTTGCTGTAGCTGTGCTTTCTCAACAGTAATACCCATGCTGGCACATGTCTGAGAGAAGGAATGAATCTTGGAAGAAGGGGGTTTCATGGAAAAAAATGAATTGAGATGATAGAACCTACTACTTTAAATCCCCCTTTCTTTGTATAGCTCTTACTTTTCTTGTCTTTGACTGACTAATATAAGCCAATTTTAATTTAAACCCAGCTCAGTACTCGCATACTACTCTTCAAGTTAGGTTCTTATAAGAAATATCCTGGGACAGAAAACAAATATTCTAAATGCCAAAGAGAACCCCAAACCAGGTCATATCATATCATAGATTGGGAGGGAGAACACCAGGCAAAAGAGAAAAAAGCTGGCCCCTCCTCAGCCACAGGAGGAAACTAAGTTTCTCATAAACGCCTATGGTCTGCTCAGCATGGCTACGGGCTCTCTGTGGTGAAGAAGGTTTTGCCCCACAAAGCTTGGTCCAGAGGTGCCCTGGGCCCACAGGCTGATGGCTGTTTGTGTGTTCTGCCTGACTGAGCTGCCCAGAGCCTGAACTCCATGGTAAGTGCAGCAGGCACCTCCACTGCCCAGTTCACACAAAGGTACATTGAGAGGAAAGGTAACGCGGGCAGAGACCACAAAGCACCCATTGTGGAGCTGATGAGAATAACCTGAAACTCCCCCTTGACATCATTAGCTCACTGTATCCCCTTCGCTGCTGGAGGCCCCTTCTCTTTCCCCTCGGCAGCTGGTTCTCCTTCTGCCACCAGGTTCTCCCACAGTTCACCAAATTAAATATGGCTTTCCCCAAACTCTTGCTTTCTGTTGATACAACTAGTTCATGATTCACCAGCTTTTGGCTATTAGTTCGAATTCTGACCTACTGTGTAGCAAAAACAAAAACAAAAAACCAGGACAGAAAGTGCTTCAACAGCCATTTTACTCTTCTTTAATTCCACTGTCTTTGGGCATACATCTCATTTGCTGTGGAAGAAGGTCTGACAGCACTGATTCATAACACATTCTTTTCATCATACAAAGAGTAAAACCCTAGAATAATGGGACCATCTCCTACCACGACAGAGCTGTCTTACTGGCTGTAGAAAAGGACGGCTTGTGTGGGGGTGAGAGAAGAATGAGGACAGAGGAGGCATCTGGGGCAAGTGAGCCTACAAGTACGTCTACAAATTCAGAATTTGGTGGAAAATCCAAATTTGACTTCAAGATGATAAGAGAATTGATGAGAAATAGTTGTATTATTTCCAAAATTTACTGAATTTGGAACCTGAGGTTAAAACTTTTAGGATAAAGCAACCTCAGGTTCAGACTGGCCTTGGGAAGAAATGACAATCACAGATGGTAATGAGTGTCAGTGCTTGAGAAGAATTGCCAAAGTCAATCTACACATTTGACTTGACTCACAGAGGGGGGAAAACAAGTCTCATTTAAAAAGGATGAGTCTGCAGCAAAAAATCAAAGGGAAGCTGGAGCCCCCGCCCACCTCTCCATTCTGCTGCTGGTGCCTGCTCTTCCTCACAGAACCTCCTGAAAAGTTCAGAATTCAGTTAATACAGAATTATTGGGATGATTTTCAACGTGTAATTTAAGATGAAGAGTTCCGTTTGGTTTAAACCACTTCACCTAACCTCTTGGTAACGGTAGTCCTGAGAGTCCGCAGTGTCGGCGAAATCATCCTGTGACCAAGTGTCAAGCTGCTGACAGGGCACAGCAACTTCCGGGCCCATCATGTCTCCTTGACCTCGTCCCTCAAATCTGGTAGTTTCTGCACCGAGGGACACAGTCCACTGCGATGAAGTATGTTCAAAATTGTTTTCTATAGGCACCTCCTTCCAAAGTCCAATAGTGCAGGTGGTCAGGAAGACTTGGAAGGAAGCTGCAGAAGTCCAGCTGGGAATCTTGACTTTGTTAGATGTGGACACAGGAAAATCACCTTTGTCCTCCCCAGATTTTGTTACAGTCAAAGGAGAAACATCCATGGGATTCTAACCGCAAATATGCTAGATATAAAATTGATGGAATGCTAATTGGTCCATAAAAGGCTGTACAAGATAATCTGTGGCAAAGTAGAAAACAAGCCCAAAGGTGATGGAGATTGGAAGAGCTGGCAATGCTTTCTTGAAAATGGCGAGGAGTAATAATGTAAGGCACAAACCCTGTGGAGAAGATGGGAAAGACACACATTCACACATAATTATGAAACCATTTTCAGGCAAAACTCAATCACAAGTCTTAGTTTTTAACATAGTTAACTGAATATTTTCCTTTAGGGTTAAATTTTAGAACAGATGTTTCATTCAATCTGGAAGAGGAGCTATGAAAAAACCTAGCTTTTCTTTGTTTCACAGGGTTCACTATGCACACATTGTTATTTCATCCCCTAATTCTAGGAAATAAATAGAATCTGAAAATAAGTAAAACTATTTTGAAAAAAAGTTAAGGCCGGGTGCGGTGGCTCAACCCTGTAATCCCAGCACTTTGGGAGGCAAGACAGGCGGATCACGAGGTCAGGAGATCGAGACCATCCTGGCTAACACGGTGAAACCCCATCTCTACTAAAAAAATACACACACAAAAAAACTAGCCGGGCGAGGTGGCGGGCGCCTGTAGTCCCAGCTACTCGGGAGGCTGAGGCAGGAGAATGGCATAAACCCAGGAGGCGGAGCTTGCAGTGAGCTGAGATCCAGCCACTGCACTCCAGCCTGGGCGACAGAGCAAGACTCTGTCTCAACAAAAACAAAAAAACAAAAAGTTAAAAGACACAGAAATTTCTATCTTAAATACTGTGTTGGCCTCTGTGATTTTAGTTTGGCTAGTTAAAAACCCAGAGGTGAAGAGCATTCTTTATGCTGAGCGGGAGCATCCTTCCCACGCAGGCCCCTCCATGAAGCATGCCGAGGTTGCAGTGTTTAAAAAATAAAATAAACTAAAAGTTTATTTATGAGGAGTATACTGCTTTCTTGTAAACACAGAGCAGCCATATAATAGAGTTCATTTTTTACCCTAGTTACAGAAACACTAGAAAGTCTTCACCCGGCCAAGATATCTTTAGTAAAAATCTTTAGTAAAAATAGCAGTAAGAAATATTTTATGGGTTGTTTACTTAAATCATAGTTTTTAGGTTGCACACAGTGGCTCATGCCTGTAATTCCAGCACTTAAGGCGGCCGAGCCAGGCAAATCACTTGAGGTCAGAAGTTTGAGACCAGTCTGGGCAATGTGGCAAAACCCCATCTCTACTAAAAATACAAAAATTAGGCCAGGCGCAGTGGCTCACACCTGTAATCCCAGCACTTTGGGAGGCCGAGACTGGTGGATCACGAGGTCGGGAGATCGAGACCACCCTGGCTAACACGGTGAAACCTCGTCTCTACTAAAAATACAAAAATTAGCTGGGCACGGTGGCGGGCGCCTGTAGTCCCAGCTACTCAGGAGGCTGAGGCAGGAGAATGGCGTGAACCCAGGAGGCAGAGCTTGCAGTGAGTGGAGATCGCGCCACTGCACTCCAGTCTGGGCGACAGAGCGAGACTCTGTCTCAAAAAATAAAAAAAAAAAAAATACAAAAATTAGCCGGCCATGGTGGTGCACATATGTTATTCCAGCTACTTGGGAGGCTGAGACAGGAGGATTGCTTGAACCTAGGAAGCAGAGGTTGCAGTGAGCTGAGATAATGTCACTGCACTATAGTTTGGGCGACAGAGCAAGACTCTGTCTCAAAAAAAAAGGCCAGGTGCAGTGGTTCACGCCTGTAATCCCAGCACTTTGGGAGGCCGAGGCAGGCACATCACTTGAGGTCAGGAGTTCAAGACCAACCTGGCCAACATGGTAAAACCCTGTCTCTACTAAAAATACAAAAATTAGCCAAGCATGGTGGTAGCCGCCTGTAATCCCATCTACTCGGGAGGCTGAGGCAGAGAATCACTTACAGCTAGGAGGCGGAGGTTGCGTTGAGTCGAGATTGCACCACTCAACTCCAGCCTGAGCAACAGAGACTCCGTCTCAAAAAAAAAAAAAAAAAAAATCATAGTTTTGAAAGCTTCAGGGTTCATGCTGTTGCACTATCAGCAAGATCTATGTGGGATCATGCATGGCACTAGCTCCTCTCACTAGATGCTTGATGTCTTAAGTAACACTGTATGCTACAGGCTGTGTCATTAAATGCAAAACCACCACCAAACTCTCAGTGACTAAGTCTGGGGACTAAGGGAGGATCCGTTTATCCCTGTAAGACGGACCTCACAGAGCTAATTTGGTACATATCTGTGCTGCTAGGCTTGAGGCAGCGGTTCCCAAACAGAAATACCAGCATTTCCTGGGAAACTTTTTAAAACTACACAATTAAATTAAATAAGAATATCTCAGGGCAGAGCTTACAGTTTTAAAAGCTCCCAAGTGATTCTAGTATGTGGCCAGGGAAGAGAACTACTAAGGTGAGGTCCAATGATCAAAAAGCTCCTCAGAGAGCTGGAATATTTAACCCACCTGGGGTTAAAACAGAACTGCCTTAAAGGGACTGTGTCATCAAAGTTTTGACATTAAGAGTTCTGACACATTCTTATTAGTGTATACTTACAATTAATATGGCTACAAAACAGGCTATGGTTGTGTTCCAGTCTCCACTGGCTGTTGCTGAGGCTTTACCAACCAGAACACTGTAGAAAATGAAATCTCCCAATCCAAGTTTTACTCCCCCTAAAAAGGAAAGATTACAATATACAACAGTTGGTCACTCTTTGCTATGATTTCACAATTCAAAAATATCATTGCCCTACTCAACCCCACAATGAATGAGAGAAGTCAGTAAATGATACATAAAATTAGGCTTCAGCTGTGTCTTTCTTTTTTTGTTTTCTACAATAGGAGTTCCAGATTCTACGTGACTGACTCTGGAGTCTTAACTGTAGATGCTGCTGTTATTTATCAATAACAATAATAAGTAATAATCGTCATCTATTGAATATATAGTTTACACCCAGCACGCACTAAGAAGTCCTTATAAGAATTCTGAGATAGGCATTATTTTATCATCTTATTAATTAATATATATATATATATTTTGAGATGGAGTCTTGCTCTCTGGCCCAGGCTGGAGTGCAGTGGCATGATCTCGGCTCACTGCAAACTCTGCCTCCCAGGTTCAAGCGACTTTCCTGTCTTAGCCTCCTGAGTAGGTGGGATTACAGGCGCATGCCACCGTGCCTGGCTAATTTTTGTATTTTTGACAGAGACGGGGGTTTCACCATGTTGGTCAGGCTGGTTTCGAACTCCTGACTTCATGATCCACCCACCTTGGCCTCCCAAAGTGCTGGGATTACAGACGTGAGCCACCGCGCCCAGCCTATCATCTTATTTTTAAAAACAGCTTCATTAGGCTATGATTTATCTCATACAATACACGCCTGCCCTATTTTACTTAATATAATGTTCCTGAGATTTAACCATGATACTGCCAAGTGTCTACAGTTTCTTGGAAGTTATTGGAAGCTGAATGGTTTTCCATTATATGGTTTGTTTATCCATTTACCAGTTGATGGACACCTGGATTGTTTTCAATTTGGGGCTATTCTGAACAATGCTGCTAAGAACATTTATGTCTATGTCTCTGTGGGGGACAGATTGTTTTCATTTCCGTTGGGTAGACTCCTGGGAGTGCAACTGCTGGGCCATGCAAGTTTAGGTTTTTAGCTTTTTTTTTTTTTTTTTTTTTTTGAGACAGAGTCTCGCTCTGTTGCCTGGGCTGGAGTGCAGTGGCCGGATCTCAGCTCACTGCAAGCTCCGCCTCCCGGGTTTACGCCATTCTCCTGCCTCAGCCTCCCGAGTAGCTGGGACTACAGGCACCAACCACCTCTCCCGGCTAGCTTTTTGTTATTTTTTAGTAGAGACGGGGTTTCACCATGTTAGCCAGGATGGTCTCGAACTCCTGACCTCGTGATCCACCCTTCTCGGCCTCCCAAAGTCCTGGGATTACAGGCTTGAGCCACCGCGCCCGGCCAGGTTTTTAGCTTTTTAATAAACTGCCAAATCACGTTCCACACTGGCTGTTCCAGTCTGCATTTCCACCAACAACAATTGAGAGTTCCAGTTTCCTCACATCCTCACCAGCATTTGGTATTGTTAGCCTTTCTGATTCTAGTCACTCTGAATAATGATGTTGAGCATCTTTTCATGTGCTTATTAGCCATTATGTATCTCTTGGTAAAATGTCTAGTCAAAGCATTTCCCTATCTTAAATTTGGGCTATCGTCTTATTAAGTTGTAAGTATCCTTTATTTATCCTAAATACAAGTCCTTTAATGGGACTTCAATATGATTTGCATATATTTTCTCTCAGCTGGTAGCTTATTTTCCTTTTTTTTTTTTTTTTTTTTTTTAAGTGATCTCGGCTCACTGCAACCTCTACCTCCCGGTTTCAAGCAATTCTCCTGCCTCAGCCTCTTGAGTAGCTGGGATTACAGGCATGCACCACCACGCCCGGCTAATTTTGTATTTTTAGTAGATATGGGGTTTCACCATGTTGGCCAGGCTGGTCTCAAACTCCAAACCTCAGGTGATCCACCAACCTCGGCCTCCAAAGTGCTGGGATTACAGGCATGAGCCACCACACCTGGCCTTATTTTCCACTTCTTAGTGGTATTTAAAAAACTTTTTTTGGCCGGGCATAGTTGCTCACGCCTGTAATCCCAGCACTTTGGGAGGCTGAGGTGGGCAGATCACTTGAGGTCAGGAGTTCAAGACCAGCCTGGCCAACATGGTGAAACCTTGTCCCTACTAAAAATACAAAAATTAGCCAGGTGTGGTGATGTGCGCCTGTAGTCCCAGCTCCTCGGGAGGCCAAGGCAGGAGTATCGCTTGAACCCGGGAGGCAGACTTGCAGTGAACTGAGATCCGGGCACTGCACTCCACCCTAGGTGACGAGCGAAAACTGTCTCAAAAAACAAAAAAATAAAAAACAAAAATTTAACTGTGGTAAGATACCCATCAAGTTTAACATCTTAACCTTTTTTAAGTGAACAGTTCAAAGACACTAGGTACAATCACATCATTATGCTACCATTACCATCGTCCATCCACAGAACTCTTTTCATCTTGTAAAACTGAAACGCTACACCCATTAAACGATTCTTCATTTCCCCTCCCCTTAACCCCTGGCAACCACCAGTCTACTTTCTGACTACTCTGATGTAAGTGGAATCATACAGTATTTTTCGTTTTGTAACTAGCTTATTTCACTTAGCACAATGTCCTCAAGATTTATGCATGCTGTAACATGTCAGAATTCCCTTCCTTTTTAAAGCTCAATAATAAAACTGAACAAAGATTTTAATTAGAAATGTAAGACATTTTTATTCATTGTGAAGGTAGTTGGTCTTTTTTTTTTTTTTTTTTGAGATGGAGTTTCACTCTTGTTGCCCAGGCTGGAGTGCAGTGGCACAATCTCAGCTCACTGCAACCTCCGCCTCCCGGGTTCAGGTGATTCTCCTGCCTCAGCCTCCCAAGTAGCTGCACCACCACACTGGGCTAATTTTGTATTTTTAGTACAGACAGGGTTTCTCCATGTTGGTCAGGCTGGTCTCAAACTCCCGACTTCAGGTGGTCCGCCTGCCTTGGCCTCCCAAAGTGCTGGGATTACAAGGCATGAGCCACTGCGACCAGCAGTAGTTGGTCTTTTAGTGAGTTTCAAGATATACTTCCCACAGCCAACATGCCAGTAACAGGCTCATCCTAAGTGTACTACTGATAGATTGTTTCTTTTTATAACCAAGTAATATTCTGCTGTATGAATATACCACATTTATTATCCACTTATCAGTTAATAGACAAGTGGGTGCTTTCTGTTTTTGCCTGTTACGAACAATATTACTATGACCACTGAATACGTGTCTTTGTGTTGACATATGTTTTAATTCTCTTGAGTATATACCTAGGAGTAGAATTACTGGGTCATATTTAATCTTTTGAAGAACTACCGAACTGTTTTCCAAAATCACTATACTATTTTACATTCCCACCAGCAGTGTATGAGGATTCCAGTTTCTTCACATCCTCACCAATACTTGTTATTGTCTATCTTTTTTATTATAGCCAATCTAGTGAGTATAAAGTGGTTTTGATTTGGATTTCCCTGATGGCTAATGATGCTTGAGTATATTTTTATGTGTTTACAGATCATTTTTACATTTTCTCTGGAGAACTATACAGTCAGATCTTTTGATCAGTTTTCTAATTAAATGTTAAATGTTGACTTTTAACAGGTTGCTTTGGAAGACATTTGTCTTTTAGCAACTGACTTCTAGTGTAAACTGAACCTTTTGGTAAATACCTGTAAGTCTGGTTTAACATACTCACACCATCAGAGATGGTGCTATGTGTGCTGAATGCTAAGATGATGAAGCACGTCGTTATTACTTTGTATTGGCTTCAGAGAAAGAAAATACTGAAGTTAGAAGGGGCAACACTTGAGTTTCACTTTTTTTAAAAAAAGTTGGAGATGAAGAGGAGGAGGACACAAGGAGTTCTCTCAGGAGAGGGAATCTTCAAATTAGAAAAGGCAGTCATGAAAGAATTATGCTGCTGCTCTGATCAACAACTATTATATTATTTCTTCTGGCTCCTGGTGCCTGTGGGAAAAGAGGAAAGTAGAAGAGGCAACCTAATTACGGTGGTAACTGAGAGCAGAACAAAATCCCAGCAAAGGCAAGCTAAAGCCTGCTGTAAGAGCAGGCAGACACATCTACTTTCCCAGGAGTGTGAAAGTCACAGGCTGCAGCTGGGCTTTGCTATCTGGAAAACTCAGCCAAGCAGTAAAGTCATGAATATGCCCAGTGAAAGTTCTGACTCAGTTAAAAGACTGAGGACAAGGTGTAAAAAGTGTTCTCCTCAAACTGATGGATATGTCAAGGTCATAATAATTAGTGACTAATGATTAAAGACACTAAGGAACCTAGGTGTGTGTTTCTTTAAAACTACTTAATATTCTTGTTGTAATGTTTTAATCAAGTTTCACTCTTGCAAAAACAAGAAAACCAAAAATAACTTAGTTGGAAAACATGCTAAAGTCTTATTCAATGGACCACATCTCTAAGACTAACTGAAGAGATGACTGAGCCCTAACCAAGGGGCTTTAGTGGCCGATCATGTTCCTAAGAAGCCCTAAGCATTAACTTAAATCTATTAAGTGGCAACACATCTTAGACACTGAAGAAATACTTGCATTTCTGCCAATATCCTAAATCCCTTTGATTTTCTTTAAAATTAATAAAATATAGCACTTGTCAACAAAAGGAATAATGTATAAGGTTGTATCATGAAAATCCACAGATCTCTCTACAGCAGAGACATATTAATAAAATTTTTGTAGACAAATGTATTACAGCCATGAAGGCTTATTGGAATAATTTTTTTTTTTTTTTTTTTTTTTTTGAGACGGAGTCTTGCTCTGTCGCCCGGGCTGGAATGCAGTGGCCGGGATCTCAGCTCACTGCAAGCTCCGCCTCCCGGGTTTTACGCCATTCTCCTGCCTCAGCCTCCAGAGTAGCTGGGACTACAGGCGCCCGCCACCTCGCCCAGCTAGTTTTTTTGTATTTTTTAGTAGAGACGGGGTTTCACCATGTTAGCCAGGATGGTCTCGATCTCCTGACCTCGTGATCTGCCCGTCTCGGCCTTCCAAAGTGCTGGGATTACAGGCGTGAGCCACCGCGCCCGGCCTGGAATAATTTTTAAAAAATCTTTTACTTTACAAAATAAATGCCAAAAGGTCAGGCTGTAAAATGCCAACTTAAAAAGACTGAAGGGAGGCTGGGTACAGTGGCTCACACCTGTAATCCCAGCACTTTGGGAGGCTGAGGCGGGCGGATCACCATGTCAGAAGTTCAAGACCAGCCTGGCCAAGATGGTGAAACCCCATCTCTACTAAAACTACAAAAATTATCCGGGCATGGGGCACATGCCTATAGTCCCAGCTACTCGGGGAGGCTGAGGCAGGAGAATCGCTTGAACCCAGGAGGTGGAGCTTGTAGTGAGCCAAGATCGCGCCACTGCACTCCAACCTGGCGACAGAGAGAGACTCTGTTTCAAAAAAAAAAAAAAGGCCGGGCGCGGTGGCTCAAGCCTGTAATCCCAGCACTTTGGGAGGCCGAGACGGGCGGATCATGAGGTCAGGAGATCGAGACCATCCTGGCTAACACGGTGAAACCCCGTCTCTACTAAAAATACAAAAAACTAGCCGGGCGAGGTGGCGGGCGCCTGTAGTCCCAGCTACTCCGGAGGCTGAGGCAGGAGAATGGCATAAACTCGGGAGGCGGAACTTGCAGTGAGCTGAGATCTGGCCACTGCACTCCAGCCCAGGAGACACAGCAAGACTCCGTCTCAAAAATAAATAAATAAATAAATAAATAAATAAATAAATAAATAAACAAACAAACAAACAACAACAAAAAGGCACTATTACTGATATTTCCAAATAAAAGTTACATGTAACACAGAATTAGACTGTAACACTCTCAATTCATTTTATTCTCAAAAAGGCTGATAATGTAGCTGCCTAAAGGAATCCATGACTTTGCAACATAGAGCAATGTACATACTTTCCTCTGGATCTTCACCAGCAAGGATGCTGCTGGAAAGTTCCTGGACAGCAGCTCGTGACTCAGGTGTAGAGCGATGAGGCCCTAGATGACTGTCCCTCTGGGCTTCCCATTCCTCGCTGAAGCCGCCATCATCATTCTCTGCAACCGTGTCTTGTGACTCCCTTTCTGTGCCTTCAAGAGAAAGTGAAAGTTACAGCTCTAATATTTAGAAAAATTTAATACCTTTACGAAAATTACATGGAACCAGTAACTAGCTAACTGTCATTGTAACTAACTGGCCCTTAAACCACAAAGCATGGGCTGTAGCAGTGCCTGCTGGTAGTTTATCCAACAGCTATTTTCTCCCTTATTTCCTGAGGGCAGAATCCTGAATTGTTTGGGTTCCCATCCCTCTCCCACATGACTCTGGTGGTAAATCCTGACCAATCCAAGCCAAGCATGGTAATCCCACCAAGCCTCTTCCTAACAAAAGCTCTTAAGGCTGTGGGGTTATAACTTGGTATGAACCTATGAGTGGTGAAGCAAAGTCCGCTGGGATTCCTGGGGAAATTTTTCTCACTCTTTAAGAGAGACTAAAGGAAAAAATAAAGTCCCCTTCTATGCCTGAATGTTGCCTTATCTAGATATGATGCCTAGAACTACAGCTGTCATGACCATCAGAAGCAGTAAGCTGAAGACCAAGCCTATACACTAGTGATGGTAGAGTAGGAAGTTGGGCTACTTGAAAACATCCCTGAGCCACCAAATTAACCAACCCTACAAATTTCAAATGCCTACACCTCAGGCCTTCCTGTCATGTGAAGAATACATTTCTTCTTTGCTTAAGGCAACTGAGTTGGGCTTTTTATCTTTGCAACTGAAAGCTTCCTAACTGTTAGCACTCATCGCTGGATTTGGTGACAAAGTTATAAAAGTGGCTTCATTCTTGACGGTGGATTGGGAAAGGACTGGGAGTGAATGTCTTGATGGGCCAGTCATTTCATTATAATGACTATCAATCTCATTGAAAATGGTGAGCACCATTTTCAATGTCTCAAAAACTTTTCAATAGTCTTAAAAAACTTTCATACATTAAAAATAATTAAAATAGTTAAGTGAAGTTCAAAGTACTTTTATTCTTCCTTTTTTATAAAAGTAATACAGAATGTTCAGAACAGAAGTAGATTTGCCATGAATAAGTACAGCTTGTGAACTTCAGGGCCCTTCCTTGCATGGCTTCCTCTGGGAGAACCCTCACAATTTTGTATTGGTAGTTTTGTATTCTTTTTATTATCCAGGTCTCCAAAACACCTGAGTCTTCTCTGGTTTGGAGTTGAAGAAATAATATAAGATTTATACATGAAAACAGCAGTCCCTTTTCTGCCCCCTCCCTCCTCACTTCTGATACTCATTCCTACTTTAAACTCTTTTAGCCATTCCTTTTGGTATTTACCTCCATAATTAATTATAAGTAGCATGCTCATTGTGCCATAACTTGATGTTTTAATTGGGGTACTTATTTGCCTCCTATAGAGAAGATAAAGCATTAGGTCTCATCCTCTTCTGCACGTAAATGTAACACTTCCTGTCTTCCCAGTGCCATAACCTTATATTAAATTCAGTTTTATATTCTCACTATGCAAATAATATTCACAACTAAACTACTTTGCTACAGCCAGAATATACTACAATTACATTTGTTTTTTTGAACAAGTTTTTGTTTTCTTTGGAAAACTGCCTCATTTTTTTCCACTGATGAATTTTATATTATTATCTATGACTAATTTATCCTGAAATGCTCTGACAGAGTATTACCACATCAGGTAATCTCTCAGTTCTTTTTTTGTTTGTTTTTTCCTTGCACAGATATCCCTCTCGGAGCCCTATGCCCTTTTGTTCCAATGTAACTTCTAGTTCCGTTAACACAGTGATTTAACTAGGGATAGCACCTCCCTTCTGGGGAGTGTTTGGAAATAACTAGGATGGAGGAGTTTTTGATTATCACAAAGCCTCAAAGCCACAAACCCATTATTGGCATTTAGTAGGTGAGCGGCCAGGGATGTTAAATATCTTGCAATGTGGGGGGAAGTCCCACACAATGAAGAACTGTGCCCCCCAAAATACCAGCAGCACTCTCACTGAGGAAGCCTGCAGTTCATCCAGCCTTCTCATTTCAAAGCCCTTGCTCATGCTGTCCCTCTCTTGGAAAGCTCTTCCTCCGTCCTTCAGCAAGCCGTCACCTATTATCACTTCCTCAGGGAAGCACCCCTTGACTTTCCAGGATACGTAAAATTCCACTATTATAAACTTTCACAGCAACTTATACGTCTTCTTTGCAGTACCTATTACAACTGTATGAATTATTTATGTAATAATTTGTTGACCATCTATCTCCCCAAATAGACTATAAGCTCCACAAGGGCAGGGGAAATCTTGTTTAGTGCTATATCCCCAGGGCCTAGCACATAGTCAGGTGCTCAGTCAACATCTGTAAAAGGAATGAAATTCTGTTATATCACTCACTCACTCATACATACATATATACTTACATGCTCACAACCATTAGATTTTCTTTAGCTTAACACAGGTTAACTCTGTAGATTTCCTGGCTTTATAAAACATAAACTCTCCCTTTCCTGACAAACAGCACCTCAATTAAGGCCTTTTTTCCCTCACCAATATTTATTTTGCCTGTTGTTTTTCATATTCCTCAAAAAAGTTAGCCCTTTTTTGTTTTTCTTTCAAAAAGTAAGCTTTTTTTTAAAAACTATTTATATTGTGCTGTTATTCCTCAATTCTTTTTTATTTTTATTTTTTTAAGTGTGTGTGGGAAGGTAGCCTCCATTCCAGAAAATTGAATGAAAGCTCCCCCTCAACTCCATCTAATAACAGCTTCTAACTTGTGTTCTCCTTAATATGTTCTGTAGTGTCCTTAGAGGACTTTTCACTCTCATCCTAAGTCATTATTATTATTCATTATTATTATTATTTTTGAGGCAAGATCTCACTAAGTTGCCCAGGGTAATCTGGAACTCCTTGGCTCAAGTGATCCTCTTGCCTTGGCCCATGTAGCTGGGACTACAGGCATACATAACAGGACCCAGCTCGTCCTAAGTCATTCTTATCCTCTTCTAAAAAGTCATATCCACCTAGAATATTTGATCTTCTCAGTATAAACATTAGCACATCTCAAATCATATTTCAGTTACTCTGGCCATGTTAGACAAGAAGTTCCTAATGTTATGTTGTTTATATTTTGCTTTTTTTGTTTACTTGTATTTCCTTTATTGTCTGTTTCTTTTAGGAGGTTCTTACTTTTACATGTTTGGAGAGAGTTTATTTTTTCTTTTTAAAATCATGACTTCTAAAAAACAAACAAAAAACAAAAACAAAATCATAACCTCAACCTGAACCTTTCCATGCTGGTATTCTGTATTTAATGGGAGGTGTCTTAACCTAGGGTGCCTTGACCATATTGTTGGGTTATGAGTATCTGAACTCCTTAAATATTTATCTGTGTATTTACTGGGCATTACTACAGTTTTCAAGAGATTCTCAAAGGAGTCTATGACCAAAGAAAGATAATAAAAACATTGCTAGACTGTTAGCTTATAAGATAACAGTGACCCTGAAAACCCAAGATATTATCTAATTAAAGTTACCTACTTTCTGCATTATATTTGGAATTTTTGGATACTCTCCTTTGAGCTTCCGGGTCTCCTTCTGCCATATTCACCAACCACACCATTGTTGCTGTTGAAAAAGACAAAATTCCAGGTAAGTACTGGATACACAAAGTATGCACAGACAACAACAGGCCATCATTTCTCCACACAAATCGCCAATCTTCCTAATGCTGCCTTAAGACTGTTCAACAGCCGGGCGCGGTGGCTCAAGCCTGTAATCCCAGCACTTTGGGAGGCCGAGACGGGCAGATCATGAGATCAGGAGATCGAGACCATCCTGGCTAACACGGTGAAACCCCATCTCTACTAAAAAATACAAAAAACTAGCTGGGCGAGGTGGCGGGCGCCTGTAGTCCCAGCTACTTGGGAGGCTGAGGCAGGAGAATGGCGTAAACCCGGGAGGCAGAGCTTGCAGTGAGCTGAGATCCAGCCACTGCAATCCAGCCTGGGCGACACAGCGAGACTCTGTCTCAAAAAAACAAAACAAAACAAAACAAAACAAAAACACTGTTCAACAATCAGAAGTAAAAATAATAAAAGGTTCTCTTTGGTTTTAGCAGATAAAAATTCTGAAACTGAATGTTTACTGTAGCGCTCAAACTGCACCTGCTATCACAAAACTCTTCCTCATCATTTTTAGTCCGTGAAAAGTAACCAGAAGGAAAACTGTTCTGGCCAGCAAGATTCCACTGAAACAACAGCTGGACTAGTTGAATGTTCTAAATTCCAGGACAAACTGGAGCTCACAAAAGCCTCAGGTGATGATTATAATTCAAAAGATGCACAGAGTAAATTTCCTTCATATTATGTCTCACTTTTAGAATGCTGAATGATGCTAAATCATGTTTTAAACTTGAGGTGAGAAAAAACGTTAAAAGCAATAAACATAATAGGGATAGTCAAGTGGCCTCCTCTGTGATCCTTCTACAAAAATACATGTGTATCAATATATCAATCTAGATCTAGATATACACATGTGCATCTCTACCACATATTAGTTCAGAGACAACGTGAAAACTTTAAAATGGTGCTTCTCTATTTCAGGCAGGAATGAAAAATGGTATAATCTCCATTGGTGGGAAATTTGGTAACATCTAATAAAACTACATGTCCATTAACCCTTTAACCCAGCAATATTTCATTTTGGAACTTATCCTGAAGATACATCAACAATAACACTAAAGTACACATAAACAAACACATGACATATGGGGCTATGGCGGGAACCAAATGCCAGCAGCAAGCTGAGTCCAATCTGGTCACAGTAATTTTAAACAAGATACTTAGCATTTATGTCTCTCTGGCTTTTTATCACTATAATTTTATCCATGTTTCTAATACTTAGGCTTCTTGAAGAACTTACGAAAGAAATACACAAAGAAGCTGAACGACCGCCTTGTTATTTCTGAGGTCAACCAAGTTTCATTATAGGGTAACACAATCAAATGATCAAAAGTTAACAGAAACCAGGCAGGCAATACACTGTTTAAATCCAGATCTAAAGAAGAAAAACTGAAGGGCAACCACCAAGTATGAGGTTTATGGATTAGTTTTTATTTTCATTTTTTCTAAAAATAGGGTCTCACTGTGTTGCCCAGGCTGGACTCAAACTCCTGGGCTCAAGCAATCCTCCCGCCTCAGCTTCCCAAAGTGCTAGGATTACAGGCATGAGCCACTGCACCCAGCCTGTTTATGGATTTCTATAGCCTTTTGGAAATGAAGGCACCAGCAATTTATTAGGCTTTCATTCTTTATGCAAGTATGAAAAAATATAGCTACAAGCTTCTTTGTTTTTTAATAGTATCATGAAAATCAATGGCCAGCTAACTTTTTCTGTAAATGGCCAGGGAGTAAACATTTCAGGTTTTGTGCATCACATATTCTTCCTTGTTCATCTTCTTTTTTAATGTAGAAAGCATTTTCAGCTAATAAGCTGTACAGAAACAGGCAATGGGCCACATTTGGCTTCAAGCAGTAGTTTGCTAACCCCATGTTAATTATCATAAATAGTATATTTGTTAAATAATCCTAAAATAATATTTTTTAAAAATCACTTTTCCTTTCACCTTAACACCAAACACCTTAGATCAATAGGAAAATAAGCAGATTTCTTGTTTAAATTAAAAAAAAAAAAAAAAAAAAAAAAGGCCAGGCACGGTGGCTCATACCTGTAATCCCAGCACTTTGGGAGTCTGAGGTGGGCGGATCACCTGAGGTCAGGAGTTCAAGACCAGCCTGACCAACATGGAGAAACCCTGTCTTTACTAAAACTACAAAATTAGCCCGGTGTGGTGGTGCATGTCTATAATCCCAGCAATCTGGGAGGCTGAGGCAGGAGAACTGCTTGAATCCGGGAGGCAGAGGCTGTGGTGAGCCGAGGTCGCGCCATTGCACTCCACCCTGGGCAATGAGAGCAACACACTCTGTCTCAAAAAAAAAAAAAAAGAAAAGAAAAAAAAAATTTTTAGGCCGGGCGCAGTGGCTTAGGCCTGTAATCCCAGCACTTTGGGAGGCTGAGACGGGCGGATCATGAAGTCAGGAGATCGAGACCATCCTGGCTAACATGGTGAAACCCCGTCTCTACTAAAAAATACAAAAAACTAGCCGGGTGAGGTGGCGGGCGCCTGTAGTCCCAGCTACTCAGGAGACTGAGGCAGGAGAATGGCATAAACCCGGGAGGCGGAGCTTGCAGTGAGCTGAGGTCTGGCCACTGCACTCCAGCCTGGGCGACAGAGCAAGACTCCGTCTCCAAAAAAAAAAAAAAACTTTTAATGTAGCCTAGGCTGGTCTTGAACTCCTGGGCTCAAACAATCCTCCTGCCTCTACCTCCCAAAGTCCTGGGATTACAGTCACGCCCAGCTGGAAAATATGTAGATTTAAAAATTAACATAATATACCCACCTCCAACTGATATGAAATCAAAAAGCTTTAGATAAAACAATCTACCTCAAGGAATTGTTAAGTTTCCCTTCTAGTTAAGCTCTCAGAGTGAACCACTTCTACTAATGACCACTAGGTAAGAATAAATTTGCTCAAAAAGTAGGTGTATAATTTTTCTGTCAAAAGACAAAAGTAAAAAACAAAACTGCTCATACATTTCCTGTCATTAAGAGCATTTTGCAAACTGAATACCCTAAACTGGGAGACAGTATTAAAATGCATAAAAGAATTATATTTATTGATTTTTAGAGAACAAATAGCCAGGATGATTGATTTAAAACTTTTTATATTCATGCTTATATTCACTTCAGAGAAAAAGTACTCATTTGCATTGCTGTTTTCTTACAGTTAAAAAACAGAATGTAAGAAAAAATGTAACAAAAATGTAAGAAAAAATTCTTACATTCTGTTAAAAAAACAAAACAAAGGCCGGGTGCGGTGGCTCGTGCCTGTAATCCCAGCACTTTGGGAGGCTGAGGCAGGTGGATCACCTGAGGTCCTGAGTTTGAGACCACCAGCCTGGCCAACATGGTGAAACCCCACCTCTACTAAAAATACAAAAAATTAGCCGGGCTTGGTGGCAGGCATCTGTAATCCCAGATACTCAGGAGGCTGAGGCAGGAGAATCTCTTGAACCCGGGAGGCGGAGGTTGCAGTGAGCCGAGATTGCGCCATTGCACTTCAGCCTGGGCAACAAGAGCGAAACTCCATCTCAAAAACAAACAAAAAAAAAACCTCTCAAACTCAATGATTTATAAAATTCTCAAATCTTCACCAGACATTTATTATTGCAAAAGAACAGATGTAATCTTGAACCTACCTGATCTACACAGGAGGTAAGGGTTTACACTCCTATTTTCCCACGTATGTTGAATTGTTTCTAAAATATCTCAGAATGTCTCATGTTCTGTGGTCATTAAATAGACTTGAGAGCTTTTTAAAAAACACATGCTAATCATCTCTGTATCATTCCAATTTTAGTATTATGTGCTGCTAAAGCGAGCACAGACGTGAGTTTTAAAAATATTATATATGATAGATATTTTAAAACAGTGTTACGGCAGACTGAAAGTCTGGTAATAACTCCTCACCCATCCCTGTACTCACACTCTTGACATGGGACTCACTTTTAGTAGAATGTATTTTCCCTTCTCCCAACCTGTGGCTCAACTAAAAATATGGAAAAAAAGAAATTAGCCAGGCATAGTGGCACATGCTCGTAATCTCAACTACTCGGGAGGCTGAGGCAGGAGAATTGCTTGAACCCAGGAGATGGAGGTTGCAGTGAGCCAAGACTGCACCACTGCACTCCGGCCTGGGCGACAGAGCAAGACTCATCTCAAAAATAAAATAAAACAGGTTGGGTGCAGTGGCTCACATCTGTAATCCCAGCACTTTGGGAGGCCGAGGCGGGTGCATCACTTGAGGTGGGGAGTTCCAGGCCAGCCTGGCAAATCTGGCGAAAGCTCATCTCTACTAAAAATACAAACATTAGACGGGTATGGTGGTGGGTGCTCATAACCCCAGCTACTCGGGAGGCTGAGACAGGACAATCACTTGAACCCAGGAGGCGGGGGTTGCAGTGAGCCAAGATCATGCCACTGCACTCTAGCCAGAGCAACAGAGCAAAAGACTCTGTTTCAAAAAAAAAAAGAAAAAAACAGGCCGGGTGCCGTGGCTCACGCCTGTAATCCCAGTACTTTGGAAGGCCGAGGAGGGTGGATCATGAGATCAGGAGGTCGAGACCATCCTGGCTAACATGGTGAAACCCTGTCTCTACTAAAAGTACAAAAAATTAGCCGGGCATGGTGGCGGGCACCTGTAGTCCCAGCTACATGGGAGGCTGAGGCAGGAGAATGGCGTGAACCCGGGAGGCGGAGCTTGCAGTGAGCCGAGACTGGGCCACTATACTCCAGCCTGGGCGACAGAGCGAGACTCCGTCTCAAAAAAAAATGAATCTTCCCTCTCCTTGAAACACCTTTCCTGAAACCTGTTCTCCTATCAGGTCACCACCTGCTCTGCCTATGAGACAGCAATCTTTGATGTAGTGCATGACATTTACTATACCTCTCCTTCTTCACCACCGATTCTCTGCCTACACTATCACTTCCACTGCCAGCACTGGCAAACCCCTGACACATGCATGCACACATATGCACCTTGCCTTTGGAGTATTGCTTCTGGTTCTATCACTCTATTGAAACTGCTCTCTTCAATGTCACTAATGACATCTTAGGCAGCAAATACTGTATGGTTTACAGTCCTCATTACCTTTGACTTCTTTATAACATTTGATATTCTTTTTTTTAGGGGGAGGGGGGGTTGAAGCCTTGCTCTGTCACCCAGGTTGGAGTGCCATGGCACAATCATGGCTCACTGTGACCTCCGCCTCCTGGGTTCAAGTGATCCTTCCACCTCAGCCTCCCAAGTAACTGGGATTACAAGCGTGCACCACCACACCCAGCTGATTTTTATATTTTTAGCAAAGACAGGGTTTCACCATTTTGGCCAGGCTGGTCTCAAATTCCTGATCTCAAGTGATCCGCCCACCTAGACCTCCCAAAGTGCTGGGATTACAGACATGAGCCACCATGCCCAGCCTCTCTCTTTGAAATTGCTTTTCCAGTAACTCAACAGCAAAATTGGCAAAAAAAATCTATGAGGATATACATCAAACTGACAACAGGGGTAAGTACTTGATAAGGCATTAAGACTAGAGATGACAGTTACTGTGAAATTTATTTTTATCTGTAATTTTTATCCTTTTTGAAGGATAATGTATTACTTGTATAATTAAGATTAATTTTACAGGGCTGGGAGCAGTGGCTCACGCCTGTAATCCTGATGCTTTGGGAGGCCGAGGCAGTTGGATCACTTGAGACCAGGCTGGCCAACATGGTGAAATCCCATCTCTACTAAAAATACAAAAATTAGCCAGGCGTGGTGGCATGCGCCTGTAATTCCAGCCACTTGAAAGGCTGAGGGAGGAGAATTGCTTGAACCTGGGAGACAGAGGTTGCAGTGAGTTGAGATTGCACCACTGTACTCCAGCCTGGGTGACAAGGAGAGACTCTTTGTCTCACAGAAAAAAAAAAAAAAGATTAATTTCACAAATATGAAAAAGATTATACCAAGCCAGTTACAAAATAAATTCAGACCTGTAGCTAAGAAACACATGAAAAAAAGTTCAAATAATCACCCAAAGCATTAGACAAACAATAAAAAATAAAACAAGATGTTAATTTTTTGCCTACTAGATCTCTCTCTCAGACATACACACGTGCATGTACGCACAGACACAGGCAAGTATTAACAAAGGGGTGGCCAGGCATGGTGGCTCACACCCGTAATCCTAGCATTTTGGGAGGCCTAGGCGGGCGGATCACCTGAAGTCAGGAGTTTGAGACCCAGCCTGGTCAACATGGTGAAACCGTGTCTCTACTAAAAATACAAAAAATTAGCTGGGCATGGTGGCACACATCCATAATCCCAGCCACTCCGGAGGCTGAGGCAGGACAACTGCTTGAACCCGGGAGGCGGAGGTTGCAATGAGCCGAGATCATGCCACTGCACTCTAGCCTGCGTGACACAGCGAGACTCAGTCTCCAAAACAAAACACCAAAGGTGTAAGGAAATTGGTACTTTCATATTACTGAAGGGAATGTAAACTGGCATAGCTTTTTTAGGAGTAATACGGCAAACTATCAAAATTTAAATACACACATCCTTTGACTTAGCAACTCTAAGAATACATCTTATAATAATATTCATAAGTTCATGGATGCCCTCTGTAAGTGCTGTCTGTGATAGAAAATAAATTGAAATGATCTAAACGTCTATCAATGAGGATACCCACCACTGAATATCTACATAAGAGAACACTATGCAGCCATTTCATGTGCTGACATCAAAAAACAGTCATGATACTGTAAAGTGAAAAATACTGGCTTGCCCAATTTTCCAATATTTTCTTCTACTTCCTGTAGTAACCTCTCTTCATTGTTTCATTCTCTAAACATAGTCGTTGACAAAATTTGACCCTTGTCTTCCTCTTCTCTTCTGCTTTTATTTGAATTGCTCAACAGTTCACAGAGCTTAACTACTACCTCTCTGCTAATGTTCTTCAAGTCTGTATCTCGAATATCAACTTTTTCCCAAGCTCTAGTACTTCATTTCTAAACTTCTGCTAGCAATGTCTACCTCAGTGACCCACAGGTACTGTCAACTAAATTAGATATGAGCCACAGAAAGATATAAAACTAAATGGATTCCTCACACAAGAAAACATGGCCAGGCATGGTGGCTCATACTTGTAACCCAAGCACTTTGGGAGGTCAAGGCAGGATTGCTTAAGCCCAGGAGTTCAAGACCAGCCTGGGCAACATGGCAAAACCCTGTCTCTACATAAAATACAAAAAAATTAGCCAGGCGTGGTAGTGTGTGCCTGTAGTCACAGCTACTCGGGAGGCTGAGGTGGGTGGATCACCTGAGCCTGGGAGGTCAAGGCTGCAGTGAGCCGTGATCACACCACTGTACTCCAGCCCGGGTGGGAGTGAGACCCTGTCTCAACAACAACAACAACATGAAAACACAGGAAAGCATTTTTTCTTCATCACCTTTCCTTCAAGCTTACAACTTCTCTCCTCAGTTGCTAGAACTATTGATCCTACCTCTGAATCCTCTCATCAACTCTTTCCCTTGATTGCTACTGCCACTACCATACTTCAAACCCCATTAATTTCCACCTAGATCAGGCAACATCATCTTAATGATGCCTAGTATGCCTCTCATGATCTCAGTGTCCACCCAACAATTCATCTCACACAGTGCTGCCAGCTTACGAAGGCACGGGTCTGCTCACATTACCCTTCCGCTCAACAATCTCCATTCCCCAGTGATCACTGAATAGCAGACAGACATCTAAACCAGTCACTCAAAGGAAACCTTGAGCTTGTCAATAACTCCTACAGGTTTTAATATGGGAATGCTGGTTCCCCAACATCTAAATATTTCCTTTCTTTCTATTCATATTGAAAACTCTCTTGAATCAACATCAGGTAGAAGACAATCATCTGCAAGGAAACAAAGAGATCTGCAGGAGTTTCAGGAATGCTGTGCATTTAAGATGAGAACAAGTACCATGAAAAAGACCACAGTTACATGTGCTTCAGTTCCGATAAATTCTACGCTGATTACTAATTCAATATCATTCTCAAATACTTACAGGAGTAAATGAGAGCTGGAAAAAGTGTTTCATTTCTCTCCTGAGCTGTCTCAACCAGCATACGAAGTGGACCTTTCGGACACAAAACAGCCACTAAATCTAGAAAAAGAAAAACAGAAAAGACATCTGATAAAATGTATGGGCTAAACTTGTAAATGGGTGTTAGGGAGGAATTAACGAAGGGAAAAGGTTTAATGTTGTTTGTCTCTTTTTACACAAAAAGATGTTGAATAATAGGAAATAAATGGCAGGTGAACTGCTGGGGATGGGGGGACAACCTAAACAATATAAAACCACACAGAACATCTGTAAAAATTTCATTTGGATTTGACTGCTATTTGCTTAGTGTACAGTGTATTGTTACTAGGCTATAGGAATAAGTCTTCCCAGTTTAAAGGAAAGCTGCAGAGATGATGATGAGATAGACTATTTTAAGCAGTTGTCAACCTACAGTGAGCAGAATCAGGGAGAAGTCACTTCTGAACTAATCACGGATATGAACTATAAATAAAAAGATTACTCCGAGATGAATTTAATAAAGGGGATTTGACCGAACTTTTCAAAATATGAAGAGCAGAGTAGAAGAAATTCATCCCTTCTCCTTTTTAAAAGCAGTATTATGTACTACTGAGAAATACCTGAAATAAGAGGGCAGTAAATTTAAAACAAAATGGTAACGCTCCGCAAGATAAAGTTTATTACTTCTTTACTCTTTGGTCACAAATATTCAGGTCTCAGAACATATGTGGTGCTGAAAAGTAGCTTATTTTACAAAAATAATAAATCAGAGGAAACAATATGCCTAAGTTATTCCTGTTTATACCACCATTTCTTTCCATCAACTGCAATTTTTCTTTCATTTTCTGTGATGAAAATTCAGAATACAGACTGGGCACAGTGGCTCACGCCTGTAATCCCAGCACTTTGGGAGGTTGAGGTGGGCGGATCACGAGGTCAGGAGATCGAGACCATCCTGGCGAACACAGTGAAACCCCATCTCTACTAAAAATACAAAAAATTAGCCGGGCGTGGTGGCGGGCGCCTGTAGTCCCAGCTACTCGGGAGGCTGAGGCAGGAGAATGGTGTGAACCCAGGAGGCAGAGCTTGCAGTGAGCCAAGATCATGCCACTGCACTCCAGCCTGGGCAATACAGCAAGATTCAATCTCCAAAAAAAAAAAAAAAATTCAGAATACAAAAACATAGAAATAATTTGAAACACTTAAAAATATAAAACAGGTATAGCTAAACTTGTAAAGGAAGAATTAATAGCTTGTGTTGACATTATTGTCACTTAGATGCATTTAAATTTAAAAATTTCATGTCTTGCCAAGCACAGTGGCTTATGCTTGTAATTCCAGCACTTTGGGGAGGCTGAGGCAGCAGATTACTTGTGCTCAGGAGTTTGAAACCAGCCTGGCCAAGATGGAAAAACCCCATCTCTACCAAAAATACAAAAAAATAGCAGCTCACGGTGGCAAGTGCCTACAGTCCCAGCTACTCAGGAAGCTGAGGTGGGAGGATTGCTTGAGCCCTGGAGGTGGAGGTTGCAGTTAGCCAAGATGGCGCACTGCACTCCAGCCTAGGTGACAGAGTAAGACACTGTCTCCAAAAAAAAAAAAAAAAAAAAAAAAAAATTTAATGCCTCGAAGTGGTCATGTCTCTTTGTATAATAATATATATATGTATAATATAGTATACAGAGGACCATAAGATAGTACAGTAATAAAACACACACACACACACACAGAAATCTCTACTCTCACCACTTCTACTTCAATTTGTTTGCATGAGAAGTCTGCCCTGCTCTAAAGTAATGAGATTTTCAACCTGTTTGACTCTGCCACATTCTGCAACTATTTCAGTTTTATTCTTTACTCTCCTTAAAGAATTGCTAAATGATAAATCTGCTTATTTTTGTTTTGTTTTGAGACGGAGTGTCACTCTTGTTCCCCAGGCTGGAGTGCAGTGGCATGATCTCGGCTCACCGCAACCTCCACCTCCTGGGTTCAAGCAATTCTCCTGCCTCAGCCTCCCGAGTAGCTGGGATGACAGGCATGTGCCACCAA
Organism: Piliocolobus tephrosceles; assembly: GCF_002776525.5. Lineage (NCBI taxonomy): Eukaryota > Metazoa > Chordata > Mammalia > Primates > Cercopithecidae > Piliocolobus > Piliocolobus tephrosceles. Next base: position 33,328,911 of record NC_045439.1, read on the forward strand.
GCCCGGCTAAGTTTGTATTTTTAGTAGAGATGGGGTTTCTCTATGTTGGTCAGGCTGGTCTCGAACTCCTGACCTCAGGTGATCCGCCCTCCTCGGCCTCCCAAAGTGCTGGGATTACAGGCCTGAGCCACTGTGCCCGGCCAAATCTGCTTATTTTTTAGAGCAATTAAATTAAAATTGCTTTTGCTTTGAAAATTTCAGAACTTTTGTGACAAATTAAATCTTGAAACCTTGTAAAAATGGAGCCGAGAATCACTACTCTAAACATTGGGTACAAAAATCTCTTTTGTTTAAAAGGAACTCAAAGCTCTGTAGAGATACTCATTTGTATGATGTGCAGACAGAATGGAGGGCTGATGGTAAAAATATTGTAATACAGTGAAAAGAATATTGGACTTGGGATTCAGATTCGAGATCAGAGTTTAAGCTTGGGCAAATAATTTACCTCTGTAAACTTCAAGTTTCTTAGCAGTAAAACAGGGATAATAACTGCCTTGATATTTCATAGGATTATATAAAAATGTAACACTGGGTTGGGTACAGTGGCTCACGCCTCAGCACTTTGGGAGGCTGCTTGAGGCCAGGAGGTCAACACCAACCTGTGCCTGTAGTCTTTTCTACTCGGGAGGCTGAAACAGGACTGCTTGAGCCCAGGCTTTTGAAGCTACAGTGAGCTATAATCGTGCCACTTCACTCCAGCCTGGGAGACACAGTGAGATCTTGTTTCTTAAAACAGAAAAAATTTACTGATAGACACTGTTCTAAATGTATTATTGTATTAAATAGATCATTTAATTTAATCTTCATAACTGACTTAGGAGTTGAGTAACTTGTGTGGTCAAATAGCTAGCAAGTGATGAGTAGCCCAGGCGCAGTGGCTTACATCTGTAATCCCAGCACTTTGGGAGGCTGAGGCGGGCAGATCACTTGAGGTCAGGAGTTTGAGACCAGCCTGGCCAATATGGCAAAACCCCGTCTCTACTAAAAATACAAAAATTAGCTGGGCGTGGTGGTGCACACTTGTAGTCCCAGCTACTCGGGAGGCTGAGGCAGGAGAATCACTTGACCCTGGGAGGCAGAGGTTGTAGTGAGCTGAGATCACACCACTGCACTCCAACCTGGGTGATAAGTGAGACTCCATCTGGAAAAAAAAAAAAAAAAAAGTGATGAACCCAGACATTCTGTCTTCAGACCCGACATTCTTACTCACAGCTAACCAAGAATAGATGGTTACTTTGCAAACCATCAAGTACTATACAACATTAGGTAATTATGAAAGTCAGGGAGAGTATATGACTTCTATAGTTCCACAACTGATTACTCAAATACAAGAACAGAACCAGTTCAATCCTATTTCCACAGACTTCTTCGTCAATCAAACGAGGATGATGTTTCCTATTACAGGCCACCAAACATTTTAGTAAGTATGTAAATAGTGATAAAAGGGTATGGCCAGGCCGGGCATGGTGGCTCACGCCTGTAATCCCAACACTTTGGGAGGCTGAGGCAAGTGAATCATGAGGTCAGGAGATCGTAGACCCATTCTGGCTAACACAGTGAAACCCCGTCTCCACTAAAAATACAAAAAAATTAGCCGGGCATGGTGGCAGGTGCCTGTAGTCCCAGCTACTTGGGAGGCTGAGGCAGAAGAACGGCATGAACCTGGGAGGCGGAGCTTGCAGTGAGCCGAGATTGCGCCACTGCGCTCCAGCCTGGGCGCGACAGAGCCAGACTCCGTCTCAAAAAAAAAAAAAAAAAAAAAAAGTATGGCCGGGTATAGTGGCTCATGCTTGTAATCCAAACACTTTGGAAGGCCAAGATGGGAGGATCCCTTGAGGCCAGGAGTTCCAGACAAGCCTGGGAAACACAGTAAGATCTCATCTCTGAAAAAAAAAATTTTTTTTTTAAATTAGGCATGGTAGTGCATGCCTGTAGTTCTATCTACTTTGGAGGCTGAGGTGGGAGGATTGTTTGAGCCCAGGACAGGAGTTTGAGGCTGCAGTAAGTCATGATCATGCCACTGTACTCTAGCATGGATAACAGAGAGGGATCCTGTCTCTAGAAGAAAAAAACAAAGAAAAAAGAGAGTATGGTCATGGTCTTATAATATAGAAGGGGTCACATATTAATCTCTGAAAATGCATCTCTTTTTGGCTTTCAAACAGGGCAATAGCCCCACAGTATGTACCTGAAAGCTGCCTGGGTTAATGGCTAGAGTATGTTCTAACTGTTCAGGACCCATGTCACACTGGTGGTAGAATGTGTATCTCACACTGTCCAAATTGGTTTTATTTTTAAAAGAATAATTCCATACATTACCTTATAAAAGTAGGTAACCTAATTTTGATTTTAAAAGTGAATTGAGGCCAGATGCAGTGGCTCACACCTATAATCCCAATACCTTGAGAAGCCAAAGCAGGAGGATTGCTTGAGCCCAAGAGTTCAAGACCAGCCTAGGCAATATAGTGAGACCTTCTCTCTACAAAAAATAAAAAAGTTAGTCAGGCATGGTGGTGCACACCTGTAGTTCTAGCTACTTGAGAGGCTGAAGTGGGAGGATTGCAAGAGCCTGGGAGTTCAAGGTTGCAGTGAGCTATGATTGCACCACTGCACTCCAGCCTGGGTGACACAGCAAGACTTTGTCTCAAAAAAAAAAAAAAAGAAAAAAGCTTATGCAGTAACATATAAAGGAAAAAAATCATTTAAAAAATGAATTGAGCATTTTGTGTGTCTACCACTCTGTTTTTTGGTGTTTTTTTTTTTTGAGAGAGTCTCGGTCTGTCACCCAGGCTAGGGTGCAGTGGCACTATCTCGGCTCACTGCAACCTCCTCCTCCTGGGTTCAAGCAATTCTCCTGCCTCAGCCTCTCAAGTTGCTGGGATTACAGGGGAACGCCACCACACCCAGCTAATTTTTGTATTTTCAGTAGAGACAGGGTTTCACCATATTGGCCAGCTTGTCAAAACCTCAAAATCTTTTAAAAAAAACAAAAATTTTTTTGAGACAAGGTCTTGTTCTGTCACCCAGGCTGGAATGCAGTGATGCAATCACGGCTCACTGCAGCCTAGACCTCCTGGGCTCAATCGATCCTCCCACCTCAGCCTCCTAAGTAGCTGGGACTACAGGTATGCACCACCACGCCGGGCTAATTTTTGTATTTTCTGTAGATACGAGGTTTTGCCATGTTGCCCAGGCTGATCTTGAACTCTGGGCTTAGGTGATCTGCCTGCCTCGGCCTCCCAAAGTACTGAGATTACAGGCATGAGCTACCATGCCCAGCTGAAATCTTCAAATGAAAAAGTTACTATAGCGAATTAATAATGATTTACTGAAGAGTTATGGGATGTACATTTTACTATTTTCTCTAAATCAAGATGAAGAGACGAGGAAAGAAAACACTCCAATGGGGCATTCCTGTGACAAACAAATTATCAGTCTTGGGTTTTACCATATACTGAAATCACAGCCAAGATGAGCCACGCAGTCCATTCAGGGAGGTACTTGATAAACACCAGGGCCATGAGGGCACTAATCATAATGAGATATGCCTGCTGGAGTCGAAGTGGACCTTTCCAGTGAATGGAAATCATTCCCACCACACCAAAATTCCAGATGAGGAGTGCAACAGTAATGTAGTCCACAGCAACGTTATAGGTTTTAAACACTTCCCTGAAAAAAAATTAAACAGATTTTAAAAGATTTATGTACAATACTTTTCATCAAAACATTATTTAGAATAATGTGATGGCTCCCAAACATTATTCATATATTCATATCCCACCTTTATAATTTTACCATAACCTATATCAACTGTGCTATTATTTATTTAATACTTTCCTTTAATTAATTTACTCTTTTTTGTTGGGTTTTTTTTTGGTTTTTTTTTTTTTGAGCCAGGGTCTCATTTTGTTGCCCAGGCTGGAGTAAAAGGGTGCAATCATGGCTCACTGCAGTCTTGACCTCTGGAGATCAGGTGGTCCTCCCAGCTCAGCCTCCTAAGTAGCTGGGACAACAGGTGTGTGCCACCATGCCCAACTAATTTTTCTAATTTTTTTTGTAGAGATAGGATTTCACCATGTTTGCCTAGGTTGATCTAAAACTCCTGGGTTCAAGCAATCCACCTGCCTCAGCCTCCCAAAGTGCTGGGATTACAAGCATGAGCCATGGTGCCTGGCCAATTAATTCACTGTTTTCCCTCAAGTTGAACAATTTACTTTTTTTTCCCAAGCTGAACTTTTTCTTAACAGGAAGCTCTGTATCATTCATATAAATGGGAAATCAGCTGCACAGGCCATAACTATAAAAATAAGTACAAAAAGGAAAAAAGATCATATAATACCTAAAATACCATACTATACTTTGGGAAATATTGTTTAAAACATCTGAAATTAGAAAAAATTAAACACGTGCTAAAAAATTTTATAGCTAGGACATAAATTTTCATACAATGAGATTTAGCAGTCATTAAAAATAGATACATGCAGGATAGGCACAGTGGCTTATGCTCTAATCCCAGCACTTTGGGAGGCTGAGGTGGGAGGAACTTGAGGCCAAGAATTCCAGACCAGCCTGGGCAACACAGTGAGACTCTACCACTACAAAAACATTTTAAAATTAGCTAAAGGTGATGGCACATGCCTGCAGTCCCAGCTACTCAGGAGGCTGGGGCAGGAAGATAGCTCAAATCTGGGAGTTGGAGGCTGTGTGAGCTATGATGACACTACTACACTCCAGCCTGGGCAACAGAACAAGACTCTAACTCTAAAAAAGAAAAGAGAAAAAAAAAAAAAATATATATATATATATATATATGTATGTATGTATGTATGTATGTATTTTGGAATTTCAAAGTGGGAGATAAATCGTCTTTTCGGATAGTATCTGAAACCCAAAGCTTATGCTTAAAGGTGTGCTTTCTTTCTCCTTCAAAGTGGGAGAAGAATCATCATACACACACACACACACACACACACACACGCTTTTATATATACACAATATAGGATCCCATTTATGATCCCATTTGTGCAAAATAGTGTGAGAGAAGAGTGGATGAGAAATTGATATATTAATTCCTGAAAGCATGACAGGACTTATCTTTAGGTGGTGGGAATCTGGTCATTTTTCTTCTTTATAATCTTACATAACGTCTTTTTAAAAAAACAATGACTATTCAGTATTTCTATAATGAAGAAAACGCTATTTTAATTTTGGGGAGAAAAAATCCACCATCTAATAACAAAAAGATTGCAACTACAGAAGATGCCTGAGGTAACTGAGGAGAAAGCAAGCACGCCTTTAGGCATAAACTTTGAGTTTCAGGTACTGTCCAGAAAGATGATTCCTCTCCCACTCTGAAATTCCAAAATAGAGTAAACATTGAAATTTCTGGACAATGTAGATATTTATATTAAGCATTTCCGGTATCCTCGAACTAAAACAAAAACAAACAAAAAAACCTATTTATTAATCTTTGCCTAGGTAACACATGAATAAGATATAAAATTCACAACAGACACTGTGAAAAGTAGGTTTTCTCCCCATTGTGTTCCACGGTTCCCCCTCTAGAGGAAAGCACTATTTTTTCTTGAGATGGGGTCTTGCTATGTTGCCCAGGCTGTCTATGAAGTCCTAGGCTCAAGCAATCCCCGTCTCCACCTCCAAAAATGTTGAGATTACAGGTGCGAGCCACTGTGCCTGGCTGGAAAGCACTATTATTAATTTCATGTACATCTTTCCAGAAAGTCTATACATACCATACATATACTTTTCTACTTGACACAAATGATAGCATATTTTAATTTTTTTAATAGAGGCAAGGTCTGTCACCCTGGATAGAGCGCACAATCATAGTTCACTGCAGCCCCAACGTCCTTGGCTCAAATCATCCTCCTGCCTCAGCCTCCCAAGCAACTGGGACTATAGGCATACACCACCACGCCTGGCTAAGTTTTGTATGTTTTGTAGAGATGGAGTTTCACCATGTTGCCCAGGCTGGTCTAGAACCCCTGGGCTCAAAGGATCCTCCCACCTCGGCCTCCCAAATAGGTGGGACTACAAGTGTGAGCCACCACACCCAGCCTTAAAATTTCTCAATAACAGATCTTGCATATTATCTTTTTTTCACTCCTCTAAGCTGTCACTTTATTCACTTAAAATATCTATTTCTTCAGAAGCAGGAACAGGGACTGCTGGCCCTCAGTGCCCCTGCCCTCCTCTGCACAGCCTGAGTACAATGTATGTAAGAAGGGGTAACCTGAGCTGGAGAGGGCCTGGAGCCACATCAGACCCATCCACCCAGTTGTTGGCCTACAACTGGCTGTGGATCCAAAGGAAGGTAGAGGCCAGCTCAGTCTACACATGCTACTGCTCAGTGCCTACCCAGTCACGGGAGACCAACACATGGTAAAGGTCAAGGGCTTCTTGGAAGGCAGTCAGCAGCCTGTGCAAGATGTTCCCCACACTGCTCAGTTTAAGGGGAGCTGGGGGCAGGACCTCAGCTGGCACTTCTGCTTCACCAGTGTCCAGGGCTTGCACAATTCTTGTTTACTCATAGATATTTAATCTTTTTTGCTGCTATCATAAATGGGACTTGTCCTTTTATTATGTTTTCTAACTACTGTTTATGTGAAGGTTATTGATTTGTGTTTTCATTTTATTTTACTTTTTTGAGACAGAGTTTCACTCTCGTTGCCCAGGCTGGAGTGCAATGGTGCAATCTCGGCTCACTGCAACCTCCACGCCATTCTCCTGCCTCAGCCTCCCACGTAGTTGGGATTACAGGCACCCACCACCATGCCCGGCTAATTTTTTGTATTTTTAGTAGAGGTGGGGTTTCACTATGTTGGCCAGGCTGGTCTCCAACTCCTGACCTCAGGTAATCCACCCACCTCAGCCTCCCAAAGTGCTGGGATTACAGGCACGAGCCACGGCACACAGCCAGGGTATTTTTGTTTAATTTTGTAATCAATTGCCTTACCAAACTTACTGAGTAATTTGAATTGGTTTTCGGTTAGTTCTAAAACAAAGTAAACAATCATTTTATCTCCAAATATTGGTAATTTAACCTTCTTTTCCAAATTATATAGTTCTTATTTCTTTCTCTTATTTAACTGTGTTTGATAGTCCCTCTAGAGCAATGCTAGATAATTGGTGATAAAGAAAACTTTCATCTCAGCCGGGCACAGTGGCTCACGCCTGTAATCCCAGCATTTTGGGAGGCGGAGGCAGGCAGATCACCTGAGGTCAGGAATTCAAGACTAGCCTGGCCAACATGGTGAAACCCCTGCTCTACTAAAAATACAAAAATCAGCCGGGCATGGTGGCAGGCTCCTGTAATCCCAGCTACTTGGGAGGCCTTGAGGCAGGAGAATTGCTTGAACCCGGGAGGCGGAGGTTCCTGTGAGCTGAAATCACACCATTGCACTCCAGCCTGGATGACAGAGTAAGACTCTGTCTCAGAAAAAAACAAAAAAAGAAGAGAAGAGAAGAGAAGAGGGGAGGGGAGAGGAGGGGAGGGGAGGGGAGGGGAGGGGAGGGGGAGAAAAGAAAACCTCCATCTCATTCCTGACCTTAGTAGGCAAGTTTCTAGTTTCCCTATGAGGATGACATTGGCCTTTAGAATGAGATGCATACATTTTATAATGTTAGAGATTTATTTATTTATTTATTTTTAGAGACTGGAGTGCAGCGGTGCAATCATAGCTCACTACAGCCTTGAATTCCTGGGGTCAAGCCATCCTCCCACCTTAGTCTCCCGTGCAGCTAGAACTACAGGCACACACCACAATTAGCTAATTTATTTTTTGTAGAGGCAAAGTCTTGTTACGTTGCACAGGTTGGTATCCAACTCTCAACCTCAAGCTATCTTCCTACCTTAGCCTCCCAGAGTATTGAGATTATAAGCATGAGCCACCACACCCGACCCCATCTATTTGTTTTATTAAGGAATCTGATCAAGAACACATGTGGAATCATCAAATGCCTTTTAGCACGTACAGAGATGATGATCTAGTGATATGGTAACTTATAATGAAGCAGTCTTCCATTCTGCAAACAAACTCCACTTGGTCAGATGTATTATTATGGCAGGGTGCAGTGGCTCACGCCTGTAATCCCAGTACTTTGGGAGGCCAAGGTGGATCACGAGGTCAGCAGATCGACACCATCCTTGCCAACATGGTGAAACCCTGTCCCTACTAAAAATACAAAAATTAGCTGGGCGTGGTGATGCGCACCTGTAGTCCCAGCTACTCGGGGGGTTGAGGCAGGAGAATCGCTTGAATCCAGGAGGTGGGGGTGGCAGTGAGCTGAGATCATGCCACTGCACTCCAGCCTGGGCGACAGAGTGAGACTCAAAAAAAAGTATTATTCTTTTTATCTATTGCTGAATTCTCCTAATATTCTGTTATTCTTTTGAGATCAATAAATATAACTGACCAATAGTTTTCTTTTACTTGGTAACTTGTAAGGCTTTAGTTATCAATGTTATGCTGGCTTCTTTAACCTTTTTTTCTTTTTGTATGTTCTGGAACACTTAGTATTAGAGTTACCATTCCTTAAATAAACGTTTAACAGAATTTCCCCATGAATCCACTGGGGCCCGGTACTATTGTTATTTGTGCAGGTGGGGTGGAAACGTCTTCGTAACTTTCTGTATTTCTTCTTTGCTCTGTTTAAATTTTCTCTCTCTTCAGGGGTCAGTTTTGATAATTTTTTTTCTAGAATATCATCCATTTCACATAGATTCTAACATTTGCTTCTTTTGTCTGTAGTTATTTCCTTTAACCCTCTACCAAAGAGATAACTCTCCAATTTATTTATTAGTTTTACTGCCTCTTTGAATTTAAGAGCTAGTGCAATTGTTTACAAACTGTATTCTGCCACTTGAGCTGAGAAAAAGGCCAGGCTGGCACATCTCTGAGCTTCACTATTCTCTTTGACAGACCAGATCCACTTTTTTCTATATTATATATGAAAATTTCATATAAGATTTCGTTTGAAAGAAAAGAGTCACCGAAAAAAATACAGAAGTATGAAAATCAATTACTCTGGTTTTTATACATTCTTAAAACCCTTTCTTAACATTCTGATTCAGACTTCTACTAGAAGAATATATAATCTTCAAAAAGGCTTAGAATTAACTGCAGTCTTAAGTTCTTTCAGTTCTACTTATTATAAGCAAGGAGCAACAGAAGAATGTCTCAATTAGTAATACTGACTTGTCTTTTATGTACCAAGTATGACCTAAATGTGGAAACAATTAAAACTTCAGAGTAATTCTTCAACAAAGTACATGCTTTTAAGTGATGGCTACAGAGCACAAATGTAGTTAATTCCGAAAGACAGATCAAAAATTGCACGACTTACCCCAAATAAATGAATGAAAAAAAGAACAGCAACAATAGAGATGATATAATAAGCCAGGCATGGATGACCTAGAAAAGAAAGCATTTCAATATAATTAACAGGTCCCACAACCCTTAAAAAGTACAAATTTTTTTTTCTTTTTTGAGATGGGGTCTCACTTTGTCACCCAGACTGGAGTGCAGTGGCGTGATCTCAGCTCACTGCAACCTCTGCCTCCTGGGTTCAAGCAATTCTCGTGCTTAAGCCTCCTGAGTAGGTGGAACCACACGTGTGTGACACCACGCTAGGCTAATTTTTGTATTTTTAGTAAAATACAGGTTTTGCCATGTTGCCCAGGCTGGTCTCAAACTCCTGACCTCAAGTGATCCACCCGCTTCAGGCTCCCAAAGTGCTGAGATTACAGATGTGCACCACCATGCCCGGCCCACATCTCTCTTTAAAACAACTTTATAAAATAGTACAACTTGGGAAAGGCCAACAGAATGGCTTTACCTAGATATTGGTACTTCGTGGACAGTTGAATATTCTTTTTTTTTTTTTTTTTTTGAGATGGAGTTTCGCTCTTGTTGCCCAGAATGGAGTGCAATGGCACGATCTCGGCTCACCACCACCTCTGCCTCCTGGATTCAAGCAATTCTCCCACCTCAGCCTCCCAAGTAGCTGGGATTACAGACATGCACCACTACGCCTGGCTAATTTTGTATTTTTAGTAGAGACAGGGTTTCTCCATGTTGGTCAGGCTGGTCTTGAACTCCCGACCTCAGGTGATCTGCCTGCCTTGGCCTCCCAAAGTGCTAGGATTACAGGCATGAGCCACCGTGCCTGGCCAACATTTGAATATTCTAAATTAAGTTGACTATACAATACAACAAAGTTGTTTCTGGTGTTCTTCCACAAAACTTTTCCAACATTTTGTTACAAAAATGTTCAAACACACAGCAAAATTTAATAAATTTTACAGTGAATACCCATATATCACCCAGAGTCTACCATTCATATTTTGCAGTACTTGGTTTATAAAATTTCTTTCTAGCTCCTCATCCATTAGTCTTTGTTATTATTAATACATATCAAAGTAAACTGAGAAGTCAGGCGTGGTGACACACGCCTGTAATTCCGGCACTTTGGGATGCCAAGGTGGGCAGATCACGAGGTCAGGAGTTCAAGACCAGCCTGGCCAATATGGTGAAACCCCGTCTCTACTAAAAATACAAAAATTAGCCGGGCGTGGTGACACATGCCTGCAGTTCCAGCTATTCGGTAGGCTGAGGCAGGAGAACCACTTCAACCCAGGAGGCAGAGGTTGTGGAGAGCTGAGATCACGTCACTGCACTCCAGCCTGAGAAACAGAGTAAGACTCCATCTCAAAAAAACAAAAAAAGTAAGCTGAGAACACCTGTATATTTCCCTCCAAATACTTCGACTTTAGCCTAAATTTTATCTCACTCTTTAAAACTTGTCTGTCTTGGCCAAGACAGACATTAACAGTGGGAGATGTATGCTGGGATTCCATATTAAGCTTTAAATTAATAACCAGAATAAATATTAAATAATTGAAATTCTCATCTTTCTTGAGAGATGCTTTTCACCTTGGTTTTTTGGCAAGGGAAGAAGGAGATAAGTTCTTATTTCTTTTTTTAATTTTATTTATTTATTTTTGGGAGATGAAGCCTCACTCTGTTGCCCAGGCTGGAGTGCAGTGGCACGGTCTTGGTTCACCACAACCTCCACCTCCCAGATTCAAGTAATTCTCCTGCCTTAGCTTCCTGAGTAGCTGGGATTACAGGCACCCACCACCACGCCCAGTTAATTTTTGTATTTTTATTAGAGACGAGGTTTCACCATGTTGGCCAGGCTGGTCTTGAACTCCTGATCTCAAGTGATCCACCCTCCTTAACCTCCCACAGTGCTGGGATTACAGGCGTGTGCCACCGTGCCTGGTCTAATTTTAATTTTTTTTAACTGTACCTTATACGAGCCCCCAAATTTTTATTTATTATTTTTTGAGATAGGGTCTCGCTGTGTTCGCCCAGGCTGGGGTACAGTGGCACGATCACAGCTCACTGCAATCTCAAACCACTGGGCTCAAGCCACACTCTCACCTCAGACTCCCCAGCACCTAGGACTACAGGCGTGGGTACACCACGCCCAGCTTTTCAATTTTTTTTTTTTTTTTTTGTAGAGGTGGGGGTCTCATTTTGTTGCCCAAACTGGTTTTGAACTCCTGGCTTCAAGTGATCCTCTGGTCTCAGACAGACTGGTGAGAGTCACCATGCCCAGTCTTGTTTATTTTAAAAATAGCATTTTTCTGGATCAAAAGTAACATATGCTTATAACATTTAAGAAACACAGAAACACTAAAAGAAGAAAACTATTCTAATGGGCAGTGACAACCAAAATTAATACCAACATTTCCTTTTCAGGCCAGGCACAGTGGCTCATGCTTGTTATCCCAGCAGTGTGAGAGGCTGAAGCAGGTGGATTGCCTGAGGTCAGGAGTTTGAGACCAGCCTGACCAACATGCCAAAACCCCATCTCTACTAAAAATACGAAAATTAGCCAGGCGTGGTGGCGGGCGCCTGTAGCCCCAGCTACTAGGGAGGTTGAGGTGGGAGGATTGCTTGAACCCAGGAGGTGGAGGGTGCAGTGAGCCGAGATAGCGTCACTACATTCCAGCCTGGGTGACAAAGTGAGACTCTGTCTCAGAAAAACAGTATGAAACAAAACAAAACAAAACCATTTCCTTTTCAGACATGTTTTCTATCTGCATGTATAGGCGTGTGTAAAGACCTTTTAACAGTGAGAATCAACTAGTGTACTGTTTACATTCTGCTTTCACAAACATAATCTTTTATTACAAACATATTCTCATGCCACCAAATATTATTTGAAAATATGATTTTTTTTTAAGAGACCGGGGTCTCACTATGTTTCCCAGGCTAGACTGGAAAACCTGGGCTCAAGCAATCATCTTGTCTCAGGGTCCCAAGTAACTGGGTCTACAGGTGCGTGCCACTGCACCTGGCTTGAAACATACATACATACATTCGTTCGTTCGTTCATTCATTCATTCATTCATTCATTCAGAGATGGAATTTTGCTCTTGTTGCCCAGGCTGGAGTGCAACAGCACAATCTCACCGCAACCTCTGCCTCCCAGATTCAAGTGATTCTCCTGCCTCAGCCTCCCGAGTAGCTGGGATTACAGGCGCTCGCCACCATGCCCGGCTAATTTTTTTGCATTTTTAGTAGAGATAGGATTGCTCCATGTTGGTCAGGCCAGTCTCGAACTTCCGATCTCAGGTGATCCACCCACCTCAGCCTCCCAAAGTGCTGGGATTACAGGCATGAGCCACTGCACCCAGCTGAAACTATGATTTTTAAATGACAAAATAATAGTCTACTCACATGGATAAACCCACAATTGAACCTTTGCCTTATGCATGGAATCTGTATTGTTTTCCCTTTCTTTCCCCAATTTTAATTTACGCTAAAATGAACATCCTACTTCACAAATATTTTTCTGCATTTCTAATTCCTTCTTTAGAGTATATCATAAAAGCAAGATTACTAAATCAGTGTACAAAGTTTTTCTAATTACTGATTTAATTTGGCTTAGTTACTTGACAAAAAAAGATTAATCTTGACAAAGTCAATATGCCAAATATGTTGATTTGTTATTTTCATATGCATTTCTTTTATTACTATGTTATACACACACATTTAAACAGGGCTTTCTCATCTTGCAAAAATCCCTAGTTCTGCTTTCCTGTGCTAAAGGATATGAAAGAAAACAGCCCTGCTTCAGTATACAACAGTATCTTCTCTCAACCCTAAACCGTCAAGGCCAGAAATCATCTGACTTTAGTAAGTTATAGTTCCTTTTATAACAAATTATGTATAATAATTAACTGCCTTTTCTGTTTCTAACATTTTAAGGTTTGGTCTTTTAGCTTCTAGGGCTTGCCATAGACATTGCATAACCAACCACTGATAGGAGAAATCCTCAGGGTTTATTTCCAAACAGGCTCTGGCAAGTTACTGATCTCTGACTCAAAAGCTCCTTTTACTAATATTGGGAGTCAAAGTAAACAACTTGTTTCTATATAATTGTTTGTGCGTGCTAAGACTTGAACATTAAAAAACATCACAACACAAATGAACAAGTCAGTGTGGAAATCTGGCTGAATACAAACCTCTTAAACTGTCTAAAATGAAGGATAGGGCTGGGCATGATGGCTCAGGCCTGTAGTCCCAGCAGTTTGGGAGGCTGAGGCCAGTGGATCACCGGAGGTCAGAAGTTCGAGACCAGCCTGGGCAACATGGCAAAACCTCTACTAAAAAGGCAAAAATTAGCCAGGCATGGTGGCAGGTACCGGTAATCCCAACGACTTGGGAGCTGAGGCAGGAGAATCACCTGAACCCAGAAGGCGGAGGTTGCAGTGAGCCAAGATCACACCACTACACTCCAGCCTGGGCAAGAGACCGAGACTCCATCTCAAAAAATAAAATAAAACAAAATAAACAATGGATAAAAGATGCACAAATGTGACAAAAAATATATTAAGAAAGATTCCAGATAAGATGGAGTAAAGCACATTCCACTCTCTCTGTCCCACTGAACACAGTTACAAAACCTGGGCAGAAAGCAGGCAGCAGTTGGTTGCAAAAGATGAAAAGTAACGAGAGGTAGGTGGGCTGGGGAATTAGAAGCACTAGCAGTGAGCCTAGCATTTTTTTTCCTCCATCTGTACTCAACACAACCTGACTGGGCATTAGCAAGACAATGGGAGCTCCAGAAGACCTCTAGTTCTGGCTTGAGGATCAGGAAAGAGCTCTTCTAACACCCAGAGACTGTAAAAATCCAGTTTTTCTTCCTTTTTTTTAGAGACAGAGTCTCGTTCTGTCACTCAGGCTGGAGTGCAGTGGCACAATCTCAGCTCACTGCAACCTTCGCCTCCTGGGTTCAAGCAATACTCCTGCCTCAGCCTCCTGAGTAGCTTGAACTACAGGCGCCCGCCACCGTGCCCGGCTAATTTTTTGCATTTTAGTGAGACAGGTTTTCAACGTGTTGCCCAAGGTGGTCATGAACTCCTGAGCTCAGGCAATCCGCCCACCTCAGCTTCCCAAAGTGCTAGGATTACAGGCTTGAGCCACCGTGCCCGGCCTTCTTTTCCCCTTTTCTCCATTCTTGTATGCCCAGTCCTCACACAATCCTCTGGTGATGTTAATGTGGGTGGCAGAAGCCTAAAATTCAGAGGGAGGGAATCCTTTTTCTCTGACTGGAGGAATATCAGTTCCAAGAGAGTGCGGCAAATAGCCCTTGCTTTATTTCTCTCTCTCCTCCCACATTTTGGCCCTGACTTTAGGAAGATACAGTCCACTTTGAGCTGCAGGAATGGAAAAGGGAAGCCCAAGAAACCACAGGGAGATTACAGAAAGAGAGAAACTCATTAAAGCAATCTCTTAAAGCAGTTTATAAACTTGTGGGTCCATTCCCAAGGTAAGCGGGTATGGATATGATCCTCAACAGCAAACACCGACCCTGACGACCGAATTACAAATAGAACACCACTATACCCCACTATACCAGTCCCAGACTGGTGACTGCATGGCATATACATGGGGCAGATCTGAGTAACACTGCAAAGGCTTTGAAAAATGAACTGATAATGTAACCACAGTTCACACAAGGCTGGCTGGACCTAACCCAATCAGATCAATTGGCCAATAAAACAAAAATATCAACATCCTTGGAGCATAAAAATGCTCCAAGAAGTAAGGGCAAACACTCTTAAAATGAAAGGGAAGTTTTAAGTTTCAGAATAAAAAAATGTAAAGAAGGGCTAAATAGGAATTTTAGAACTAAAAATAAAATAACCAAAAACATTTCACTGAATAGGTTTAGTAACAAAATGCAAATGTCAGGAAACTTGAAGACAGATCAAAAGAAATTATCTAACCAGAACAATAGTGAAAAAAATTGGAAAATAAACAGAGCCTCAGAGACCTGTGGAATAAAAAGTCATTTGTGTTGTCACTCCCAGAAGAGGGTAAAGAGCCAGGCATGGTGGCTCACATCTGTAATCCCAGCACTTCGGGAGGCTGAGGGAGACGGATCACTTAAGGCCAGGGGTTTAAGACCAGCCTGGCCAACATGGCGAAACCCCACCTCTAATAAAAATACAAAAATTAGCTGGCCATGGTGGCACATCTCTGTAATCCCAGCTACTTGGGAGGCTAAGGCTGCAGTGAGCTGAGATCACATTACGGCACTCCAGCCTGGGTGACAAAGCAAGACTCAGTCTCAAAAAAAAAAAAAAAAAAGGCGGGGGGGGGCCGGGTGTGGTGGCTCACACCTGTAACCCAGCACTTTGGGAGGCCCAAGCAGGCAGAATACTTAAGGCCAGGA
>NC_045439.1:33344697-33345556 GCF_002776525.5 Piliocolobus tephrosceles
CCCAGCACTTTGGGAGGCCCAAGCAGGCAGAATACTTAAGGCCAGGAATTCAAGACCAGCCTGGTCAATGTGGTAAAATCCTGTCTCTACTAAAAATTAACAAAATTAGCCAGGCATGGTAATAGGCACCCATAATCCCAGCACTTTGGGAGGCTGAGGCAGGACAATCACTTGAACCAGGGAGGCAGAGGTTGCAATGAGCCAAGATCGCAACATTGCACTCCAGCCTAGGTGACAGAGTGAGACTCCATCTCAAAAAAAAAAAAAAAGAAGAAGAGGGTAAAGAATGTGGTACAGAAAAATTTTGAAGAAATAATGGTTGAAAATTTTCCAAATTTGGTAAAGACATAAACCTAGAGATTCAAAAAGCTCAGTGAACTCCGAACAGAATGAACAAAGAAATCCTCCCACAGTCCCATAACTGCTGAAAAGAAAAAGAAAATTTTGAAAGTGACCAGAACAAAACAATGTATTACTTATAGAAGAACAGTGATTTGAATGACTGATTTTTATCAGAAACCATGGAAGCTAAGAGAAAGTAGAATAGCATTTTTTAAATGCTGAAAAAGGGAGAAACATCAAGACAATTTTCTGCCCAGTAACAATATCCTTCAGTAATAAAGGTAAAATTAAAACATCCTAAGGTGAAGAAAAATTAAAACAAATTGAGGCCAGCTGACTTGCTCTAAAAGAATTACTAAAGGAAGATGTTCAGACAGAAGGCAAATAATACTAGAAGAAAACAGCTGTCCTGGCATAGCGGCTCACGCCTGTAATCCTAACACTCTTGCTTAGGTGACAAAGCAAGACTTCACACACACACACACACACACACACACACACACACACACACACACAC
>NC_045439.1:33345566-33372740 GCF_002776525.5 Piliocolobus tephrosceles
ACACACACACACACACACACACACACACACACACACACACACACACAACCCCAGCAAAGCAGTCCTACTGATGATAATGAAATGGTATAAAGGACAAGTCGTTCGATTTACATGCTACCAGGTATCTGAGTAGAAGAGATATGCAAAGGAGAAAACAAACCAACCACAAGCCTTCTAGGCTAAAAATACTACTACATTAAAAGTTATGTTTAAGGATGAAAATTTAAACCATGAGATTAAAATATAATTTCCCAAGAAGTAATGGGAGAGACGAAAAAGTCCATCATCTGAGAATCATGGCTGGTTAGCTTTAGGAAACTGCAAAGAGGACCAAAGTAGGAACAAAAGCAAAAGCTAGAATCAATGTCAAGCAGGAGGCAATAAATAAGTCAAAAGGCAGTAAGGTCCAGAAAAATCAGGTTCAAAAAGATCGGCAGATACGACCAAAGGAAAAACTGGTAACCACATGATACGCAGTTTCCACGGAGGCATGAAAAGAGAACCCACACTTCAGGGAGCTGAGGACTGAATGTGAGAGGAATCTTATGTAATAGCTATGTGTGTCAATCCAGGCCAAACTCTGTACTCAAATATCCATTCTGACCCATTAGGTTCTGACCCACACTAGCTGTGTGACCCCTGCCTCAGTGCCTCATCCATAAAACTGGGATAATAGTAGGGGTTACCTCAAAGAGTTTGTATTTAAATTAAACAAGGCGGATGTAAAGCGATACTTGTCCTGTACATGTCACTGCCCAAGACTAGGAAAACCCATACATGCTTAAAAGCAGAGAAAAGAAGAGGTAGTTCAGAGATGGTGCTTTATCTTTTGTGTGTGAAAATATGAAAATACAGAAAAATTAAATAATTTCCTAAGATTATTAGCAGAAAGAACTCCAGAGTTCTTTCCAGTCCAGAGCTCCACCTATCCAATTACAAAGGTATTTTGTAAGGGAAAGGCAGGAAATCTGTATGTAAATTCTAAATTATAAGAAAGAAAAAGTAGAATTCTACCCTCCAATAAATTCTGAGAAATAAACAGAAGAACAAAAGTATAATGGGATCCTGTTAAAAGTCACAAGATCAGTCTACTAAAGCAAGGAAACCAAAGGCAAGTAAACACATGCAGACAAAATATATACGGTGAAAAAGGGATAAAGAAAAGGAATTAAGAAACTAGCATTTTTAAAGTGAGGGAGGCAAATGCTTCCCAGCATGGGTTTATATCACTTGCTTTTTGGCCTTCTGAGTGTTGGTAACAACCTGTCATCATCACATATACCTGTCATCTTTAATGGTCTCCATACATTACTAACAGATTATACAGACGGCCATCACTTAACACTTCCACTCACTCAAATGTTCAACAAGCAAAGTTAAACTCTGTATAATTTTAAAGTTTACAAGCATTGAAAAGGTACTGATATTACTAGTAACCAACTAAATGCAAATTAAGACATTTTCTTTACCTATAAAAACCAACACAGAGTTTTAAAAAAGAAATTCGGCACTGGTGAGGTACGAGAGATACTCTCATTCACTACCGGTGTTAAGTACAAACTGATATAAGCTTTTTGAAAATGGGATTTTGTATCCCAAGAGAGTTACACATACATAGATAATGTGCCCCAGAAATTCTACTTCTAGGATTTTACCCAAAGGAAATAATTTGAAAAACTGAAAAAGCTCTAGGCATAAAGACAGACATTACTGTTTTTTAAGATAGTGGAACACTAGAAACAAATGTGCAACATCAGGGACATTTGAGAAGTAAATGACAAGGTACTTGAGTCAAATATCTCATAGCCATAGAAATATTTTCTAAGAATTTATAATAGAAAAAATGCTCACACCAAAGTAAAAGGACACATACTGATTATACATTTTAACCATGTTAGAAAAGTATACAGAAATAAATACTAGAAAGAAACTGAGTAGATTCCAACATTTGGAAAGTTAATCTTTTTTTTTTTTTTTTTTTGGTAGAGATATGTCTCACTATGTTGCTCAGGCTGGTCTCAAACCTCTGACCTCGGCCGGGCACGGTGGCTCACGCCTGTAATCCCAGGACTTGCAAGGCCAAGACGGATGGATCACCTGAGATCAGCAGTTCTAGACCAGCCTGGCCAACATGATAAAAACCAGTCTCTACTGAAAATACAAAAACTGGTCGGGCGTGGTGGCAGGTGCCTGTAATCCCAGCTACTCGGGGGGCTGAGGCAGCAGAATGGCTTGAACGTGGGAGGCAGAACTTGCAGTGAGCCAAGATTGCACCATCACACTCCAGCCTGTGGGACAAGAGCGAGACTTTGTCTCGGGAGGAAAACAACAACAACAAAAAACTCCTGACCTCAAGCAATCCTCCTGCCTTGACCTCCCAAAGTGCCGGGATTACAGGCATGAGTCACCATGTCTGGCTGAACATTTATAATTTCTATTATTTGAAAATGACCTTAAAAGGTGCATGACTTGTGATAATGTGTAACTTTTTCTAAGGTATGAGTCTGAAACGTGCTAGTTGGCTGAAACTCAGCAGTAGGCCACTTGGCAAAAGAGCGAGCTAGGGGAGGAGAGGCTGAGAAGGGTGTGTCTGTGTCTTTCCTGTACAACCTCCCAGCGCCCCACTTTCCGAGGAATGAAGTAGTACAGTAGAGATGGTGAGGGGGTGCATGATGGCTACCCGTTTAAGCAAGGTGTGATCAGTCACCAGTGAGTTTAATACCAGCATCTGAACATGGCTTTATTGTTCTGTACTCTAACATGAAAATCTGATTTTAGTTATACCGTATTTTACAGGGACCGTTATAACCTATAGTGTTATTTGTGAATGAGGAGATTCACAAAGGTCTTAGGTAGGTATATTTCTTCAGTATACTGTCAAACAAAATGTTAAAACCACTTAGGGCCAGGCGCAGTGGCTCATACCTATAATCCCAGCACTTTGGGAGACGAAGGCGGGAAGTTCACTTGAGGCCAGGAGTTTGAGACCAGCCTGGCCAACATAGTGAAACCCCGTCTCTACTAAAAATACAAAAATTAGCTGAGTGTGGTGGCAGGCGACTGTAATTCCAGCTAATTGGGAGGCAGAGACAGCAGAATCGCTTGAAACTGGTGGTTCGAGGCTGCAGTGAGCCGAAATCGCGCCACTGCACTTCCCTCCAGCCTGGGTGATAGGGCAAAGCCCTGCCTCAACAAAAAAACAAACAAACAAAAACCCACTTAGATTGTGCTATTATATGAAAATGTTTATTTTTCAGTTATACCTTTTTTGTTTTCTGGTTTTATTGTTTGAGACAATGGCCTAAAAAGGCATTGAAATCCAAAATAATATACTCTTGATAATTAATCATAATATATATATTTTACACTACTTTTTTCATGACATATAGATTCCATGCATATAAAATACTTCCAATATTTGTTTTTTGTTTTCTTTTTTTTTTTTTGAGACGGAGTCTCGCTCTGTCGCCCAGGCTGGAGTGCAGTGGCCGGATCTCAGCTCACTGCAAGCTCCGCCTCCCGGGTTTACGCCATTCTCCTGCCTCAGCCTCCTGAGTAGCTGGGACTACAGGCGCCCGCCACCTCGCCCGGCTAGTTTTTTGTATTTTTTAGTAGAGACGGGGTTTCACCGTGTTAGCCAGGATGGTCTCGATCTCCTGACCTCGTGATCCGCCCATCTCGGCCTCCCAAGTGCTGGGATTACAGGCTTGAGCCACCGCGCCCGGCTGTTTTCTTTAATAGAGACAGGATCTTGCTATGTTGCCCAAGCTGATTGTGAACTCCTGGGCCCAAGCGATCCTCCTGCCTCAGCCTCTGAGCCTGGCATTATACATGCACCTGGCTTCCTTTTTGTATTTTTTGAATGTTCCACAGTGAAGAGGAACAAAACTGAAAACTAACTTAGCTCTACAAGACAAAACATTTTTTTCTTTCCTAGATCAGTTAAGTTACTGTGACAGGAATACCCAACCATAAGAAGAACAGGGTGGAAAGCAAAGATCTGTGTCTCATGCTCACCTTATAGCACCTGTATTTATACAGAACCACCAGGAGGATAGTCATGACAACAATGACACTGATCATGATGGCCGCATTCAGAATTGAGTGCAGGGCTCTCTGGCCCACAGTCTCGGTATCTTCTGTGAATGGGGTATAGATTCTACAATAAAACAAACACAAAAGCCCTAGGTAAGTGTTAATGGAGATCCCTAACCACATTATCACTTCTAACACAGAATTTTCTTTTTCTCGATTCAATTCATATCTTATAAGTCACTTTTCCCCAACTCACCAATCTAGCTAAGAATTTTTAACCTGAGAAAAACAGCTACACTCTAAAATAACTGCTTCAAAGCAATTCTAACATATGGAAAGGACTTACATATGAACCGGACACTAGCTCCATCTAGTGGGTGCTTTATATTGAAATAATTATAATACCTCATCAAATGTTTTTTGGCTATAGCTTATTAGGAACTTGTTATAGAACCAGATTCTGCTACAGAAACCATGTGGGCTGACAAGTGGTTGTCAGAAGAAAGGTAATATGGCTTATAATTAATGCCTCTCATCTGTAGAGTAATTGCAACTGGAGTTGTCTTAACATAATGTCACATATCCATCTTCCCCTTGCTTCTCATTCATAGAAAAACATTTTTATTCCAGGTGCCAATATTCC
Organism: Piliocolobus tephrosceles; assembly: GCF_002776525.5. NCBI lineage: Eukaryota > Metazoa > Chordata > Mammalia > Primates > Cercopithecidae > Piliocolobus > Piliocolobus tephrosceles. Next base: position 33,350,245 of record NC_045439.1, read on the forward strand.
CAGCCAAAAAGACTTTACTTCTGACTCCCTTATATTTATGAATGGCTATGAGAACAAGTAATGGCAATGACTTTTAGGGAGATATGTTGTGTATGGAACTGCTAAGAAAGGAGTGAATTCTGCTGACATGTCCTATGTTCTTTTCTCCCCTACTCCTTCCTACTGTCAGAACGAAGGCTAGGGCTCCAGCGTGGACCCTGAAGTAACCTAGAGGTTAGAAGCTAAAGAAGAAAGAAGGAGATTGAGTCCTTGATGAATGTGAAGCCACTGTACTAATCTGGACTGCCTACCTCTGCACTACTCTACGAGGAGAAAGTATGTGCATTATTTAAACCAGTTGTTTTGATTTTCTATTAACAAAGTCAGAAACATTTCTGTAAAAAGTCAGATAGTGAAGTTTTAGCTCTGTGGACCATATGGTCTCCAGGGCAACCACTCAGCTGTGCTACTGTAGTGTGAAAGCAGCCACAGACAATGTATAAACCAAGGAGCATGGTCATGTTCCAATGAAAGTTTATTCACAAGTTTGTGAATAACTTTGCTACTACACCTTTATGGAAAGCTAGCAGGCAGATCTGGCCTGTGGCTGTAGCTTGCCAATGTTTGTTCTATAATATGTTGCCAAACCTAACCCTAACCTATACGGATAATATTCTTCAATCCCTCTAGTTCTAACCCCTGCCCTTCATCTGCTATCTTAGATGCTCTCCCAAAAGGCTAAAAGTTTGGCTTTCAGAACACCATGTAGTTTTTCAGACACTTCACAACTTCAAATTCTAAAACTCAATTACAACTCTTCTTTGGGCCCCATGAGAGTCCTAGAGATGGAACTAGATGACATTTGAATCAAGCATTTTTCTTGGAGACCAAGGGCTGACAGCAGCAGCACCAGGGAATTCACATGATAGCTCCCCAAGAGTCTAGAGAGTGCTGGCTTGAATTAGTTATTCATCCTTCCAATTAACGATTTGTTTGGCCATTTATTATATACCTCACCCTGGAGACACAGTACCCTCACAGGCCTTGCAATAAAGAAGGAAATCAGGCATTAAATAAATAATGTAAATAAATATATATTTGCAAATTGTGACAAGTGAGAGAGAACAAGTTGCTATGAGAAAAGACACCAAGAAGGACCCAATCATGTTAGGAGAAACAGGAATGTTATCTTTGAGGATTTAACATTTAAGTCAATGTTAGATGTGAGTTCTAAATTTCAAAGAATATGTATGTTCAATTATTTGCCTTCTACTTTTAAACTTAACTTCCTTGTAAAGCAACCTTTTTTGATTACCTACTCCACCCTCATTCTGATCACCTGCTCCATCCTCATTCCAATTACCTGCTACCTGCCCTGCCCTGACTCCTGCCAAAGCACTCACCCCATCATTCTCTTTAAATTAGCCAACCGGAATTAGTTTAGCCTATGCGGTCTAACTCTAGCCAATAGGGGAACGACATAGCAGCAGGGACCATGTGTGTCAGGGTAAGAACCCCTTACCCTCCCTTGTCCAAATGTGCGCTTGCCATTGCTCCATCTGTAAGGGCGCACCCTTCTATACAGAAGTAACTTGCCTTGCTGAGAATTAAAAGGAAAATTTTATATTCGAGTGCTATTTCTTTTGCGGCATTGAAACTTTATATATAACACCAAGAGGGGAGGGATGACAGGAATTTAACCCACCAAACTCAGAAAAGGAAAGAATACTCTAGGCAGAAAAGTAATGGGCGCCCAATGAGCCTGAGGTGGAAAAGAATTTGTGTGTTCAATTCAGCATAACTTCAGTCCTATCCAGTAATACCATACAGGAAACATACTTCTGCAGTGTTCCTTTTCTCCACTTAAAACATCAAGTAATAACCCCTTGCTCTCTCAACTGCTCCTGACCATCACAGAGGATGGACTCTCTAGCTAAGTCATGCCCCTCCAATGCAGAGGCCTTCAAGATGATGATGATATGCTGTAAAGAAAAGCCACACTGGCTTTGAGAATAATAAAACAAAACTCATACATACAGCTGCCCATCCTTCCGGGTATAAAAGCTGACTGACTTGATGGTAGCCACGACCACCACCATGCAGAGAGTCACGGGGACAAAGAGCATGATCACATGTTTGGCGCCATATTTCAATGTCAGCTCCTCATCTTCTTCCTCATCTTGCTCCACCACCTGCCGAGAGTTACCCTGGGGTCGTCCATTAGATAATGGCTCAGGGTGGCCAAGGCTCCGCCTGTCGTTGTGCTCCTGCCGTTCTCTATTGTCATTCTATAAGCACAAGAAAAACGTTTTCAGTAAATCAGATTCTCAGCAGAATCAAGGTAACGGTTAGACCTGGGATTAACAACAGACCTTTCACTACATGAGTTCTAAAAACCGGAAGCAAGAAAAAACTATTTACAGGAAGTATGCAGTTTAAAAGTCTAGATTATCTATCACTGTTCACTGAAGGCACTCAGGTCCTCTCTTTTACCTGGGTCTTGGCTTGCTCCATTCTCTCTGTTCATCCCAACAAAATACAATTGTACTTATCTTTTGAGATGTAGCTTAAAGACTGACACCTGCATTAAACCTTGTTTATTGGCTGCAGCTCCGAGCACCTTTTTCAAATTCAGCTTTCTGTGATTTCAGACCACTTACGCAAGGAACTATCTTACCTTAATTAATACGACTTTAAAATCCTTGTGTCAGAGGCGTTTGGACCAGAGCAATTCTATCTTGAATGGGGGCTGGGTAAAATAAAGTCGAGACCTACTGGACTGCATTCACAGGAGGTTAGGTACTCTTAGTTACGGGATGAGATTGGAAGTCAGCACAAGATACAGCCCATAAAGACCCTGCTGATAAAACAGGTTGCAATAAAGAAGCTGGCCAAAACCCACCAAAACCAAGATGGCGAGGAGAGTGACCTCTGTTTATCCTCACTGCTCACTATACGCTAATTATAATACATTAGCATGCTAAAAGACACTCCCTGCCAGCATCATGACAGTTTACAGATGCCATGGCAAAGTCCAGAAGTTACCTTGTATGGTCTAAAAAGGGGAGGGATCCTTAGTTCCGGGAATTGTCCACCTCTTTCCCAGAAAACTCATGAGTAATCCATCCCTTGTTTAGCATATAATCAAGAAGTAACAGGCTGGGCGCCTGAAATCCCAGCACTTTGGGAGGCCAAGGTGGGCGGATCACTTGAGGTCAGGAGTTTGACACCAGCCTGGCCAACATGGTGAAACCCCGTCTCTACTAAAAATATAAAAATTAGTCGGGCATGGTGGCACATGCCTGTAATCTCGGCTACTCATGAGGCTAAGGTAGGAGAATCACCTGAACCTGGGAGGTGGAGGCTGCAGTTAGCAGAGATTGTGCCACTACATTCCAGCCTGGGTGACAAAGCAAGGCTCAAAAAAAAAAAAAAAAAAATGTGGTAAGGTCGAAGAAGTGACATAATCAGATGTTTCATTTTTAGCAAACTTGGTTGAGTGGCAATGAATGAGATTTCTAGCATAAGGAACTAGCATTGGTAGAGATATGGAACACAGTAAGATAAGCAGACTGGAATTTCCGACAGAAGTACTTTAGTTAGAGATATAACCAGGCAGTCAAGTCCAATGGCAGTTACCAACAGGACTTTCAAGCTCAGAAGGGTCAGAGGAAGTCAATGGTCTCTATAGCCTCAGAAATGGATGAAATCTCAGGCCTCAGAAATGGATGAAATAGCTGTGGAGGGAAAAATACAGTAAAAAGATGACCAAGGAGAGAAGTGTAAATAACCCCTAAGCTTAACCAGCAGGTGATGGGAGAAAACCAGAAAATGAGATTAAGAGAATAGAGGAGAGGGAAGAAAACTCAGGAATCAATATAACACAGAAGCCAAAAGTGGAGCACAAATCAAAGAGGTGTCATCAACAGTCTGGCAGGATGAGAGCTAAAAAGACCCTGAACTGGCAATGGGAAGTTCATCAAGGGTTTTACAAAAGTAAAACAGTGAAGAGGGAAGTCGGGTTGAGATGAGACAGGATAACTCCCTTGACCCCCTCATGGCTCAGAGTGTGGCTCGTTTACTTGGCCACCACACACTCAAACCCCTTGCAAGAGGAAGTGTGCAAGCGAGTGAGTGAGTGTGGGAACCAGAGCAAACGAATGCAGGAACCAGCCGGTTGCTCCTCTTTGGCAGGAGCAGGCTCTGTGCAGGCCCGCAGCAGCATCCAAGTGTGTTACAATCAATGCTCCTTCAACTCTGCCATTCAGGGATGGCCAAGTGCCAGCCAACTCAGTGGAGGGTCAGGGTGGCAGCCCCTGCTCTCTCCTCTTGGCACCCAGGTTCTCTTCCAGTGTCCAGGAATAATCAGGTCACACGAACAGATCGAAGGGTAGTGTGTGCAGAAGATTTTATTGCGCAATGGAAGTGGTTCTCAGTAGGATGGAGAGTTGAAAAGGGGATGGTATGGGAAGAAGGTGATCTTTCCCTGAAGCCAGGCCATCTCCGGTTGGGCCTATGCTCCAAAGCTGCACAACCTGAAGTTAGCCACGCCCATCCATAGTCTCTAACGCTCAGCTGTTTTTCTGCTCACTGCTCAGCCACTTATATCACCAACGCTCAGTTGCTTGTATTTCTGACAATCAGCCACTTGTATTTCCAACACTCAGCCATTTATATCCCTGACGTCAGCTGCTTGTATTGTTCTGCCAGCTGCTGAAATCTTTTTTTTTTTTTTTTTAAGACAGAGTCTCGCTCTGTTGCCCAGGCTGGAGTGCACTGGCACAATCTGGGCTCACTATAACCTCCGCCGCCTGAGTTCAAGCAATTCTCCTGCCTCATCCTCCCAAGTAGCTGGGATTATGGTGCCCAGCACCATGCCCAACTAATTTTTGTATTTTTAGTAGAAATAGGGTTTTGCCATGTTGGCCAGGCTGGTTTTGAACTCCTGACCTCAGCTGATCCACCTGCCTCAGTCTCCCAAAGTGCTGGGATTATAGGAGTGAGCCACTGTGCCTAGCCCAGCTGAAATATTTTTATGGGCACAGGATAGGGGCATGGCAGGCCAAAGAGGCAACATTTGGGTGGGGAAAAATGGGGTCAGCTGTTTTCACTTAGGGCTGCAGTTCCAGGTTTAAGGGTGGAATTTAGCCGGGAGCCCAGCCTTTCTGTATCAATGTCATAAATCACAATGGGCTGGAAAATGATTGAGAATTGAGAAGGTAAAGGCAATCATCCTTCGAAGAAAAAAAAAAAAAAAAAAAAAAAAAAAAAGGTGGAAGAGACTTGCAATAGAGACGGATTTAACTTGAAAAAGTTATTTTATCCAACCCCAATGGAAAGGAAGACAAAACCAGAAAAGGTTATCTTAGAGCTCGTAGAAACTTGAGCATACCTATCATGTCAAAGCGTAGACTGAAAACTAGAGGAAGAGACAAAGTGGGGATTAAAACTAATGGAATAGGGTAAGGGATAAAGGAGGGTGCTATAGTTGGAATGTTCCCCCAGAAAGTTCATGTACTGGAAACTTGGTTGCTATTGTCGTGGTATCAAGAGGTGAGGCCTCTAGGAGGTGACTGGGTCATGAGGAGTCTGCCTTCATGAATGGATTACAGATTCAGTATTCTTTATCTGAAATGTTTGGGACCAGAAGTGTTTCAGATTTTGCATTTTTGAATATTTCCATTATACTTACAGGTTGAACATACCAAATCTAAAAATCCAAAATCTAAAACGCTCCAATAAGCATTGCCTTTGAGCATCACACTGGTACTCAGAAAGGTTTGGATTTGGGAGCACTTTGAATTTCAGACTTTCAAATCAGGGATACTGAACCTGTAATGTCGCTATCGCAGGAGTAGGTTAGTTATCATGGGAGTGACTTTGTTACAAAAACAAGCTCTCTCTTGCCCTGCTGCCTATCCACCAAGGGATAATCCTCCTCAGGTGCTGGTACCATATACTCTTGGACTTTCCAGCCTCAAGAACCATGAGTTGAATAAATTTCTTTTCTTTATAAATCACCCAGTCTCAAAAAGATTAAAAAATAAATAAAAAATAAAAAAACAAAAAAGAAAACAAACAAACAATAAATAAATAAATTCGCTGGGCGCGGTGGCTCAAGCCTGTAATCCCAGCACTTTGGGAGGCCAAGATGGGCGGATCACGAGGTCAGGAGATCGAGACCATCCTGGCTAACACGGTGAAACCCTGTCTCTACTAAAAAATACAAAAAAACTAGCCGGGCGAGGTGGCGGGAGCCTGTAGTCGCAGCTACTCGGGAGGCTGAGGCAGGAGAATGGTGTAAACCGGGGAGGTGGAGCTTGCAGTGAGCTGAGATCCAGCCGCTGCACTCCAGCCTGGGTGACAGAGCGAGACTCCGTCTCAAAATCAATCAATCAATCAATCAATCAATCAATCACCCAGTCTGCAGTATTCTGTTATAGCAATACAAAATGAACTAAGACAGAGGGGAACAAAAAAAAGACAGAGGTTGGCGTTATAAAGGTATGGTGCCCTCTCCTTCAGTCTGGAAGTCAGGATTTCTCTTCAAACAATTATGAAGACCCAATCCCTATGAGAAATGGAAAGGAAACTATTCTAAAGCATAAAAGGTAGAAATATCTATACCATACATCAAGAAAGATTATTTTTGCTGAACACAAGTCACCAGAGCGGCTAAAGCCCAGTAGAATGGAAATGGTTATACGGAAGGTGAGGCCAAAGGGACCAGAACATAGTGTGATAGACAGCAAGAAGCAGGAGAATTGAGAATTCATACTTCTATTCTTCCAGAGAAGGAGGTGACTAAGTCATCTGCCAAGAAAGTTATACCTGCAATTGATGTTCAGCAGTACAAGTCTGAACAACTTGATTGGCTGATTAATGTTCACAATAAACATACAAGTAATAATAGCTATCTCTATATAGTATTTGATATTTATAAGGCACTGTCACATTATCTCATTTATTCTTTTTGTCTGGAGAAGTTTTGGTAAATGAACACAAAAGCAACTGATCCAAAATCTCACAACCAGAAAACAGCAGAGGTAGGAATCAAACTAAAGTCTCTTGCCTCAAAACTTGTTTTCTTTCTATGGCACCACAGCCATCATTTTAGGTCATATGAACAGTTTAATTAGCTAAGTCTAGCATGAAAGGGGCAATCATATGCTCATTCACAGTCCCCAACCAGATGATCTGGTTTATAATGACCATTAGCCAACTCAACCCTGTCCTGCCCTGCCCTGCCCAAGGCTGATAATGAGATGGATACTAGAATACTGTTTAACTTAACAGTAACATACACATTCACAAACCCTTCCTCTTTGTAGTATGTTAGATACTTCTTTTATTATTATTTATTATTATTATTATTTTGGAGACAGAGTCTCATTCAGTCGCCTAGGAGTGGCACAATCTTGGCTCACTGAAACCTCTGCCTCCCAGGTTCAAGCGATTCTCGTGCCTCAGCCTCCCGAAGTGCTGGGATTACAGGTGTGCGCCAAAACACCTGGCTAATTTTTGTATTTTTAGTAGAGATGGAGTTTCACCATGTTGGCCAGGCTCGAACTCCTGGCCTCAAGTGATTCACCCACCTCTACCTCCTGAAGTGCTGGGATCACAGGCGTGAGCCACTGTGCCCAGCCATGGATGCTATTTTTTTTTTCTGAGACAGAGTCTTGCTCTGTCACCCAGGCTAGAGTGCAGTGGCACAATCTCGGTTCACTACAACCTCTGCCTCCCAGGTTCAAGCAATTCTCCTGCCTCAGCCTCCCGAGTAGCTGGGATTACAGCATCTGCCACTGCACTGGCTAATTTTTGTACTTTAGTAGAGACAGGGTTTCACCATGTTGGCCAGGCTTCAAACTCCTGACCTCATGATCCACCCACCTTGGCCTCACAAAATGCTGGGATTACAGGCATGAGCCTGTGTGCCTGGTCAGATACCACCTTTTTTTTTTTTTTAAATGGAGTTTTGCTCTTGTTGCCCATACTGGAGTGCAATGGCGCGATCTCGGCTCACCACAACCTCTGCTTCCTGGGTTCAAGCAATTCTCCTGCCTCAGCCTCCTGAATAGCTAGGATATACAGGCATGCACCACCAAGCCCGGCTTATTTTTTGTATTTTTAGTAGAGACAGGGTCTTATCCATGTTGGTCAGGCTGGTCTTGAACTCCTGACCTCAGGTGATCCGCCCACCTCAGCCTCCCAAAGTGCTGGGATTAAAGGTGTGAGCCCAGCCCAGATACCACTTTCAAAACTGATTTTATTTTCAGGAATGGTGGCACACACCTAAAGTCAAGTGCAGCCCAGGGAATGTAGTGAGACACCATCTTTAAGGAAAAAAATATTGTTTTAATTTCTTTATTTAAAAAAAGTATAATTTGGGCTGGGTGTGGTGGCTCATGCCTGTAATCCCAGCACTCTGGGAGGCTGAGGCGGGCGGATCACCTGAGGTCAGGAATTCAAGACCAGCCTGGCCAACATGGTGAAACCTTGTCTCTATTAAAAATACAAAAATTGGCCGGGCGCAGTGGCTCAAGCCTGTAATCCCAGCACTTTGGGAGGCCGAGATGGGCGGATCACGAGGTCAGGAGATCGAGACCATCCTGGCTAACACGGTGAAACCCCGTCTCTACTAAAAAATACAAAAACTAGCAGGGCGAGGTGGCGCACGCCTGTAGTCCCAGCTACTCGGGAGGCTGAGGCAGGAGAACAGCATGAACCCGGGAGACGGAGCTTGCAGTGAGCTGAGATCCGGCCACTGCACTCCAGCCTGGGTGACAGAGCGAGACTCCGTCTCAAAAAAAAAAAAAAAAAAAAAATTAGCCAGCGTGGTGGCGGGCACCTGTAATCCCAGCTACTTGGGAGGCTAAGGCAGGCGAATCGCTTGAACCCGGGAGGCAGAGGTTGCAGTAAGCCAAGATTCGTGCCACTGCACTCCAGCCTGGGTGACAGAATGAGATTCTGTCTCAAAAAAAAAAAAAAAAAACAAAAAGAAGTACAATTTGGTGACAGAAGTGTTGGTTAGAGACAAAAATGGCAGATTCATTAGCTGTCCAGATTTAATTTATGAATGAACATATATATATGAAAATAAAAGAAGCAAGTTCCTAAAGTATTTTATAGGGTATTCCAATTAATCAGAAGACTATGGCTGAATCACTACATTTTATGGGTGAAATCATAGTGTGTGACATTTGGAATTTAAAAGTCTTTAACTTATGTTATCATATCTTGGGTTTACCCCAGTGACACTGTATTATATAGTGGTAATTAGCCCAAGTTCTGGGGTCAGACTACCAGGATTTGGATTTCTCTTCTATATAGTGTGATTTGGGGCAAGTTATTTAACCTCTTTGAACTTCAATGTCTTCATCTGTAAAATGGTGAAAAAAGTATCTCCTGATAGAGTTGTAAATTCTACTGGGATAGTACTTGAAAGACGTATCTCATGGTGTCTGGCCCATATTAAGCATTCAGTAGTTTTACCATTTATTCTACATATATACATTCCTATGGCTACTAGCAGGTGCCAAGGTATAACTGATCTCCTCTTAGGGTACAGTCCAGATGAAACTGCATATAAAATTCCAGACATTTTTAGTCTATCAACAGAAAATCGTAGGCACTATGGAATTAGAAAAATCTGTTTCCCAAATGTTGATCTCCCATCTCTGACCTCTCCCAGAACTCTATTCTAAGCTTCTCCTCTGTCTTCTCCATTTATCTCAGTCAACAGCAGTACCATTCTCCCAGTTTCTAGGAAGTCCCAAATCTACAAATTATTCTTTATTTCTTTCTCTTCCTTAGTACCTCTGTCTAGTCAGCCAGCAAATTCTGCCAGAATACCTCCAAAACACCTCCTGGACCTATCTACTTCTTTCTATGTCCACAATCTTTGTGGTTCAAACCACTATTACCTGTCATTTGGATTACTGTTAATAGGCTTCTAATTTGGTCTTTCTGCTTTTATGCTCCCCTAGTCCATTCTCCACACTATAGCCAGGATGATTTTTTTTTTAAACAAAATGAGATCATTTCATTCCTTTAAAACTCGATTACATGGCTTCTTGTCATGCTCATAACAGAATCAAAACTTTTTAGGCTCATGAAGTCTAAAATGGTTTGGTCCTTGCTCTGACCACAGACTGTTCCTCCTCTCTCCATTCCTTTTTTCAAACTGGCCTTCTGGTTCCCCGCTCAGGACTGGTTCATCTGGAATGTCCTTCTCCCACCGGACTATTCCTTGTCACTCAGTTCCCTCCTGGTAGAGAGAGAATTTCCTGACTATCAAATGTAAGGAACCCTTTCTCTATACTGATCTGCTGGTTTTAATTCTCTGAATCGTACTTGTGATCATTTGAGGTAGCTCCTGTTTGTTACTTGATTATTCATCTTTATCTCCTTAGAATATAAATTTTCTCCAAGGATAGCACAAGTTCTTGATCTTTGCTGGATCTCTAGTGTCTCCTGTACTCAATAACTATTTGTTGAGTTAGTTAATGAATGATTCCTAAAAGACTGCTTGTGAAGCCCAGCTAATTTTTTGTAGCGACAAAGCTTCACCATGTTGCCCAAGCTGGTCTTGAACTTCTGGGCTCAAGAAATCCTCCCGCCTTGGCCTCCCAAAGTGCTGGGATTACAGGCATGAGCCATCGAGTCCAGCTGTCTTGTACTTTTAGACTGGAGTTTTGCGTTTCAGAGATTTGTAATTCACTGAAAATGAAGCACCATGTAGGTGTGCCTGGGAGGGAGTTTGCTAAGAATTCTTACTAAATAAAGTTCAATCAATCAAATGTTATTGTACTTCAAAAATTCTCCAGGGAAATAAATTGTCAGCTTCCATTTAAAGACTGTATTCTGTTTAAATGTGCTATTAAAGTAAAATGTGGCATAAGAATCTACAGATAATAATTGAAAGGGAATAAAAATAGGGCTCTTCAAAAAAAGTATAATTTATTTGTTAAAAACAGGTAAAGCAAAAATTAAAAATAAAATAAATACACAGGTGAAACATTCACGTGGTTTAAAGTATTAAAAGGTATAGAGTACAAAATCTCCCTCTTAATATATACCTAGTTTCCTAATCCCCCTGCTTACTACTGTTATTGTCCTCCTATGAATCCTTTCAAAGTTTCTTTCTACATATGCAAGCAAATACAAACACACACTCTTACTCCCCCTTTTCACACAAATGGTAGTACAGTAAATGTACCATGCAGCATTTTGTTTTCTCCACTTAACTATGTATCTTAAGAGATTTTTCTACACATCAATACATAAAGAATATCCTCATTCTTCTTATTTTTGAGATAGATTCTCTGTCACTAGGCTGGAGTGCAGCGGCATAGTCACAGCTTACCATAGTCTTGACCTCCCAAGCTCAAGCAATCCTCCCACCTCGGCCTCCTGAGCAGCTGAGACTGCAGGTATGAGAAAGAGAAAGAGAGAGAGCAAGCGAGCGAGCGAGAGAGAGACAGGACATGCCAAATTGCCCTCCCTATGGATTGCACCAATTTAGAGACTCAGCAATGCAAGAGAATTGCCTACTTCACCACACTGTTGCTAACACCTTACCTTAGCAAGTGCTTAGACTTTTACCAATCTAATGGGAGAAATATGGAATCTTGGCATAATTTTAATATCTATTTCTCTTATCAGGACAGTTGAGTGCTTTTTCATCTATGTCCTTTTTCTATTTGACTTTAACTTTTTTTTTTTTGAGATGGAGTTTTGCTCTTGTTGCCCAGGCTGGAGTGCAGTGGTGCGATCTCGGCTCACTGTAACCTCGGCCTCCCAGGTTCAAGTGATTCTCCTGCCTCAGTCTCCCAAGTAGCTGGGATTAAAGGCGCGTATCACCACACCTGGTTAACCTTTTTTTTGTTTTTTGTTTTTTGTTTTTTTTTTTTAAGTAGAAACAGGGTTTCACTATGTTAGCCAGGCTGGTCGCAAACTCCTGACCTCAGGTGATCCGCCCACCCTTGGCCTCCCTAAGTGCTGGGATTACAGGCGTGAACTGCTGTGCCCGGCCTTAATTTCTAATTACTAATTATTAATTCATTTTAAAAATAAGTGTTACAGCTCTTTTAAAATTTGTCTAGTGATTTTTCTAGTTTTCACTGGGAACTATTACCCCTAAAAAAGGTAAGTGCCAGCTATGTGCCAGACACTGTGCTAGGTGCAGTGCCAGGGATACAACAGGGAACAAACAGATAAGGTTCCTGGCTCTCATGAACTGCTTTCAAGCAGAGGGAGACAGATAATAAACAGGATAATTACACAGTGGGATAGTACTATAAAAGGAATAAACAGGCTGCTCTCAGTGTCCTGCCTACGGGCTAGCCCAGCTCTACAAGGAACAGTTTTTAAAAAAAAAAAAAAAAAAAAAAAAAAAAAAGGCCAGGCGCGGTGGCTCAAGCCTGTAATCCCAGCACTTTGGGAGGCTGAGACGGGCGGATCACAAGGTCAGGAGATCGAGACCATCCTGGCTAATACAGTGAAACCCCGTCTCTATTAAAGAACACAAAAAACTAGCCGGGCGACGAGGCGGGCACCTGTAGTCCCAGCTACTTGGGAGGCGGAGGCAGGGGAATGGCGTAAACCTGGGAGGCGGAGCTTGCAGTGAGCTAAGATCCGGCCACCGCACTCCAGCCTGGGCGACAGAGCCAGACTCCGTCTCAAAAAAAAAAAAAAAGGAATAAACAAGGTGATGTGATAAAGAACACCTGGTATGGGACTACTTTTAAATAATATGGCCAGAAAATACCTGAGGAAGTACCACAACATGACCTGAAACCTGAAGGATGAAAAGATGTACAAGGCCCGCTATACAGTAAAGGAAGTAACTCAGCACATCAAGGTTGTCCAAACTCTGCACAGGCCAAAAAAGGATTTTTTCCCTGCCCAGCTCCTGGAAGACAACCTCTAAACCCTTAGAATATCCGGCCTGTTAAGACTTCCTGGGTGGGTGCAGTGGCTCATCCCTGTGATTCCAGCATTTTGGAAGGCTGAGGTGGGTGGACCACTTGAGGTCAGGAGTTTAAGACCAGCCTGACCAACACAGTGAAACCCCAGCTCTACTAAAAATACAAAAATTAGCCGGGTGTGGTGGTGCATGCCTTAATTCCAGCTACTGGTGAGACTGAGGCATGAGAATCGCTTGAACCTGGGAGGCAAAGTTTGCTGTGGGCTCAGATCACACTACTGCACTCTAGCCTGGTGACAGAGTGAGATTCCATCTTAAAAAAAAAAAAAATTAATTAAAAAGAAAAACAATTTCCCTTGTTTACATGAGGCACTGGGTCATGCCAACAAGTTTCTGCTAACAATGTGATCTATGGTGAGGGCCTTGAGTCACACAGTCTCAGCTTGGCCTCTGAAGAAGCCAGAGAACTGAGGTCAGCCACGTGTGACCCGGACACCACGGCTCAGCGAGCTTCCCAGGTTGCCAATATTCCACGTGTGTTGTCATACACTGTTGCTGGAAAAATTAAGCACTGTGTGCACAACTCCACTGGGAGAGGACTATTGACAGCTTCTGCCTGGTGGTGTCTCCTAGACCCTGACCTATGTGTCTTTTTCTGTTGCTAAAGTTAATCTGTATCATTTCAGAGTATTAAACTATAATTTGAGTATAAAACCTTTTCTGAGTTGAGTCTTTCTAGCAAATTACTGAACCTGGGGGTAGTCTTACAGATCCCCAAATATCCGATACAATGAAACTTACAAAATATTGCTAAGAGAAATTAAAGAACAAAAACAAAAATAGACAAATGGATCTACACCAAGTTTTAAAACTTCTACACACCACAGGAAGCAGTCATCAGAGTGAAAAGGCAACCTACAGAACTGGAGAAAATATCTGCAAATCAGGCTGGGTGTGGTGGCTCAGGTCTACAATCCCAGCACTTTGGGAGGCTAAGGCAGGTGGATTGCTTGAGCCTGGGAGTTCAAGGCCAGTCTGGGCAACATGGTGAAACTCCGTCTCTACAAAAAATACAAAAATTAGTTGTGTGTGGTGGTGTGTGCCTGTAGTCCCAGCTACTCAGGAGGCTGAGGTGGGAGTATCGCTTGAGCCTGGGAGGCGGAAGTTGCAGTGAGCCCAGATTGCATCACTTTACTCCAGCCTGGGTGACAGAGTAAAACCTTGTATCAAAAAAAAAAAAAAAAAAATTGCAAATCATGTATCTGGTAAGAGATTAATATCGAGAATACATTAAAAAGTCCTACAATAGCATGAACCTGGGAGGCAGAGCTTGCAGTGAGCCAAGATCACGCCACTGCATTCCAGCATGGGTGACAGAGCAAGACTCCTCAGAAAAAAAAAAAAAAAAAAAGTCCTATAATTAAACAACTGGAAAAAAACAAATAATCAGATTTTTTAAATGGGCAAAGGACTTGAATAGATATTTCTTCAAAGAAGATATATAAATAGTCAAGAAGCACATGAAAAGAAGCTCTACATCTGTGTAATATGGGAAAAAAAAAAAGATGTTCAACATCACTAATCATTAGGAAAATGCAAAAAAAATACTACAACTGTTAGGATGGCCACTACCAAAAAAACAGAAAGTAACAAGTGGTGGTAAAGTTGCAAAGAAATTGGGACCACCATGCACTGCTGGTGGGAATGTAAAATGGTATAGCCACCATGGAAAACAATATGGAGATTCCTCAAAAAATTAAAAACTATCATATGACCCAGCAATCCCATGTATATATACATACCATATATAAAATTTAAAATATATATATATAAAATTTTAAAAAAATTTTAAAGACTGACAGTATCAAGTACTGACAGGATGTGGAGTATACATAAAAAAGAATTGAATTACAAACAAGACCTCAAACAGGTATGTGCATAGCCACTTTCACCACAGCATTATTCAGTATAGCCAAGAAGTGGAAGTAACCCAAATGTCTACTCATAGATATGTGGTATATACATAACACTGAATATTATTCAGCCCTTAAAAAGGAAATCTTGTCACATGCCACAATATAGATAAACCTTGAGGACCTTATGCTAAGCAAAATAAGCAAGTCACAAAAAGAGAAATAATGTATGATTCCACTTATATGAACTATCTACCCAGCTGGGCATGATAGCTCACACCCATAATCTCAGTATTTTGGGAGGCCGAAGTGGGAGGATTACTTGAGCCCAGGAGTTTGAGATCAGCCTGGCCAATATAGTGAGAACTCGTCTCTACAAAAAAATTAAAAAATTAGTGATACATGACGGTGTGTACCTGTAGTTCCAGTTACTCAGGAGGCTGAGAGAGGAAGACCGCTTGAGCCCAGGAGGTGAAGGCTACCATGAGCCAAGATCATGCCACTGTACTCTAGCCTGGGTGACAGAGTGAGATCTTGTCTTTTTAAAAAAAAAAAAAAAAAAAAAAAAAAAAACTCAAGTAGTCAATGTTATAGAAAAAGAAAGTATACTGCCACGGGCTGAGAGAAATGGAAAATGGGGAGTTGTTCAATGGGTATAAAGTTGTTCAATGACTATAGTTTCAGTTTTTCAAATTCAAAAGCCTCCCCATGAGAACAGCCTTTGACCCATGACTGATGGAACAGATTGACACACATATGGACAACTGATTCAAAGGCATTTTAGTGGAGAAAATACTTTTTTTAAAACAAACAGTGCTGAAACAACTGAATATCCATATGCAGAAAAATGAACTTTGATCCATACCTTGGAGCATGTATATAATCAACTTGAAAAGGATCACGGACCTAATGTAAAACATGAAACTATAAAGCTTCCAGAAGAAAATGTAGGAAAAAACTCCTGAGAACTTGAGGTAGGCCAAAGTTTCTTAAGACGTGACACCAAAAACGCAATCAATGAAATACAAACTGAATTAGCTGGGTGCAGTGGCACACATCTGTAGTCCCAGCTATTTGGAAGAATGAGGCAGAAGAATTCTTTGAGCTCAGGAGTTTGAGGCTGCAGTGAGCTATAATCACACCACCAAACTCAAGCCTGGGTGATAGTACAAGACCCTGTCTCTTTAAAAAAAAAAAAAACAAAAAACTGCCCTTCAAAAACCACTGTTAATAAATAAAAAGAAAAGCCACAGTCTGGGAGAAAACATTTGCAAATTATATATATTACAGAGGACTTGTATCCAGACTATGTAAATAATTCTCAAAATCCAGTAAGAAAGCAATTTTTAAATGGGCAAGAGATTTGAACAGACAAGTCACCAAAGAAGGTATCAGGATGACAAGCACATGAAAACATACTCAACATCATTACTCAATAGAGAAATGTAAATTAAAACCAAAATGAGATATAACTATATACCTTTTATAAGAGCTAAAAAATTTTAAAGACTGACAGTATCAAGTACCGACAGAATGTGGAGGAACTGGAACTCGAACTGCTGGTAGAAATGTAAAATTATACAACCAGTTTGGAGAGTTGTTTGGTAGTACCTTAAAAAGGTTAAATATAAGGCTGGGCATAGAGGCTCATGCCTGTAATCCCAGCACTTTGGGAAGCCAAGGAGGGAGGATCACTTGAGGCCTGGAGTTCAAGACCAGCCTATGAAACATAGAGAGACTCCATCTTCTATAAAAAATATAAATAAAAACTGGCCAGGTGTGGTGGCTCACGCCTCTAATTCCAGCACTTTGGGAGGCCGAGACAGGCAGATCACTTGAGATCAGGAGTTCAAGACCAGCCTGGCCAACATGGAGAAACCCGGTCTCTACTAAAAATACAAAAATTAGCTGGGCGTGGTGGCGGGCACCTGTAATCCCAGCTACTGAGGAGGCTGGAACAGGAGAATCACCAGGAGGCCGAGGTTGCAGAGAGCCAAGACTGCGCCACTGCACTCCAGCCCGGGCAACAAGAGCGAAACTCCGTCTCAAAAATAGATAAGACTGAAAGACAGATAGATAGACAGAAAAAAAAAGTTAAATATACACCTACCATATTGGATCATATTTTACTCCTAGGTTATTTGCCCAATATAAATTAAAGCATTTGCCCATACAAAGACCTGTACATGAGTATCCATAGCAGCCACTATCTGTAATGCTTCAGAACTGAAAATCCAAATATCTACCAACAAATAAATAGATCAAAAACCATGGCATACAACTCAGCAATAAAAAGGAACCACATAACATTGACGGATTTCAAAATAATTATGCTGAAAGAAAGAAGCCATACAAGAATCTGTAAGGTTTTTGTTTTGTTTTGTTTTCAGACACTCACTCTGTTGCTTAGGTTGGAGTGCAGTGGCACGATCTCAGCTCGCTGCAACTTCTGCCTCCTGGGTTCAAGCAATCCTGTCTCAGCCTCCCGAGGAGCTGAGATTACAGGTGCACGCCACCACCCCTGGTTAATTTTTGTAGTTTTAGTAGTGAAGGGGTTTCATGTTGGCCAGGCTGGTCTTGAACTCGTGGTTTCACGTGATTGCCCATCTCGACCTCCCAAAGTGCTGGGATTACAGGTGTGAGCCACCGTGCCAGGCCCTCCACATCCTGTCAGTACTTGATACTATTTATATAAAATTACAGTAAATGGCTGGGCACAGTGACAAAACATGGTTGCCTTGGGATGGGGAGGAATCAGAGGAGAGAGAGAGATTACAACAAAGCATGAAGAAACTTCTGGAGGTAATGGACATGTTCATTATCTTAACTGTGGTGCTGGTTTCAAGATTATACATACGGGGGGGGAGGGATAGCATTAAGAGATATACCTAATGTAAATGAGGAGTTAATGAGTGCAGCACACCAACATGGCACATGTATACATATTTAACAAACCTGCACGTTGTGCACATGCACCCTAGAACTTAAAGCATAATAAAAAAGAAAAAGAGTATACATATATATCAAAACTTATCACACTGTATACTTTAAACATGTACATTTTACATCAATTATACCACAATAAAGCTGTTTTCAAAAATGTATCTTTCTTGGGCTGGGGGTGGTGGCTCATGCCTGTAATCCCAGCACTTTGGGAGGTTGAGGCGGATGGATCATCTGAGGTCAGGAGTTTGAGACCAGCCTGGCCAACATAGTAAAACCCCATCTCTCCAAAAAAAAAAAAAACAAAAACAAAAAAATTAGCCAGGTGTGGTGGCACGCACCTGAATCCCAGCTACTCAGGAGGCTGAGGCAGGAGAATAGCTTGAACCCAGGAGGCAGAGGTTGCAGTGAGCCAAGATTGTGCTACTGCACTCCAGCCTGGGCAGCAAGAGTGAAACTCTATTGCAAAAAAAAAGAAAAAAAAAAATACATCTTTCTCAAAGGAGTGCGTAGGTGCTTTGAAAAGTGTCAAATGAGAGGAAAGTGGTACTAGAATATAGAATACCGAGGGATTTCCAAAAGGAAAAATCTTGGTAGCTAAATATGAGAATGATGACTTAAGCATGGTATTATCTATTAAGCTATTTTAAAGAAAGGCCAGGTGCAGTGGCTCAAGCCTGTAATCCCAGCACTCTGGGAGGCTGAGGCGGGCAGACCACGAGGTCAGAAGATCGAGACCATCCTGGCTAACACGGTGAAACTCCATTTCTACTAAAAATACAAAAAATGAGCCGGGCATGGTGGCAGGCACCTAAGTAGTCCCAGCTACTCGGGAGGCTGAGCCAGGAGAATGGTGTGAACCCACGAGACGCAGCATGCAGTGAGTCGAGATCGTGCCACTGTACTCCAGCCTGGGCGACAGAGGGACACTCCATCTCAAAAAAAAAATAAATAAAAACCTTTTTATCATGGAAAAAATTCAAACAAACATTGTTAGAAATGTACAATAAAGGCCATGTGCAATTTATTCAACTTCAATAATTATGAACTCATGCTAATCTTGTTTCATCTACTCTCCCCCTCACCTCACTTTGCCACTCCAGTATTATTTTGAGGCAAATCTTAGATATATCATTTCCTTCATAAATATTTTAGTATGTATTTCTAAAAGATGGGAACTTGAAGCCTTTTGCATTTGTGGCTTGATAGCTCATTTCTTTCAAAATATTCTTATTTTTATTTATATTATTTAATTTTTTTTTTTGAGACGGAGTCTGGCTCTGTTGTCCAGGCTGGAGTGCAGTGGCATGATCACTGCTCGCTGCAACCCCCACTTCCCAGGCTCAAGTCATCCTCCCACCTCAGCCTCCCAAGTACCTGGGACTATAGGCACATGCCACCATGCCCAGCTAATTATTATTATTATTATTTACTTTTTTTTTTTCGTAGAGATGGGGTTTCACCATGTTGCCCAGGCTGGTCCCAAACTCCTGAGCTCAAGTGATCCATCCGCCTCAGCCTTCCAAAGTGGTAGGTTTACAAGTATGAGCCACCATGCCATAAAATATTTTCAAATGGAATCTTAGATCCACAGCAAAATTGAGCAGAAAGTACAGATACCCTCTCCAACAGGCACAGCCTCTCTCTGTCAACATCCTGCACCACTGTGGTAAACTGTTACAACAGATGAACCTACATTGACAGTCCACAGTTTACCTTAGGGTTCACTTTTGGTGTTATACAGTCTATGGGTTTGTAGAAACAGACAATGACAGGTTTCCATGATTACAGTATCATACAGAATAGTTTCACTGCCCTAAAAAAACTGTATGCTTCAGGAGGTCAAGAAGGGAGAATCGCTTGAGCCCAGGAGTTCAAGACCGGCCCCGGCAACATAGCGAGACCCCAGCTCTACCAAAAAAAGGAAAACTAACAACAAAAAATATTAGCCAGGCATGGTGGCACACACCTGTACTCCCAGCTATTCACAAAGCTGAGATGGAAGAATCACTTGAGCCCAGGACTTAAGAGACTGCAGTGAGCTATGATCACACCACTATACTCTAGCCTGGGTGATAGGAGGAGACCCTGTCTCAAAAAAAGATAATAATGACAAAATATATTTGATTCTATGTTGGACATACAAATATACCTCATTCTTAAATATGGCAATTTTCATGAGAAATGTTAATATTTATTGAACAAGTATGTGCTAGGTAGTGTACTAATTCAGGTTATCTCATTTAATTTAAATAAAACTCTAAGTTAATTGCTATAAACTTCATTTAACAGATAAAGAAGCCGGGCGCGGTGGCTCAAGCCTGTAATCCCAGCACTTTGGGAGGCCGAGACGGGCGGATCACGAGGTCAGGAGATCGAGACCATCCTGGCCAACACAGTGAAACTCCGTCTCTACTAAAAAAATACAAAAAACTAGCCGGGCGAAGTGGCGGGCGCCTGTAGTTCCAGCTACTCGGGAGGCTGAGGCAGGAGAATGGCCTAAACCCGGGAGGCGGAGTTTGCAGTGAGCTGATATCCGGCCACTGTACTCCAGCCTGGGCGACAGAGCCAGACTCCATCTCAAAAAAAAAAAAAAAGAAAAAACAGATAAAGAAACTGAAGTTTAGTGAGGCCAGATAATTTGCCAAATATCATAGTGCTAAGAAGTTCTAGAACGGAGATTCAAAGTCCAACTGTTTAGTCAAGAGACCCTACTGTTAACCACTACCTTTACACTACTAACTGGGTAAGCCATAAGCAATTAATGATAAAGATTGAGATTACTGCCACATTCTCACTGTTATAAATAAAACTTCAATAAAAATTATTGGCACTCCTCTGGTAATATTTTTATAGGATAAACCTCTAGAAGTAAAATGCTAGGTCAGATTAGATTAGGTTAGAATTAATTGCTAAATTATTTCCAAAAGGCATGTATATCTGTAGATTCAATTAACAGCTTGCCTCCAAATAAATACTAACTTAACTCCAAAGAATACAGCATACAAGAAAGCCTATTTCCCTACAACCTCAGTAGCAGTGTATCAATTTTAACTCACTGATAGGTAAGAAGTGAAGTTTTAATTTTTATCTCTATTAGTAAGGCTGATCAACTAGGCTTTTCATATATTTATTGCCATTTCTATTTCTTACTCCATAAATATTGCTTGTAACCTTTGCTATTGAGTTAGCTGTTCATGTTCCTTTTTAATTTCATAAGAATTCTATGTATATTGGGATATATCTGTCATGTATTTCAAGCCTTTGTCCTAGTTTGTTTTGGACTTTGTTCACGGCAGTTTTTGCCACACATTTTTTTCTTTTTTTGAGGCAGGGTCTCACTCTGTTGCCCAGGTTGAAGTGCAGTGGCATGATTACAGCTCACTGCAGCCTCAACCTCCTAGTCTCAAACAATTCTCCTGCCTCAGCTTCCCAAATAGCTGGAACCACAGAAGCACACTACCACACCCCACTAATTTTCACAGTTTTTTTTTGTAGAGACAAGATCGTGCTATGTTACCCAGTCTAGTCTCAAACCCCTGGTCTGAAGGGATCCTTCTGCCTCAGCCTCCCAAAGTACTAGGAATACAGACATGAGCCACCACACCTAGCTCTATAATTAAGTTTATAATTGTGTGTAGTTGAATATGAACTTAGGTAATTTTATAAAGAAAACAGTAACTTATTTTTACAACACCGCAAATCCTAATGTTTTTCAATATATACACACATATACATAGTTATAAGTGCTTACAAATATTATATTCTACCCTTTTCCCTTAATATTTCACGCACACATGTAAGCAGTTAACATGCCTACGTGGTTATAATGTATTCAATTATGTTAATATATTTATAGTGTGAATATTTACTTAAAATACATGTTTTCAATAATTAATATTTATAAGAAAATGTATTGGCAGTCACGGTAGCTCATGCCTGTAATCCCAACACTTTGAGAGGCCTAGGTGGGCAGATCACTTGAGGTCAGGAGTTCAAGACCAACCTGACCAACATGGTGAAACCCCATCTCTATCTAAAATGCTAAAATTAGCCAGGTATGGTGGCACACCCCTCTAATTCCAACTACTCGGGAGGCTAAGGCAGGAGAATCGCTTGAACCTAGGAGGTGGAGGCTGCAGTGAGCCGAGATTGTGCAACTCAACACCAGCCTGAGCAACAGAGGGAGGCTCCATTTCAAAAAAAAAAAAAAGGAAAGAAAATGTATTAATCCTTTAAGACTTAATGGGCAAAAAAAAAAGACTTAATGGATATTGTTTGAATTTCTACAATGAGAAATGTGGGGCTCTAAGCCTGCTCTGTAGGACAGAACTAGAAGAGTGGCTTAACCAAAGAACTGGCAAGTTAAGTGGAAAACTTGAAAACATTTATTAATCATAGGGAACATGTTTCCAACAACACACATAATTCCATTCAGCATCTGACCAAGCTTTGTGATTCCCTGGAGTCAGAGGTTTAACCATTCCTCTAATGCCAAAAAAAGCTGTCATTTCCACAAACAGTTGACATAACCGGTTAGAAATAATACTGAACATTTATGGAGCTGTTATGTTAGGCTTAAGCCTAAAGTTTCTTGATATGTATTAAGATTTGTGCCAGGCCGGGCGCGGTGGCTCAAGCCTGTAATCCCAGCACTTTGGGAGGCCGAGACGGGCGGATCACGAGGTCAGGAGATCGAGACCATCCTGGCTAACACGGTGAAACCCCGTCTC
>NC_045439.1:33373140-33373515 GCF_002776525.5 Piliocolobus tephrosceles
GTCTCGATCTCCTGACCTCGTGATCCGCCCGTCTCGGCCTCCCAAAGTGCTGGGATTACAGGCTTGAGCCACCGCGCCTGGCCAAACAGAACAATTTTTATATATTCACAAGAGAAAACGAATGCTAGAGCTACATGCATCTACGTATACATGAATGCCTAAAATTCTACAAAGAAATGTCTCTTTTGCAACATATACTAAACATATATGTGGAAATTCTCTTCAACTTTCAGATACAAACTATATAAAGTTTTTTGTGTTTTGTTTTTTGAGATGGAGTCTCACTCTGTTGCCAGGCTGGAGTGCAGTGGCGTGATCTCTGCTCACGGCAACATCTGCCTCCCGGGTTCAAGTGATTCTCCTGCCTCAGCCTCC
>NC_045439.1:33373615-33405325 GCF_002776525.5 Piliocolobus tephrosceles
ACCACACCCAGCTAATTTTTGTATTTTTTAGTAGAGATGAGGTTTCACCACGTTGACCAGGATGGTCTCGTCTCTTGACCCTGTGATCCACCCTCCTCGGCCTCCCAAAGTGCTGGGATTACTTTGGGAGTAAGCCACCGCACCCGGCTGCTTTTTTTTTTTTTTTTTTGGAGACAGAGTCTCACTCTGTCACCCAGGTTAGAATGTAGAGTGCAGTGGTGAGATCTTGGCTCACTACAACTTCCACCTCCCAAGTTCAAGCAATTCTCTGCCTCAGCCTCTGGAGTAGCTGGGATTACAGGCGCCTGCCATCACACCCGGCTAAATTTTGTATTTTTTTTTAGTAGAGACAGGGTTTCACCATGTTGGCCAGGCTGGTCTTGAACTCCTGACCTCATGATCCACCAGCCTCGGCCTCCCAAAGTGCTGGGATTACAGGTGTAAGCCACTACGCCCGGCCTAAAGTTTTAAAACATGCCAAGTGTATTACATAATATGATATGATTTATGTACATAAATATTACAGTAAGCCTAATACCCAATTTTATTATAGTAAACATGATAAATACCCAATTCAGGACAGTAACTACCCTGAGAAAAGAGGAAAAGGAATGGGGGAGGGGCACTTCAATTTTATCTGCAATTTTTTTGTCATATAACTAGTCTCTTTTCAAATTAAATGCAAAATCTTGTTTTGTTTAGTTAGGATTTCATTTAGCGTAGGATCAATAAGCAATAGAAACAAAAAAAGCTTATCAAAAAACGAGCAAATAAGATGTTAAAGTTTAATAAAGTTGGGTGATAGGTACATGGGTGCCTGTTACATTAAGTGCCATACTTCCTGTATGTCCTTGAAACATTTCACAACAAAAACTTGAGAAATAATATTTGGGCTAAAAAAACAAACACAACTTCAGTTCTCTGACCATTCTGTCATCAAACTTCAAATCCCTTTACTATGAATGAGATTATGCACAGCAGCCCACAAAAAGAAAACTATTTTCTAGGCTCTAGCAACTCGTCACAGTATGTGCTTAGAGTTGAAGAAATGAAGCTAAAGGAAGGCCGGGCACGGTGGCTCAAGCCTGTAATCCCAGCACTTTGGGAGGCCGAGACGGGCGGATCACGAGGTCAGGAGATCGAGACCATCCTGGCTAACACGGTGAAACCCCGTCTCTACTAAAAACTACAAAAAACTAGCCGGGCGAGGTGGCGGCGCCTGTAGTCCCAGCTACCCGGGAGGCTGAGGCAGGAGAATGGCGTGAACCTGGGAGGCGGAGCTTGCAGTGAGCTGAGATCTGGCCACAGCACTCCAGCCTAGGTGACAGAGCGAGACTCCGTCTCCAAAAAAAAAGAAATGAAGCTAAAGGCAACATTTAACCTTTGGACCAAGAAATGCTTTAGAGGTTATATTCTATTTGAACTCTAACAATATAGAACTGTAATAGTACTCGAAGTTAACCAAGAAAGTCAACTAAGTGAATAAGACTTGGTTAGTCAGATCCAAAATTGTTTCAATTTGATTACACACTTCTGGTAGATAACTGATTTGATCCTATTGCTCAGGACTGTCCCAATTTTAAAACTGAAAGTCATGTGTTCCAGAACCTCTAGTTTTAGACAAACTGGGACAACTGGCCATCCTAGCTTCTAGGCACATCAAAACTTTCCAGCTGGGAAAGAATTTTCAAATTATCTAGTAAATTATCTAATTTTACTGATGAGAAAAGTGAAGAATCCTAAATCTTCAGAGTGTAAAAGGAAGTTCCAGGCCATCCAGTGCTCTAGTTCAATTGCTGAATTCACAGACTAGTCCTCTACAGATTTTGCTAGAGTGGCCTTTCAGCCTTTTGTGACTGTTTGTTTGTAGTGAAAAGTACACACAAGCCTACAAGGCAGCCCAGATGTACAATAACTGTGGGAAAATTAAAAAAAATAAAAAATACAGAGCCTCTCTATGTTGCCCATGCTGGACTCAAACACCTCGACTCAAGCAATCCTTGTACCTCAGCCTCCTGAGTAGCTGGGACTACAGGCATCCACCACCAAGCCAGGCTATGAGAAAGTTCTTTTTATTGATCCAGACCTTATTGCCTGGTAACTTCCACCACTGTTCCTAGCTCTGCTCTCTGGTCCTAACAGAGGAAAATCTGACCCCACAC
Organism: Piliocolobus tephrosceles; assembly: GCF_002776525.5. NCBI lineage: Eukaryota > Metazoa > Chordata > Mammalia > Primates > Cercopithecidae > Piliocolobus > Piliocolobus tephrosceles. The sequence goes on from NC_045439.1 coordinate 33,375,778, forward strand.
CTAGTGCAACTGGATAGGTTATAGTTGGCCTTGTGTTTTCCTCTATTCTGGTTCCGCCTCTAAAAATCCTACAGATACTGTAGGACTACAGAACATCCATGCAGTCTGCGCTCCTTTTCTTTTTCTTTCTCTATTTATTTATTTATTTTGTATTTATTTTTTTTTTTTTGAGACAGAGTTTTGCTCTTGTCGCCTAGGCTGGAGTGCAATGGCGCAATCTCAGCTCACTGCAACCTCCATCTCCTGGGTTCCAGCGGTTCTCCTGGCTCAGCCTCCCAAATAGCTGGGATTACAGGCACCCACCACCAAGCCCAGCTAATTTTTGTATTGTCAGTAGAGACGGGGTTTCTCCATGTTGACCAAGCTGGTCTTGAACTCCTGACCTTGGGTGATCTCCCTGCCTCGGCCTCCCAAAGTGCTGGGATTATAGGCATGAGCCACCGCGCCCTGGCCTCTGCTCTCACTTTATAATGATTAGCTAGTAGAGTTGTAGTCAGATTTGACATCTGTGTATGTAGCTGGTAAGGAGTCTCCTTGTCCCACAGCACAGATTACATTCCTTTCCTGAATCCCTCTTTGAACTCTTAGAATTTCTACACTTATCCTTGCATTGTACAATCATAATGAATATTTACTGAGCACTAACGGGAACTGTTAGGTACTGAATACAGTAAGTAAAATAAACTCAGCCATAGGAGAAGAAGAGCAAGATAGGTAAAATAATAAACAACGTGAACTCTGAGGTGCTGCACACCTTGAGAAGCTGGAGAAGGCTTCACCTGAGGTGGTGATATGTGAGCTAGGTAGGAACTGTATCAACACCTGTGTGTTAAACAGCCCTGTGTCCCCCAACAATCAGCTGAAGTTCAACAAACAGATCATAAATTTGGTAAAGTAGAGAAAGCCTGCTCAACCCCCTCAGCATTTCTTAGAGGTAAGGGAAGATGATAAGTGAATCCAGTCTGGCAAAGGCAGTTGCAGAGACTGACACTGTACCTGGCTACGTACAGTATTGCTCAGGTGGTTGTCCTCGGACATCTGTGCATTCTGGAAGTAGGACAACGGTGCAGGTAACTCTGTCATTGGAGCAACTGTATAGAAATACTGTTTCACAGAAAACAAAGCCTCTTGAGGTTCTGAAAAGGGAAAGAAAAACAGAACTTTGTACACCACAATTATACTGTTTTAAAAAATAGTTTCATAGATTACACTAAGCAGAAACAAACCTTTCTTTCATGTGTTCTCCTCCAGGCCAAGCTGTCTAAGGACTTCAAAGGCTGTTGTCACTTGCAGGCTCCCAGATTAGGTCTGAAATAGGATTTCACCAGGTCATCCATTGTTAGTTAAATTCTAGTAAATTCATTTAAACCAATCAAATACTTATAAGACCAATTTGTAAACCAGGAATGTATTAATTTATCACCACCTTCAACTGACAAATTTACTATGAGCTCAAGGTAGACAGCTTTAGCAATAAGTAGAACCACCTGAGACACCAAACATTTTCAACCACAAAGATACTTAATGACTTCCAATTTCTAGCCAAGGAAGCTGAGTAATCTTAAGGAATGTTCTCCTCAACATTCCTTTTTCTATGCAGACCAATTCAACCTAATCTTTATATTTTCATAAAATCATTTGTCTAGCACTTTTAATTTTGTAAAATCTCTATAATCTCATCTTATCCTTATCACAATGCCCAAGGCAGGATGAACAGATAACATGCTTATTTTACAAAAGGAGAAGGGAATCCAGAGAAGTTCAGTGACTTGCTTACGATGACACAACTGGGTAGAGCTGGCAAGAATCGCAGACTTGGCCAGGTGCAGTGGCTCATGCCTGTAATCCCACCATTGTGGGAGGCCAAGGCAGGTGGATCATGAGGTCAGGAGTTCGAGACCAGCCTGACCAACATGGTGAAACCCCACCTCTACTAAAAATACAAATATTAGCCAGGCGTGGTGGCATGCACCTGTAATCCCAGCTACTCAGGAGGTTGAGGCAGGAGAATCACTTGAACCCAGGAGGTGGAGGTTGTAGTGAGCTGAGATGGCGCCATCACACTCTAGCCTGGGCGACAGAGTGAGACTCCATTTCAAAAAAAAAAAGAATGGCAGACTCCTGACTCCCAGTCTCAGGCCTCTCCTTTGATGTTGGGACAGCCTTATTTACAGGAATGACTGTGTCTCTCAGAGTTCACCCACCCTCCTGGGGGGCCACATTTCCATTTGCCTGTCTACCTTAATTTCCATCAGCCAATTCTTCATGATTTCAACTTCTCCTTTTCACAGGTCTTCAGAAATACAGGAAAAATCCATGTACATACCTAACGCTAATTAATACATTACCATATACACATTTACATTAAAAAAATTTTCTCAATGTCCTATTTCATTTTCACTTTTAACATCAGGATACACTTTCCTCTAAATATTCCATTTTTTTTCTTCTAATGATTTTTCATAAAAAATGCATATAGTACCTTTTCCTCTAGCAAAGGTATCAAGTTCAAAATAACTCAACTACTTATATTTGTATCATTCAAATCATTACACATTTTTAACCAAGGTGATGTTCTATTTTATCATACATGCTTTTATATACCATGTCCATCTTTCTCCTCCCTTCACCTTCAGCCCATTGTCAGCTAGCATGAGATCAGTGAAATGCAAATTCATATTAACTGAAAACATGGTGAAAATTTGCTTAAAAAATAAAGTGGTTAAGGCCAGGAGTTGCAGATCAGTCTCCAGCCTGGGCAACACAGCAAGACACTATCTCTAAAAAACACGAATTAGCTGGGTGCAGGCAGGATGCACATGTAGTAGTTCCAACTGCTCAGGAGGCTGAGGGGGGAGGATTGCTTGAGTCCAGGAATTAGAGGCTGCAATGAGCCAAGATCTCGTCACTGTACTCAGCCTAGGCAACAGAGTGAGACTCTGTTTCAAACAAAAAAAAAAAAAAAAAAAAGATTTTTCAAAATGAGATTTTTGTGGGAATTTAACCTATATTTAGAGTTATTGATACCTTTGTTGCTGTCTTTAATTTTGAGACAGTCTTGCTCTGTCACCCAGGCTGGTGTGTAGTGGCATGATCTCGCTCACTGGAACCGCTACCTCCTGGGTTCAAGCAATTCTCGTGTCTCAGCTCCCCGAATAGCTGGGATTACAGGTGTGCACTACCACGTTCAGCTAATTTTTGTATTTTTAGTAGAGACTGGGTTTCACCATGTTGGCCAGGCTGGTCTCAAACTCCTGACCACAAGTGATCCACCCACATCAGCCTCCCAAAGTACCAGGACTACAGGTGTGAGCCACCACGACCAGCCCTGTTCCTGTCTTTTAATAAGGACAAAATTAAGATTTCACAATACAGACAGTCCCTAATGACAGTTCAATGTAAAACTGTTCAGCTTTAGTATGACGCAAAAACAGTATGTATTCAGTAGAAACTGTACTTTTTGAGTATCCATCCAAGTTCACTTCAGTGAAGTAAGTAGTCAATAAATTGCATGAGGCCAGGTTCGGTGGTTCATGCCTGTAAACCTAGCACTGTGGGAAGCTGAGACGGGTGGATTACTTGAGGCCAGGAGTTCGTGACTAGCCTGGCCAACATGGTGAAACCCTGTTTCTACTAAAAACACACACACAAAAAAACTGGCTGGGTGTGGGTGGTGGATGCCTGTGGTTCCAGCTACTCAGGAGGCTGAGGTGGAAGGATCACTGGAGCCAAGAAAGTTGAGGCTGCAGTGAGCAGTGACTGCATCACTACACTCCAGCCTGAGCGACAGAGTGAGACCCTGTCTCAAAAAAACAAATAATAAAATAATAAAAGTACACTCCATTATGGAAAAACCCATAGAAATCTCATATAATCCCTCAGAAACAAAGCAAGTAAACAAGACAATCTTAGCCAAATGAAACAAGGCAAAGAAAGGGTAATGCAAGCAAAAACAAAAGGTAAGTAGGTTGGATGCAGTGGCTCACGCCTATAATCCCAGCACTATGGGAGGCCGAGGCAGACAGATCACTTGAGGCCAGGAGTTCAAGACCAGCCTGGCCAACATGGTGAAACCCTGTCTGTACTAAAAACACAAAAATTAGCTGGATGTGATGGCTCGTGCCTGTAATCCCAGCTACTAAGGAGACTGAGGCAGGAGAATCGCTTGAACCTGGGAGGCATAGGTTGCAGTGAACCAAGATTGCGCCACTGCACCCCAGCCTAGGTGACAGAGCAAGACTCTGTCTCAAAAAATAAAATAAATAAATGGTATATAAATAAACTATATTACACGTACAGGTTAAATATGAGAAGTGATTACCGTGCACTAAACAAGATTAGTATAATCTTATACAATAAATTTAGTAGAAATACTATTAAATAATAAGACTGATTATTCACTAAACAAGAAAGACACTGTCTACTCATATGTAAAACTTAAGAGACAGATACTATTAAACTAAGGCTTAATAAACTAATGTATTATATTCACTTTATCCTTTTACAGAGGAAAACAATGTGGCACACAGAAGTTAACTTGCTTAGGGTCACATCTGGCAAGCAAGGAGTTGGAATTCACAGAGTACACTATATAGCCGCTTAATAAAACTCCACACCTGCCCCGTAGGAGTTTACAGCAATGAGGATTACGGTATTTTGAAGCGATTTTGATTACTAGTAAAACTATTACTTAGAAGTAAATGAGATCTTAAACTTCAAAAACTGCTCTAAGTATAAATTAAAAACTGAAGCACCAAAAGCATTTTCAATAATCTCAATATCCTAGTATTAATGTTTTTTTTAAAAAAGGATAAGCTGGCCAAGCGCAGTGGCTCACACCTGTAATCCCAGCACTTTGGGAGGCTGAGGCGGGCAGATCCCAAGGTCAGGAGTTCTAGACCAGTCTGGCCAATATGGTGAAACTCCGTCTCTACTAAAAAATACAAAAATTAGCCAGGCGTGGTGACGTGCACCTGTAGTCCCAGCTACTCAGGAGGCTGAGGCAGGAGAATCGCTTGAACCCAGGAGGTGGAGGTTGTAATGAGCCAAGATTACGCCACTGCATTCCTGCCTGGGCGACGGAGTGAGACTCCATCTCAAAAAAAAAGGATAAGCTATAACGCAATTTTTTTCTGTAAGAGATAAGGTCTCACTCGGTCACCCAGGCTGGAGTACAGTGGCAATCATAGCTCACTGCAGCCTTGAATCCTGGCCTCAGTCGATCCTCCCACCTCAGCCTCCCAAGCATGTGGGATTACATGGTTGGCTAGTTTTTTATTTAGAGAAAGGGTCTTGCTGTATTGCCCAGGCTGGTCTTGAACTCCTGGCCTCAAGCAACCCTACCACCTCAGTCTCCCAAGTAGTTAGGATTATAGACCTGAGCCCCTGCAGCCACTGGTCATTTTGAAAGAATTAGTTTCCATTTTTACCCTATGCTAATAGGATCTGTTCAGTTATTACAAGAAACGATACAAGCTGGTACAAACTGGTCACACTGCAGCTTTCTCAGACAAATCCTGTAAAAATCATCAATAATAAAGTAGTCACTTTAGCATTTTCCAATACTATCTTCAAAGTTCTTTTCGCATCTATTCTTCCATTTGAGTCTTAAAGAAACCTCACGAGGGGCCGGGTGCGGTGGCTCACGCCTGTAATCCCAGCACTCTGGGAGGCTGAGGTGGGCGGATCACAAGGTCAGGAGATACAGACCATCCTGGCTAACACGGTGAAACCCCGTCTCTACTAAAAATACAAAAAAATTAGCCGGGCATGGTGGTGGGCACCAGTAGTGCCAGCTACTTGGGAGGCTGAGGCAGGAGAATGGCATGAACCCGGGAGGTTGAGCTTGCTGTAAGCCAAGATCACGCCACTGCACTCCAGCCCAGGCAACAGAGCAAGACTCCGTCTCAAAAAAAAAAAAAAAAAAAGAAACCTCATGAGGAAAGGAATCTGAACTGAAATGTAAAAAAAACTCAGAAAAGGTAAAAGATTTTGCCTGCACAGGGTTAACAGAGCGAGTGTATACCAATGCCGGTTCCAGAACCCAAGTCTTCTGATGCCCAGTCCAGGTCTTTTCCAGTTCACCCAGAGAAATCTTGTGCCTCCCTTGATGGCTTCCAAAGATCACAATGCTACAAGGTGAGCCTCCCGGGCAGAGCTGCTCTTTAAAGGGGGCTCAGTAGGAAGCAGAGGCAGGCAACAGGGCTAGGTCTTCAATGAGGCCTGATGAACAAACAAGTGCTACTGGGACAAAGAAAGGGGCAGGCAAAGCTAGATTTGATTTTGGTCCAGTAACAGCTGAAAACAATTGAGGACTGCAAGGAGGTCAATGACCCCACTGTTCAGGCGGCATGGCAAAAGACACTAGGAGACTTTTCAACATTCTTAGCCCTGTAAACAACAACAACAACAAACAGTTACTGGGATCTGAGGATCTTTCATGGGACCTGAATTGAGGAGTAGGTGGGAGTAGGGACAGAACCTATTTTGGTGTTTTTGCTCTCTGGTAACCTGCTGCAAACTGACAGAGCACAACACTTGAATTCACTGACATCCATTTCCTTAATCTCAAGACACCTGCTAAATCAGACAAAAGGAAAACGAAATCCTTCTCTGACGGGAAACTAGAATTTATCTGTTATATACAAAGAGATTAAAAAAGCCCCAGGAGAACTACAAATAATCTCCAAACTCAGATGTGCTGAACAGAGAAGGCTGTCTAACCAGAAAACCTTCTACCCATCAGCACTGCAGAAATTATCACAGAGCAATGTCCAGAATCTCAAAATAAGTTTATTAAAAATCTCATTCAAGAAAGTACCAACAGAAAAGTATTAATACGTTTTTTTCTCTCACTGTATCCCAATGTAACAACAAAACCTCCAACTCCTACAGAACATGGTTACTTATTGATACATTTTCTTTTTTCACCCTCAGACATAAATATAAACAAAATTTGTACTGTGGAAAAACACCTTCAGGAGATTTTTAACCATGATCTCTAGCACAAAGGGCTTGTGGCTTGTTTTAATGTCTCTAAGCTACTAGACTAGTTTCTTTCACTGAGAAAACTGCTACAAGTATTTTCTGCTGCATCTGCACTGCAATGCTGTTTTCAAGTGCCAATGAGCTTGTGATTTATTCTTTATTTTACAAAAGTATTTAATCAGCCTTAGTGTTACTTTGAAAGCTTCTCCCTGGACAGGCAGCCCAAGTTCTGATGTTATGAATGGGCTGGAAAAGCCTCTACTTGAGTTTTTAAAGGTTCACATCCAATAGTAAATGTAACCGAACCCTAAATTCCAACCTATAATTGAAAATATTATCATTATTATTATTATTATTTTTTTCTTTTTCTGAGACGGAGTCTCGCTCTGTCGCCCAGGCTGGAGTGCAGTGGCCGGATCTCAGCTCACTGCAAGCTCCGCCTCCTGGGTTTACGCCATTCTCCTGCCTCAGCCTCCCAAGTAGCTGGGACTACAGGCACCCGCCACCTCGCCCGGCTAGTTTTTTGTATTTTTTAGTAGAGACGGGGTTTCACTATGTTAGCCAGGATGGTCTCGATCTCCTGACCTCGTGATCCGCCCGCCTCGGCCTCCCAAAGTGCTGGGATTACAGGCTTGAGCCACTGCGCCTGGCCAATTGAAAATATTATTATTAGTGAGACATAGTTTCGCTCGTCGCCCAGGCTGGAATGCAATGCCGGGATCATGGCTCACTGCAACCTCCACCTCCTGGGTTCAAGCGATTCTCCTGCCTCAGCCTCCTGAGTAGCTGAGATTACAGACGCCCACCACCATGCCCAGCTAATTTTTGTATTTTTAGTAGAGATGGAGGTGTCACCATGTTGGCCTGGCTGGTCTTGAACTCCTGACCTCAGGTGATCCACCACCTTAGCTGGGATTACAGGCGTGAGCCACTGTGCTCAGACTATACTTGAAATTAATAAAACAATTTTTTTAAACTAATTTTAAAACTTTAGGAATACATCCTCAAAAGACTCCTCTGGTTTTTAAGAGACTAGGAGCAAATCATTTCTCCAGCCCTATAAAAGGCTTTGTGAAAGCAGTAGACGCTAAAAAGAGCAAGGGTAGTGATACATCCCATTTGGTGATTTTTTTTCCTCCTCCTCCCATCCCACGCCACCTGTTAACCATCTGTGGTAGATTAGATTATTATTCAGCCAATATTCACTCCCTCCCCCAGCCTGGCCAAGGGAGGAATATACCTCTCTCCAGTGATGTTATAGGCTTGGCCCTTTAGTTTGCTTGGCTGCATGGTGGTAGAAGTCTACTACCCACTCCTAAGTCTTTGGGCATGATCATATGACTTGCTTTGGTCAATGCAATCTTAGCAGATGTGGCATAAGCAGACACTTGAACTATGCTTGTGCAGTTGGCCTTGACATCTGGTACTTCTGCTGATACCATGGATAGCCACTGCCCCTTCAGCCTGGGCCCCAGAATAAGGCATACAAATAAGAACTGCCCCCACTGATCCACAGACCTACCTACATTGAAGCAGAGTCTTGAGTGAGAATACATGCTCTGAACCACTGAGTTTGGGGGAGGTCTGTAATGTAGAGTTACTATAGCAACTTGTTTTTAAATAATAGTTATGTTGGCTCAGAAAATGCAATAAAAACGAACAAAGACTTAGAATTGCAAGTCCAAAATCCCTTATCTGTAACTCTTAGGACTAAATGTGTTTAGAATTCGGATTTTTTTTGGATTTTGTAAAGGTACTATGCAAATACCAGATGTTATATAATGTCCCTACAGGGTCTTAGAAGCAGAAAAGCAAACACATTATTAAGCTATAGTGAAACAAATGAATAGTTTTAAATCACATTAAAAAAAGAAAAGAGACTATAACTAAGCCAGATTTTGCTGTCAAATTAGTTATGAAAAACCTTGGCCAGGTGTGATGGCTCACACCTGTAATCCCAGCACTCTGGGAGGCTGAGGCGGGTGGATCACGAGGTCAGGAGTTCGAGGCCCACCTGGCCAATATGGTGACACTCCCCTGTCTCTACTAAAAATACAAAAATTAGACCAGTGCGGTGGCACACGCCTGTAGTCCCAGCTTCTCGGGAGGCTGAGACAGAAGAATTGCTTGAACCTGAAAGGCGGAGGTTGTAGTGAGCTGAGATTGTGCCATAGCACTCCAGCCTGGCCGACAGAGCGAGACTCCATCTCAAAAAAAAAAAAAGAGAAAAGAAAAGAAAAAAGAAAAACCTTTTAGTTTTTGGATTTCAGAACTGTGGATATGAGACTATTTTGTCCTATATACCTTTGTATAATTATAAAGAATCTTTCCCAATAAGTTATTTAATTTCAATAACTCTGTAAGGGAGGTATGATTATTCAAAATTATTGTCTAAAATTCTCTGTGGAAATGGACAGAATACAACCAATTTTTAATGAAAAACTGATTATTTATGTCTAATTAATTTGTAAATCACTGGTTATATTTAGCATTGTCTGCAATCTTTCTTTTGTTTTGATCAACTTAAAACAAGAAACCATACAAGGCGTTGTGAAAAGCCAACACTAATACCTTTTTCCTCACTCTGTTACCCAAGCAGGAGTATTAATGCCTTTCAATCAACAAACACTGGGTTTCTTCTTTATAACTACACACTGTGATAAGGGTTGGGAATTCTAATGTATCAGGTATTACTTCTGTTTACTTAAGGATCTTACTATCTAAAAAGCAAAACAAGTACATTTTTATACTGGTTAGATGTTGAAATAAAAATATGTTAGGTATATTATGTTAAAATAAATTATTCACATTGGTTTCATCTGTTTCTTCTTACCTTTTTTTTTTCTGATGGAGTGTTGCTCTGTAGCTCAGTCTGGAGTGCAGTGGTGCGATCTCGGCTCACTGCAGCCTCCCCCTCCTGGGTTCAAGCGATTCTCCTGCCTCACCTCCCGCCTAGCTGGGACTACAGGCACCCGCCACCACGTCCGGCTAATTTTTTGTATTTTTAGTAGAGACGGGGTTTCACCGTGTTAGCCAGGATGGTCTCGATCTCCTGACCTCATGATCCGCCAGCCTCGGCCTCCCAAAGTGCTGGGATTACAAGCGTGAGTCACCGCGCATGGCCACCCAGCCTCTTTTTATTTTATTTATTTACTTTTTTTGAGACGGAGTCTCGCTTTGTCGCCCAGGCTGGAGTGCAGTGGCGAGATCTGGGCCTATAGCTGGGACTACAGGCGCCTGCCACCACGTCCGGCTAATTTTTTTTTTGTGTATTTTTTAGTATAGACGGGGTTTCACCGTGTTAGCCAGGATGGTCTCGATCTCCTGACCTCGTGATCCGCCCGCCTTGGCCTCCCAAAGTGCTGTGATTACATGCATGAGCCACCGTGCCCAGCCTCTTTTTACCTTTAAAAATGCGTTTATGGGCCGGGCGCGGTGGCTCACGCTTGTAATCCCTGCACTTTGGGAGGCTGAGGCGGGCGGATAACGAGGTCAGGAGATCGAGACCATTATGGCTAACACGGTGAAACCCTGTCTCTACTAAAAATACAAAAAATAATTATCCGGGCGTGGTGGCAGGAGCCTGTAGTCCTAGCTGCTGAGCAGGCTGAGGCGGAAGAATGGCGAGAACCTGGGAGGCAGAGGTTGCAGTGAGCCAAGACTGCACCACTGCACTCCAGACTGGGCGACAGAGCGAGACTCCGTCTCCAAAAAGAAAATAAATTAAATAAATAAATAAATGATAGTATGTTTATTAGAAAATTTAAAATAGCCGGGCGCGGTGGCTCAAGCCTGTAATCCCAGCACTTTGGGAGGCCGAGACGGGCGGATCACGAGGTCAGGAGATCGAGACCATCCTGGCTAACACGGTGAAATCCCGTCTCTACTAAAAAATACAAAAAAACTATCCGGGCGAAGTGGCGGGCGCCTGTAGTCCCAGCTACTTGGGAGGCTGAGGCAGGAGAATGGCGTAAACCCGGGAGGCGGAGCTTGCAGTGAGCTGAGATCCGGCCACTGCACTCCAGCCCGGGCGACAGAGCGAGACTCCGCCTCAAAAAAAAAGAAAAGAAAAGAAAATTTAAAATAGAGATAATCACCTTGTGGATCTCCCAATGTGCATGCTAATAAATTTGTATGCCTTTTCTCCAAAAGAAAAACAAAAAAGATTTTTTTTTTGAGACCATCTCACTCTTTTGCCCAGGCTGCAGTGCAGTGGCATAATCTTGGCTCACTGCAACCTCCTCCTCCCGGGTTCAAGCGATTCTCCTGCCTCAGCCTCACTTGGGAGCAGCTGGGACTACAGGCGCGCGCCACCACGCCCAGCTAATTTTTTGTAGAGACGGGTGTTTCGCCATGTTGTCCCAGCTGGTCTCGAACTCCTGAGCTCAAGTATCCGTCCTGCGGCCTCCCAAAGTGTTGGGATTACAGGCGTGAGCCACCACGCGGGGCCTCACATTGTATTTCTATTGGCTAGTGCTGCTCTAAATCTTCTGTTCCTTCTGCTACACCAGGCCTAACAAATTCCTGCCAACCTTTTCCTTCCTGAAGCCTCCCTCCCTTTCTCAGCTCTGGCGACCCTGCACTGTGGTGCTTCCCCAACCACACTCATTCTCCTCAACTGGCTCCTTGCTCTTCTTCCACCCCCTCGTTAGAAGTGTTCCTAAGAGTTTGCCTTGGCCTTCTCTTCCCCTTTCTTAGCTTAGACTTCTCCACTGCTCCAACATCAACTGGAAATCTATGGAATTGACTCCTGTTTTCAGCTCTAGTCCTGTTGATAGGACATTTTCACCTGCTGGCACTCGCAAAGTGACACTTCCAAACCACTTCCTCGCCCTCCTCTCTAAACCAGTTCTTTCTTCCTATTTCTGAGAATGTCTCTGCCATGTTCTAAACTGAAAACCTCCTAGTCAACTTCACACTTTATTCCCTGATCCTCAATTGGTTACCATGTCCCGTTCGTGTTTCTTCTAAAGCCTCTGCCACCACCGCAGATCGAACTCTAGTCACATCTCACCTGAATTATGGAAAAGTCACCTCAATTCTCTCACCCATTCCAGCCTCCACTATAGATTAATGTGCCTAAAGCAGAGCTGACCACAACGGTGAGAAGAATCTGAGAGGGAAGCAGCAGCAAACACAAGAGGCACTGGACCTGCATGCTTCGAGACAGCCCCAACCAAGGAGAATGCATCAGACCCCGTTTTCCGCCTCGAATGAGAGGCGTGCGGACTTCGCCCAGAGTGCCCGTCGCCCCTGGACAAGGACACACCCGGGGCGTGAGGCGCGGAGTTTCACCAGTTGCTCAAGCAGACCCAGCCCAAAACGCTTCCTCTTTCTCCTGCTCCACTCCAGTCCAGACGGCTACCAATCCCGGCCCAAAGCACCTGCGCCCTGAGACGTCTTTGAGCAAACAGCATTTCCGGACCAAGGCTCCGAGGAATCTCTCTCCACCCGGCCGCGCCCGAAGCCCAAGAAACTGGCCGCCCCTCCCGGTTTCCCACACGGGGTTCCCTGGCCCCAACCCGGCGACGCCCCGCCCCTCATCTTTTAGGACACCGGCTCCGCGGCCCAGGCGGCGACAAAGGGCCGGGCCCTGCCCGCGGCCGCCCTTGTCCGCGGTGCCTTCCTGTCTTCCCCGGACTCCCCATCACGCACATACGCTCAGCCGCCGCCGCCGTTGCCGCCGCCGCTCGCAGTTCAGGTTCCTTCCAGACCAGCCGCTGTTTTGTTTCCGATGTGAAACCGCGGACCCCGGAGCTGCCTGTCCCAGGCCCCGCCCGAGAACCCTCACCGGTGTCGTCATTTCCGGCTCTGGTGTCGTTGGCTGCCGGCCCACGGGGGAGGGGAGGAGCCAGGAGGAAGCGGGCGGGGCCTCCGGCCTGGAGCAACGATTGTGGCAAGAACCCAGAGCTCCACCTTGGCGGTCCCCACCTGACTGAATCCGCCCAGAGTGCTGGCGTGGGTTGTCGGGGTTCTGAAGCTGCTCTTGAGCTGAGGACGAAAGCCCCTATATAAATTGGGCCCAGCGTGTGCTTCTCCCGGCATACAAGCGATGGACATCCTAAATTTAAAACCTGTCATTTCTGTAGGGTACCTATTTGCGAATCAGCTGCATCACAATCAAGAAAATGCTGTTAAAATTGAAAATATCTCTGCCCTCTTCGACCACCCAATGAATCAAAACTTCTGGTGGGTGGCGAGAATCTGAGAAACTGCATTTTAAACATCCTCCGCGACTCCTGCACTCCAACTTGGACTACCAGACTCTCTAGGTGGCAAGCTAACAGAGCAGAAAATATGCCTGGTTTGCTGGGTCACTTGATTTTTGCAGCTGCCAGCTCTTTGTCCAGTTTTGGTAAAGACAGTACCAACATCTAATTCATTAGGCAGCATACCACACTTACACATATATTCGAAAGCTAAAACTAAAGGAATACTACCTTATTTAACCAAGGTGAATGGAGAAATGTCTAACACGGGTATTCAAAAAAACCAAAAATGAAATTAAACGGTACATGGTATCTGGGCAAGTTATATTCTTCTGAAGTTTCTTTTAAAATCCACCCCCAAGCGGCCGGGCGCAGTGGTTCACGCCTGCAATTCCAGCACTTTGGGAGGCCGAGGCGGGCGGATCATGAGGTCAGGAATTCGAGACCAGCCTGACAAATATGGTGAAACCCCGTCTCTACTAAAAAGACAAAAAAAATTAGCTGGGCGTGGTGGTGCACTCCTGTAATCCCAGCTACTCGGGAGGATGCAGCGGGAGAATCACTTGAACCCGTGAGCTGAGGTCGCACCACTGCACTCCAGCCTGGGCGACAGAGTAAGAGTCTGTCTCAAAAAAATAAAAATAGGCCGGGCGCGGTGGCTCAAGCCTGTAATCCCAGCACTTTGGGAGGCCGAGACGGGCGGATCACGAGGTCAGGAGATCGAGACCATCCTGGCTAACCTGGTGAAACCCCGTCTCTACTAAAAAATACAAAAAAACAGCCGGGCGAGGCGGCGGGCGCCTGTAGTCCCAGCTACTCAGGAGGCTGAGGCAGGAGAATGGCGTAAACCCGGGAGGCGGAGCTTGCAGTGAGCTGAGATCCGGCCACTGCACTCCAGCCTGGGTGACAGAGCGAGACTCCATCTAAAAAAATAAAATAAAATAAAAATAAAAATAAAAATAAAAAATCCACCCCAAGTTAGGGTTTGCTCTTTTAAAAAAATCTTACTGCCTTTTTCTTGCAGGATTTTTTGTTGTTGTTGAAACAGAGTCTCACTGTGTCTCCCAGGCTGGAGTGCAGTGGTGCCAACTCATCTCACTGCAACCTTTGCTTCCCAGGTTCAAGCCTCAGCCACCTGAGTAGCTGGGATTACAGGCCTGCACCACCATGCTGAGGTAATTTTTGTATTTTTAATAGAGATGAGGTTTCGCCATGTTGTCCAGGCTGGTCTTGTACTCCCAACCTTAAGTGATCCTCCTGCCTTGGCCTCCCAAAGTGCTGGGATTATAGGCATGAGCCACCGCGTCCAGCCATTCATGAACAATTTTCATGACATTCTGTGAGGTGGGTGGACCATAATTTATTGTACCTTATTTATTTATTTATTTATTTTATTTTTTGAGACGGAGTTTCACTCTTGTTGCCCAGGCTGGAGTGCAATGGTGTGATCTGGGTTCACTGCAACCTCCGCCTCCCAGGCTCAAGCAATTCTCCTGCCTCAGCCTCCCGAGTAGCTGGGATTACAGGTGTGGGCCGCCACGCCTGGCTAATTTATTTTGCATTTTTAGTAGAGATGGGGTTTCTCCATGTTACCATCCCATTAAAACCTAATCACTCTTATCCTGCTCAATGCCAATATGCCATCCCACAGCACGCTTTAAAAAAGTTAAAGCCTGTTATCACCTGCCTGTTACAACATGGCCTCTTAAAGCCTACAAACTCTCCTTACAACTCTCCTATCTTACCTGTCCAAAAACTGGACAAGTCTTACAGGCCAGTCCAAGATCTTCGCCTTATCAACCAAATTGTCTTGCCTATCTACCCAATGGTGCCAAGCCCATATACTCTCCTATGCTCAATACCTCCCTCCACAACCCATTATTCTGTTCTGGATCTCAAACATGCTTCCTTTTCTATTCCTTTACACCCTTCATCCCAGCCTCTTCCCGCTTTCACTTGGATTGACCTTACACCCATTAGCCTCAGCAACTTATCTAGGCTGTACTGCCACAAGGCTTCAAGGACAGCCCCCATTACTTCAGTCAAGCCCTTTGTCATGATTTACTTTCTTTCCGTCCATCTGCTTTTCACCTTATTCGATATGTTGGCGACCTTCTACTTTATAGCCCCTCCTACAAATCTTCCCCATAGGACATCCTCCTGCTCCTCCAACATCTATTCTCAAAGGAATATCGCGTGTCCCCCTCCAAAGCCCAAATTTCTTCTTCATCCATTACCTACCTCGGCTTAATTCTTCATAAAAACACACGTGCTCTCCCTGCTAATTGTGTCCGGCTAATCTCCCAAACCCCAATCCCTTCTACAAAGCAACAACGCCTTTCCTTCCTAGGCATGGTTAGGTACTTTTGCCTTTGGATACCTGGTTTTGCCATCCTGACTAAACCATTATATAAACTCACAAAAGGAAACCTAGCTGACCCCATAGATCCTAAATTCTTTCCCCACTCCTCTTTCCATTCTTTTAAAACAGCCCTAGAAGCTGCTCCCACACTGTATCTCCCTAACTCATCCCAACCCTTTTCATTACACACAGCTGAAGTACAGGGCTGTGCGGTCGGAATTCTTACACAAGAGCCAGGACAGCGCCCTGTCGCCTTTTTGTCCAAACAACTTGACCTCACAATTCTCGGGTGGCCCTCATGTTTGTGCACGGTGGCAGCCGCCACTTTAATACTTCTGGAAGCCCTCAAAATCACAAGCTATGCTCCACTTACCCTCAACAGTTCTCACAACCTTCAAGCATTAATATCCTCCTCACACCTTTCACACTTACTGTCTGCCCCTCGACTCCTCCAGCTCTATTCACTCTTTATTGAAACTCCAACAGTAACCATTGACCGTGGGCCCAATTTCAACCCAGCTTCTCACTTAGCACCCAACACAAGTCCTGAACCATATCTTATACCCAGCCCGGTAAATAACAGTGAAAGATTGCTCATAGACACTCAGCGCTTTCTCATACACCATGAAAACCCAACCTCCCCCTCTACGCATTTACACCATCAATCCCCATTACAACCTCTGATGGCTGCCACCCTAGCTGGATCCCTAGGAGTCTGGGTACAAGACCTCTTTTAGTACTCTTCCTCATCTTTTCACTTTGCATTTTCAGTTTTGCCTTGCACAAGGTCTCTTATTCCTCTGTAGCTCCTCTACCTCCATGTGTCTACCTGCTAATTGGACAGACACATGCACACTAGTTTTCCTTACTCCCAAAATTCAATTTGCAAACGGGACCAAACAGCTTCCTGTTCTCCTCGTGAGACCAACACTTCACTGTTTTGTTTTGTTTTTCTTATTATTAATATAAAAAGACAGGAATAGGCCTCGACTTACTCATCGCTGAAAAAGGAAGACTGCGTATTTCTAAATGATGTTGTTTTTACCTAAATCAATTTGGCCTGGTATGTGACAACATAAAAAAACTCAAGGATAGAGCCCAAAAACTCGCCAACCAAGCAAATAATTACACTGAACCCCCTTGGACATTCTGTAACTGAATGTCCTAGGTCCTCTCAATTCTTAGTCCTTTAATACCTTTTTTCTCCTGCTTTTATTTGGACCTTGTGTCTTCCATTTAGTTTCTCAGTTCATACAAAACCACATCCAGGCCATCACCAATCATTCTATACGACAAATGCTCCTTCTAACAACTCCACAGTATCACCCCTTACCCCAAAATCTTATTTCAGTTTAATCTCTCCCACTCTAGGTTCCCACACCACCCCAATCCCTCTCGAACCAGCCCTGAGAAACATTGCCCATTCTCTCTCCATACCACTCCCAAAAATTTTTGCTGCCCCAACACTTCAGCACTATTTTGTTTTAATTTTCTTAATTTTTTTTTTTTTTTTTTTTTTTTTGAGACGGAGTCTCACTCTGTCGCCCGGGCTGGAGTGCAGTGGCCAGATCTCAGCTCACTGCAAGCTCCGCCTCCCGGGTTTACGCCATTCTCCTGCCTCAGCCTCCGGAGTAGCTGGGACTACAGGTGCCCGCCACCTCGCCCGGCTAGTTTTTGTATTTTTTTTTTTTTAGTAGAGACGGGGTTTCACCATGTTAGCCAGGATGGTCTCGATCTCCTGACCTCGTGATCCACCCATCTCGGCCTCCCAGAGTGCTGGGATTACAGGCTTGAGCCACCGCGCCCGGCCTGATTTTCTTATTAATATAAGACAGGAATGTCAGGCCTCCGAGCCCAAGCCTGCATGTATACATCCAGATGGCCGGAGGCAACTGAAGAACCACAAAAGAAGTGAACATGGCTGGTTCCTGCCTTAACTGATGACATTACCTTTTAACATTCCTTCTCCTGGATAGTAAGTCTCTGGGGCTCCCCACCAAGCACCTTGTGACCCCTGCCCCTGCCCACAAGAGAACAACCCCCTTTAACTATAACTTTCCACTACCTACCCAAATCCTATAAAACTGCTCCACCCCTATCTCCCCTTGTTGATTCTTTTCCAACTCAGCCCACTTGCACCCAAGTGAAATAAACAGCCTTGTTGCTCACACAAAGCCTGTTGGTGGACTCTTCACACGGATGCGTGTGAAACCTACATCTTTAAAAATATTTTGTTACTCTTTTTAGAGACAAGATCTCAGGCCGGGCGCGGTGGCTCAAGCCTGTAATCCCAGCACTTTGGGAGGCCGAGACGGGCAGATCACGAGGTCAGGAGATCAAGACCATCCTGGCTAACACGGTGAAACCCCGTCTCTACTAAAAAATACAAAAAACTAGCCGGGCGAGGTGGCGGGCGCCTGCAGTCCCAGCTACTGGGGAGGCTGAGGCAGGAGAATGGCGTAAACCCGGGAGGCAGAGCTTGCAGTGAGCTGAGATGCGGCCACTGCACTCCAGCCCTGGCGACAGAGCGAGACTCCGTCTCAACAAAAAAAAAAAAAAAAAAAAAGAGACAAGATCTCACTGTCGCCCAGTGTGGAGGATGTCATCCAGTCTGGAGGATGGTGGCACAATCCAAGCTCACTGCAGCAGCTTTGAGTTCCTTGCCTCCAGCGATCCTCCCACCTCAGCCTTCCAAGTAGCTAGGACTACAGGCACATGCCACCTTGCCTGGCCTTTTTTTTTTTTTTTTTTTTTTTTTTTTTTTGTAGACACAAGGTCCTGCTATGTTGCCCTGTTTACCTTCATCTTTTTATAAATATGAACACCCAGGGAAAAGCCAGCAAGATACTGGGAAAAACAGACTACAGGAACAAGGAAAAGTGATATCCTAGACACCAAGTAAGAGTTCCAAGAAGACAAGAAATGTACATGGTGCTAAAAGACAAACTAAGACATAACCTCTGTGAATCCTGAAAATTTGAGACAAGTCTCAGTTAATTTAGGAAGTTTATTTTGCCAAGGTTGAGGACACCCGCCCATGACACAGCCTCAGGAAGTGCTGGTATGCGCCCAAGGTGGTTGAGGCACAGCTTAGTTTTATACATTCTAGGGAGACATGAGACATCAATCAACATATGTAAGAAGTACATTGGTTCAGTCTGGAAAAGTGGGACAACTTGAAGCGAAGGCAGGAAGACTCCAAGCTGGGAGGGGGCTTCCAGGTCACAGGTAGGTGAGAGATGAATGTTGCATTCTGTTGAGTTTCTGATTAGCCTTTTGAAGGGAGGCAATCAGATACGCATCCATGTCAGTGAGCAGAGGGGTGACTCTGAATAGAATGGGAGGCAGGTTGGCCATAAGCAGTTCCCATCTAGACTTTTCCCTTTAGCTTAGTGATTCGGGGTCCCCAAGATTCAGTTTTCTTTTACACCTCTTACATGCCCAGTTTCTGACACAGACTCTCACCAGCCATCAGAGGAATGGTGAAGTACAAACTGGAATAGGTTGAGTGAAATTCAAGAAATCTGGAGGGCATATATAAAATACTATTTCTGGAATCTTGATAGTATAATGAAAGGAGATAGGATCTAAGATAAATTTTTTGTGTTGTTCCTCCATGTTACAGACCGGGGGAGAAATCAGATAAAAGAAATACCTGAGCAACACTCAAGAAATTGTAGAATGTAGTTAGAAAACAGTGCCACGGGGGAGAGGGTCTTCTAGATTGGGATGCATGTAGTAGTACGTTCACTTACGAAAACAGGGGTAAGGTGGATTCTGTCATAAACTGGATAGAAGGTGCCTAATAATTGTTAAAAAAAAAAAGAGAAAAGAAAGGATTATTTGCCGGGTGCGGTGGCTCACACCTGTAATCCTAGCACTTTGGTAGGCTGAGGCAGGCAGATCATGAAGTCAGGAGTTCGAGACCAGCTTAACATGGTAAAACCCTGCCTCTACTAAAAATACAAAAATTAGCCGGGCATGGTGGCGTGTGCCTGTAATCCCAGCTACTCAGGAGGCTGAGACAGAAGAATCGTTTGAACCCAGGAAGCAGAGGGTGCAGTGAGCTGAGATCTCGTCACTGCACTCCAGCCATGGTGACAGAACAAGACTGTCTCAAAAAATATATCTATATATAATAATAAAAAAAAAAAAAACTAGCTGGACATGGTGGCATGCACCTGTAATCGCAGATACTTGGGAGGCTGAGACAGAATAATCACTTGAACCCGGGAGGTGGAGGTTGCAGTGAGCTGAGATCACGCCATTGCACTCCAGCCTGGGTGACAAAAGCAAAATTCCATCTAAAAAATACATAAATAAATAAAAGAAAGAAAGAAAAGGATTATTTACCAGGTGAGGGGAAAATCAAATCACTTCTGATCATTCAGTATTTTTTCAATACCTACTATAGCAATGAAGGTTCAAAAGAGTAAAAGCTGCAGTGTGTGAAAAGTAAATGACCAAATAACACTAAAGGTCCTAGACTCTGCAGTGATGCATTTCCATTTGCTTCAGAAGCGTTTGTAACTTAGGAAGAGGGACAGATCAGTGAATGATGAAATAAATGGTGGCAAAACCCAATAGTAAGTGGTAAAAGATGAAGCTGAAGGGCAGGGCATGAAAGAATTACTTGGGGGAGAGGGTTGTTAGACTAGAAAAGCTGGATCAGTCACTACTAAAGTCAGGACCTAGGCAATGGGAAAACAAAAACCAGCTCTTCACACTAATGATTCCAAAGGAATCTACCTCATTAACATTTTCACATGAAAACAGTTTGCCTTAATTTATGCACAATGTTGCTGCCATGCTTCTTATACAGGAGGAAAGAGGAATTGTTATGGGATTAAATATTGCCGTCAGGGCTTGGTGCATAGCCACATTTTATCTTATTAGCTCTCACATCATTTGAATTCTTTATGGGTTACCTTAGATTGGAATCTGCTTAAAATCAGGGGCTGCCATCTTCCTCATCTTGTTCTAGCCTTAAGTTCTGAATATGTGTTGGGATTCAATCAGGCTGGTGGGAAAAACATTAAAGATAGAGACAGACACAATTCTTGGAAGGCGGAGAAGTTTGCATAGCTTCCCTAATAGATATGGTCCAAGGCAACCTGATCTTTAGTTTTAAACAAATTAAAGTAGTAATAAAGGCAGAGTAGTTTGCCTTGTTTGCTCATATGATCTTAAGACTAATCTTAGATGTACCTCTGGTGCTTAAGTGTTTTTCACTTGGGAAGTCCACAATATCAATTACCCTCTAATGGTGTTGACTCAAGCCTTTGTTAATTAGTCTCACTGAATAAATACAAGTCTCACTAGCTGACTGAGGCCTAGTTGCAACTGTTTACCCAACTCTCCAGGGAGTCTGTAAGCGGTGGGACACCCTCAGCTGGACTGGCAAAACAGAGTATCGTGTGTGTCAGTGTACTTTATTCATCCGTCGTCGCAGGGTCAGGGTCTGTGGGCAGACCCCTACAGCTGGTGCCCCCTCTGAGGCACACTGCCGGAAATGTTTGTCACTGTTTTGTTAATTCTAAGTTCCTTCTTAACCAAGAACCTGGGCCCTCTCATTTAGAAACTTGCCTCAACAGTATACTGAACAAAATAAAACTTTGTTTTGGTACTTTTCTATCTACAGTAACAGTCAGACAAGTCTCTTCACCTGGGTACATTTACAAAATGGTAAATTGACAGGAAAAAAATTAACTTTCATGGTTTTGGATTCTACAATGTGAAATGCTCGCTAGTTTTTCCTTTATCAAAAAACCTTATGCCTGTCATCTCAGCAGTTTAGGAGGTTGAGGCTGAAGGATTACTTGAGGTTTGAAGTCGAGACCAGCCTAGACAACACACTTCATCTCCACATACACACACACAAAATAGGCATGGTGGCGTGCACCTGTAGTCCTAGCTACTCAGGTGGCTGGGACAGGAAGATCACTGAGCCCAGGAATTTGAGGCTGCAGTGAGAGCCATGATTGTGCCCCTGCACTCCAGTTTTACAGGGAATCCTTGTCTCTAAACAAAAAATTTATTTAAAAAATGTAATTACAATGGGCAAAATAGACTACGTGACCTCTAAGGCCCCTTCCACATACTACTACTTCTACTGAGAATCTTCCTATTTCCCATTTCCTCTGTTAGCTCATCACATTTGATAATTCATATAGTATTTTGTATTTATGTCTAATGATGTTCCTGAACTCCTTGTGTAATTTCTTTTGCCACCATTAGATGACCAGCTACCAGAAATATATATATACATTTTGAGATGGAGTTTCGCTCTTGTTGCTCATGCTGGAGTGCAACCTCCATCTCCTGGGTTCGATGCTGTCCCAAAAAAAAAAAAAAAAAAAAAAAAGAGTAGACAGACTCAGGAGTGTCATTTAATTCAAACATGGCTTGAAAAGAATTTTTATTTTTGTTTCTAGAAATTATTTTTCCTGGGTATTTTAGACCGCCATTCTTTAATTTGGCCTTCATGACTCAAGTAATGAAATGCAAAGATTCTGTCAATTAAAAATGTAAGCATTCAAATGCAAATAAATTAACATAAATATTTCAGTATTTTACTATAATCACATTACAAAACTATCAGTTTATCAAAAAGTGTGAGTTCACTTCGGTCTACAGTATGATTGTTATATTAGTAGCTCCTGGGTTTAGTATTATCTCCCTGTTTTCTTCTTGACAGCTAGACTGTTTCTTTGCCTGCCTGGGATTCCTTCTCATACCCTTTAATCTCCAGTGACAGTCATAAATGAATTCCTCATCATCTTTTGTTGAGCAAAACTATTTCTCAATTTCATACTTAACAGAAGACTGAAATACAACCCAGAGAAGTTTGTAATCAATTTGACATAAAACCTCTCAGCAGTCTTTTGGGTATAAATTGGGGCCATCATAAAACTTCTTAAAAAGAGTTGGGAAAATAAGCCTCATCTAAACATTGTATACCTGCTTACACTTATTTGCATTAAATTGATTCCATAAAAAAGGAGAAAAAAATGATAGTGTATAGTTCAAATTGGCTCTCAAGCTAAATGTTTTCTCAGTTTTTCTACTATATCTATCAGGTATTCATGCCAGATTAAAACCTGAAACAGCACTCTTCACAAAATAATCATTAGCTTACACTTACATAGTTTACAGGGAAGTGCTATAATAAGATTCAGAATAAGTAACAACATAAAGTTATCTACAGAAAAAATTTTCAGGGCTGGCTAGAAAAAAAGCCTAGAATATTAGGGTTTTCTCAGGCATAATTTTGGAAGATTACATTATGTTCATGAATATAATTATGTATATTTGCCTCAAAAAATGTTTTCCTCTTTAAAATCTACTTAAAGGAAAATTCAGCTGCATTTATGCAGTCTGTTAGGATAAAATAATGCTGAATAGACACGTCAAAGTGCTAATCAAAATGTGGTCCTTGGATCAGCAGGCAATGACATTAGCTGGGAACTGTCCAGAAATGCAAAGCCTGCGGCGCCACTCCACCTCTGCTACTTCAGTAGCACTCCTCAGATGATTTGGGGTCACATTAAAGTTTAAGAAAAACAACTTCAAACTTACCTTTCTTCCTTGTAAACAGATGTACATACTTTATTTTGTTTTTAGGGACAAAGAAAAGTAGTATTCTAACTGCCAGATCAAGACTGGTTCTTAAGATGTTCATGCTTTGGCCAGGCAAGGTAGCTCATGCCTGTAATCCCAGCACTTTGGGAGGCTGAGGCGGGTGGATCACCTGAGGTCAGGAGTTTGAGACCAGCCTGGCCAACATGGTGAAATCCTGTCTCTACTAAAAATACAAAAAATTAGCCAGGCGTGGTGTTGGGCACCTGTAATCCCAGCTACTCAGAAAACTGAAGCAGAGAATCTCCAGAAACCGGGAGGCAGAGAGCTGAGCTTGCGCCATTGCACTCCATCCTGGGTGATAAAAGCACAACTTCCATATCACCAAAAAAACACCCCCCCACCAACCAAAAAGAAAAAAACACCAAAAAAAGATTTTCATGCTCTTTATATAACAACTTGAAAGGGCAAAACGAATTCATACTGTATAAGGTTTTCAAACTAAAATTAATTCACGGGTTTATGGTAAAATTAACCCACAAAGTTCAAGCAACTTAATAGAAATTTCTGATGTGTATTTGCAGACACTAGAATATGCCTGTTTAATGTCTAATTCTTTATATATACAATTCTAAAAAACAAGCAACTCTGACAATCTAAAGGTTTTTACTGAAGCTTGGTTACAAAACATGATTTAAACTGGCATTAAGCGATTAACAGTTTCTACCACATTTATTATAACAATTTTCACTTTGCTGCAGAAACCTTAATATATGAACTTGCACAAATTCATATATTTAGTTGAGGTCCTGCCGCAAACCTCACTGGAGATGTTATGCAGTACACAGTACATCTCCCCAAAGGTTTCAGATTAAGAGATCTTCCTTGTTTTTAGAGTGGCCCTTTAAGATAAGTATACTTGACAGAGCAGGAGAAGAAACCAAGCAAAGGAAATCAAATCTACCTGAATAAACCTTCATGTTAATAGTGGCTAAATAAAAACAACATAATATGATGCCTCAGAAACAGCAACTGTGCGGTACATTAAGAAAAGACAGACACAATAAACTGCTCGAACAAGGTCTTAGGCTGGGGGTGTGTCCGAGAAAAGACTGAAAAATAAACGAAAATGGTAAGGGGCATCTTTTCTGAAATTTTCCGTCAAGAAACCAGAATTTAAAATAAAAAAGAGGCATTTCCATAGATGTATAGTAGATTCATCCAAAATAATGTAAATGGCTTCCTTGACCTTTAGATACCAATAGTCATAAAAATCAAGTCCATAAAAAATTCAGCCCGTATTTTTAAGTTTTCTAGTATGCACCACACAATTACAACATGATGCCATTTATTTACATGATTCTGAAAGAACATGAGTCCCCAGGATCAAATATATACATTTTTAATATTTGAAATATTTACATAATGGAACCACATCAGGGTTCGAGGGTAAGAACAGTGTTTTCAAATGTCCTCTCGAGGTGTGTTTAAAAAAAAAAAAAAAAAAAAAAAAATCCAGTAATCCGAAGCTCACATTATGCTTTTCTAACAGGCCAATCTTTACCTTTCTTTTAAATAAGTATTCAGACATGGGAACAGCTGCATCTAATTTGTGTGAAAAGCTGTTTAAAACTTGTTACATTTTCACGTAATTTTACTCCCTGGTGAAATTCTGATCTACAACAAAGAAAGCCCCAGGAATTTCTCTAAGCACATCATCAGTATAGTTTTAAACACTAATGAGCCAAGGTAAAACAAGATACAAACCTACAAGACAAAAATGAAAACAAAAAGTTAGTGGTTGGTAATTGCCTTGAATGATTTACCTTTATCCTTAAATAAGATGTAAACTTACAAATTGCCGAGCAGAATACCTATCATGTTTGTAAAACTCTCATTGTCTGTCAATTTGCCTAATTTTACTTCATTTTTTTGTTTTGTTTTAAAGGGGGTTTTCACTTATACTTTTGGTATGATGAATTTTTTGTTAAATAAAGGGATATAACAGATTTCAACTACGGACCAATAAGTGCAAAAATGCATTAAATACAACTCTCCAGTATTTTAGGATATGCCTCATTTCTGAGCAATAAAATTAAAGGGAAAAATCACTATGATCCACATTCCTTTAAAAGAGAAGCTGAAGCAGCCAGCTTATTAATAAGAAAACCCCATCCAGTTAGCAGACCATTGCTCACGATACGAGAATACCATGCTCTGGGAAACTAATAACCTAATTATAACAGACATTTTAGGTTGGAACAGTATCATTTTTCCTTTACAATTCTATTCTTTAGTTAGGAAATGTTTTAAGGACCCCACCAAAGCAAATTAGGGAAAAGAAAGACTTTTACACATACATTCACAAACACATTCATACAGAAATACAGTAGGAATGGATTGTCTGCTAATTTTTGCACTCCAATTTTAAACTTCATGCCTTCACAAGGGCTTGCCATTTCTGATCAACAGAGAGTGGGAGTGGTTAATAGTTTATGACTGGTGTTTTCAATTAAAATTGTTCATGTTGGTTCCTATACAGTACATTTCAATATTAAGTGCAATTCTGCAAAATAATTGGGGAGTTGTTTTAATATTTACAAGAAACAAATCAGCAGAACAAGATTATTATTAGATAGGCTGTGTACAGCAGCTGCGGCTTATAAAACATACCAGTAATTTGTACCTGGTGAGTATAAAGAGAACCAAGGATTCAGATGACTTTACAACCAAGAGAGTACACAGGGCAACAACAAATTAGAGGACCAAAAAATTCACATTTTCTACAATAAAAAAAAAAAATTACAAATCTCACAATGTCTTCAAAGACAAAGAAAAATTCAAAGTCCTTAAAAGGGTGGCGAAGAAGAAACCTGAAATGGAACTCTTAATATAAAAAGTTTTACTTCACAAGACCAATTTTCTTGGCTTCTGTTTCATATATCAATAATCTCCACATTTTGACTATAAAAACTTCTGCTTCTTCATCAAGTACCTAAAGAGGAAACAAAACAGCAACACGTGTAAGAGAAGCAATCATCAACATCTGCCAACAACAGTGACCAGTATAAAAAAGATTTTCAACCACTGACAATAAGCACTTATTACTTAAATGCTAGTTATGATTGGTTTAGTGGCAGGGCGCAGTGGCTCACACCTGTAATCCCAGCACTTTGGGATGCTGAGGCGGGCAGATAACAAGGTCAGGAGACTGAGACCATCCTGGCTAACAAGGTGAAACCCCATCCCTACTAAAATGACAAAAGCTTAGCCAGGTGTGGCAGCGTGTGCCTGTATTTCCAGCTGCTGGGGAGGCTGAGTCAGGAGAATGGCGTGAACCCGGGAGGTGGAGCTTGCAGTGAGCCAAGATCACGCCACTGCACTACAGCCTGGGCGACAGAGCAAGACTCCATCTCAAAAAAAAAAAAAACTGGAGGCCACTATCCTTAGCAAACTAACACAGGAACAGAAAACCAAATACAGCATGTTCTCACTTGTAAGTGGGAGCTAAATGATGAGAAAACATGAACAAAGAGAGGGGAACAACACACAAGGTGGCCTATCGTAGGGTGGAGGGTGGCAGGAGGGAGAGGATCAGGAAAAATAACTAATGAGTACTAGGCTTAATACCTGGGTGATGAAATAATCTGTTCAACAAACCCCCAGGCACAAGTTTATCTATATAACAAAACTGCACATGTAACCGACTTAAAAAACACACACACACATACATACACAACTACATGTCTCAGTTTCTGTGGTAATCCCTGTGATGCTTAACCTAACTGCTATCAATGCCATCAGATGTTCTATCTCCTCTACCTCCATTATCGTTTCTACATATCTAATTCAAACAAGTACATCAAGGTTTCAGTATCTGTATACCTCTCTCCCCGCTACTACAGGTCATTTGTTCTACATTATGCTTCTAGCACATTGTGCTGGGCATAGGGAAAACATGAACGGAACTGGTAGAAAAGAATAAAGCCCTATTTATTTATTTAGAGACGGGGTCCCACTCTGTCACCAGGCTGGAGTGCAGTGGCGCGATCCCGGCTCACTGCAACCTCTACCTCACAGGTACAAGTGATTCTCCTGCCTCGGCCTCCCTGAGTAGCTGGGAATACAGGCGCATGCCACCATGCACAGCTAATTTTTGTATTTTTCATAGAGACAGGGTTTCACCATGTTGGTCAGGATGGTCTCGATCTCTTGACCTTGTGATTCACCCGCCTCAGTATCCCAAAGTACTGCGATCACAGGCGTAAGCCACCACACCTGGCCACTCAAGTTTTAATTCAGGCCTAAAAAAGATTCTAGAACAAAGATAGGCAGGAAGTGAATCAAATTCAAAAGTGAATTTATATAGATGTTAATTAAAATATTAATAATAATGCATTTCTGGCCAGGTGTAGTGGCTCATGTCTGTAATCTCAACACTCTGGGAGGCTGAGGCAGGAGGATCCCTTGAGCCTAGGAATTCAAGACTACCCTGGGCAACACAGTAAGACCCCATCTATAAGACAAAAAAAAAATTTTTTTTTTAATTAAAAGAAACAAAAATAGTGAATTTCTAACTTACCATAGCAACATCATCTAAAATGCTCTGGGGTGAACTGTGAGCCATAACCTAAAAGAGAAAAATAATTGTCACATTAAAAATAAATAAAAATTAACAATATAGTCAAGATATTTTAAGGTACGAATCCTCAAATTCAGACAGGAATTTCTTGTGGCTAAGGAACCATTCTATAAATGTTTTAATTTTCAGAATATCATTCTTCAATGAAAGAGGCACCAAAACCTGGAATCTTAATCTCTATAGTGGTCTGTAGTCTAATTTTAAGTCAAATCTGACACAAGTTTTTTTTTTTTTTTTTTTTTTTTTTTTTTTTTGAGACAGAGTCCTGCTCTGTCACCCAGGCGCAGTGATGCTATCTCAGCTCACTGCAAGCTCCACCTTCTGGGTTCACGCCATTCTCCTGCCTCAGCCTCCCAACTAGCTGGGACTACAAGCATCTGCCACCACGCCTGAATAATTTTTTGTATTTTTAGTAGAGATGGGGTTTCACCGTGTTAGCCAAGATGTTAGCCAGGATGGTCTCAATCTCCTGACCTCGTGATTCGCCCGCCTCGGCCTCCCAAAGTACTGGGATTACAGGCATGAGCCACCGCGCCCGGCCTTGACACAAGTTTTAATGCCACAATAATTACAAGTTAGAGAAGGCAGAGTAAATTTACTGTTCATATCAAAAGAGCACTGCTAGCAGAAAAATACCTTAGCTATACCTTTATAGAAATACGGTGTTTCTACTATGTTAACTGTTTTATTAAAGTTAAGACTATGTTTTCAGGAGACAATGGGAAGATATACCTTAGTGGTTAAGAGCATGGGTTTCAAAGGCTAGACTCAGTATACAACATAGCCAAGACACCAACCTCTCCTTAAACCTCAATTTCTTCATGTATAAAATGGGTATAACATTCATGACAGACACATTCTAACAGTGTTATTTAAAAGAAGTTTTTTTTTTTGAGACAGAGTTTCACTCTTATTGCACAGGCTGGAGTGCAATGGCGCGATCACAGCTCACTTCAACCTCCGCCTCCCGGGTTCAAGTGATTCTCCTGCCTCAGCCTTCAGAGTAGCTGGGATTACAGGCGCCCACCATCATGCCCCATGCCCCCTATTTTTGACTTTTTAGTAAAGATGGGGTTTTACCATGTTGGCCAGGCTGGTCTCGAACTCGTGACCACAAGTGTTCTACCCCGTTGGCCTCCCAAAGTGCAGGAATTACAAGGCTTGGGCCATCACCTTGCTAACATTTTACAGAACTTTATCTTCAGCTGGCATGATGGCTCACGCCTTGTAATCCCTGCACTTTGGGAGGCCAACGTGGGCGGATCACTTGAGGTCAGGAGTTCGAGGCAGATCACTTGAGGTCAGGAGTTCGAGACCAGCCCGGCCAATGTGGTGAAACCCCGTCTCTACTAAAAATACAAAAAATTACAGTCTGTGATGTTCCCCTCCCTGTGTCCATGTGTTCTAATTGTTCAGCTCCCACTTATGAGTGAGAATTTAAAGTATAATAAAAAAAAAAAGGATGGGTGACTGACAGAAAAAATTAGCCTGGTGTAAACCAAACACTGCATGTTCTCAGTCACCCAAAGGATGGGTGACTGACAAAGGAGTTGATGGGAAAAGCTATTGGCTATGTCCATAAAATCTCAACATAATTATTCCACCCAAGACAAGAAGAAGATGGCACAGCATTCTCAGGGGCAGAAAGAGAGCACACAATTGGCAGTAACCAGCAACTCCATCCTCCTTGACCCACAGAAAGAAAAACACATGGTGTGCAGAGTAACTACAACTCTACACCATTCAACTTGATTTTTGTTTTACGTTATC
>NC_045439.1:33405335-33426894 GCF_002776525.5 Piliocolobus tephrosceles
AAGTGTGGTGGTGCGAGACTGTAATCCTAGCTACTCAGGAAGCTGAGACAGGAGAATCGCTTGAACCTGGGAGGTGGAGGTTGTAGTGAGCCTACAGAGAAGGGTTCATTAAAACAAACATAAATCTGTATCCACTGCAGTGAATAATGAAACACACCAAAAATAAAAATAACTTTTAAAAAGCAGATATAAATCACTTAATTGAACCTAAACCATCATGCAACTTGACTCTGTAAAATTTCTGCTCTTTTAAAAAGTGTCTAATATTTTAATATATAAAATAAAAGCTGGCATGGAAGAGAATAGAAGACTAACCTTAGAACAAACAAAATCAACTAATGTAGCTTCCTCTTCACCTATATATTCTATGATTTTCTTATTAATCCATGGTCTAATTCGACGTTCCATCAGTATCTGCAAAACAAAGCATGGTTACTGAATTAAAGAAGTGTAACTTGCGATCATAGTTATTAAAGCTTCATGATTTTTCCTGAGACTAAAATATAATGTTAATTCACAAGTTGAACTAAGACAGATATGTATCAAGATACAATCATCTGCTTTTAGTAAGTCTTCAAGTACCACCAAAAATTTTTCCATTATTACTAATTTCTTGACTATGGCATTGAGTTGGTGTCAAGATGATCATCCCTACTTATTTGTCATTAATAGAATCAAACGAGGTTTTTTTTTCTTCAAATGAATTTTTATGGCATATTCCAACTGTTCCCAATAACATGATGAAATATAATTTCCTACTCACAGAATCCACAATAGACCAATCCAGGGGATAAGCGAAGAGCTCAGGTTTGGCTGTAGGGATTTTCTCAATGAGACTCTTAATGTGTTTACGCTTTTCTTCAGTGTTTACAGTGCCTTTGGCTGCATTTTTATCATCTTCACCATAATCCAAGGGAACCAGTTTCCTTTTTCGGGGTACGTCATCACTGTCTTCATCCTCAAATTTGTTAAAGACACTATCTACAGGCAGTTTCTTTCTCTTCACAGAATTAGGCTGACCAGGACTATTGGAAGCACCTACAGTAAAAACACTCTCTTAGCATGATGACTTAATTTCCAAGTGTTTCATTTTACAACCCACCATCCCTCAAAAACAATGCAAAATATACTTCCACAAATCTTAGAGAAAGATCCCAACTGTAAAAAATAACTCACTACTCACAAGTGCTAGAAAATTAAACTTTTCACTTCTTCTCAGAACTCGAGGCAGCTGCAGATATAGGAGCACTAGTAAAACTATGAAAACAATCGTGAGCTAGAAAGGCATTTTTTAGTAATCTTCTATCTACCTAACCAAGCACAAATACATATTTTTTTCCTTAAGGCACAATACACGTATTTGCAGGGGTGAAGGGAAGAAAATAAAGAAGGAAGGAAATGCTAACGTACCCAGTTTAAGACTTAGTCCTATTTTTGGCCTATGCTCCTCAGGTTGTTGTTGATCCGGTGAGTTTTCATGAGGAATAATAATACCACAGGGAGACTCATCCCCAGGAGTGTTAGGTGTTGCATTGCCACTGGCAGAAGAAACAGACGGAGCAGAGCTGATGGGCCTCAGAGTAGGTTTCAGACAAGGCTTTTGCTCTGGCTCCTCTTCCTCTTCCATGGGTTCTTCTCGTTTTTCTTCTTTTTCTTGCTTTTCTTCTTCCTCTTCTTCTGATTCTGGCTCTTGCTTTATTTGTGGCTGCCTGCGCCTCTCGGCCTCTTGTTCCATCTAAAACCAAAACAATAATCTGATTAACTACAACTCTACACCATTCAACTTGATTTTTGTTTTACGTTATCTCTTGTAAAATGCCTTTATGAAAAGAGAAAAAGCCAGGCGTGGTGGCTCACGCCTATAATCCCAGCACTTTGGGAGGCCGCGGTGGGCAGATCACCTGAGGTCACGAGTTTGAGACCAGCTTGGCCAACATGGTGAAACCCTATCTCTACTGAAAATACAAAAATTAGCCAAGTGTGGTGGTGCGAGACTGTAATCCTAGCTACTCAGGAAGCTGAGGCAGGAGAATTGCTTGAACCTGGGAGGTGGAGGTTGCAGTGAGCCTCGCAGAATTGCACTACAGCCTGGGCAACAGAGCAAGACTCCATCTCAAAAAGAAAAAAGAAAAAAAAAAAAGGACACAGGCAGTGGCTCAATCCCAGGTAAAACAGGAAAACCCCATCTCTACAAAAAAGCATAAAGAAGTTAGGCACTCTGCTCATGCTTTTAAGTGTCCCAGACACTCAGGAGGTAGAGGCCTGAGGACCACTTGCGCCCAGGAGGCAGAGGGTGCAGTGAACCAAGATTCCACCACTGCACTCCAGCCTAGGCAACAAAGCCAGACTCTGTCTCAGGAAAATAAAAAAAGGCCGGGTACAGTGGTTCACGCCTGTAATCCCAGGACTCTGGGAGGCCAAGATGGGCGGATCACTTGGGGTCAGGAGTTCAAGACTAGCCTGACCAACATGGTAAAACCCCGTTGCTACTAAAAATATAAAAATTAGTCAGGAGTGGTGGCGCATGCCTGTAATCCCAGCTACTCGGGAGGCTGAGGCAAGAGAATCCCTGGAGCCTGGTAAGCGGAGTTTGCAGTGAGCCGAGATGACACCACTGCACTGCACTCCAGCCTGGGGGACAGAGCGAGATCCCGTCTCAAAAAAATAAATAAATAAAAATAAAAATACAAAAATTAGCCAGGCAAGGTGGCGTGCACCTGTAATCCCTAATACTAACCAGCTACTCGGGTACCTGAGGCAGGAGAATTGCTTGAACCCACGAGTCAGGGGCTGCAGTGAGCAGAGATCACACTATTGCACTCCAGTGTGGGCAAGAGAGCGAGACTCTATCTCAAAAACAAAACAAAACAAAAAACAAAAAAGGAAACAGCTTTATTTTAAATACAAAATACTGGCCAGGTGTGGTAGCTCACGCCAGTAATGCCAGCAACACTTTGGGAGGCCGAGGCGGGTGGATTACCTGAGGTCAGGAGTTCGAGACCAGCCTGGACAACATGGTGAAACCCTGTCTCTACTAAGAAAACACAAAAAATTAGACAATCCTAGCTACTCCAGAGGCTGAGGCAGGAGAATCGCTTAAACCCGGGAGGCAGAGATTGCAGTGAGCCGAGATCATGCCCATTGCACTCCAGGCTGGGCAACAAGAGTGAAACTCCATCTCAAAATAAATAAATAAATAATAAAAATAAAAACAAAATACTTTGGCAATAGAGAAGGAATTTAAATCACAAAAAGTAAGTGTCAGAGCAAATTATAGGAAGAATAGGTTCAACGATAGAAATAACAGATTCTAGCAAAGTGGCATTAGAAGACATACAATAGGCCGGGCGCAGTGGCTCAAGCCTGTAATCCCAGCACTTGGGGAGGCCGAGACAGGCAGATCACGAGGTCAGGAGATCGAGATCATCCTGGCTAATACGGTGAAACCCCATCTCTACGAAAAAATACAAAAAAACTAGCTGGGCGAGGTGGCGGGCGCCTGTAGTCCCAGGAGAATGGCGTAAACCGGGGAGGTGGAGCTTGCAGTGAGCTGAGATCCAGCCACTGCACTCCAGCCTGGGCAACAGAGCTAGACTCCGTTTCAAGAAAAAGAAGAAGAAGAAAAAAAGATATACAATAGAATGGCCAGGCGCAGTGGCTCATGCCTGTAATCCCAGTACTTTGGGAGGCCGAAGCCAGTGATCACTTGAGGTAGACCAGCCTGGCCAAAATGGTGAAACCCTGTCTCCAACTAACAATACAAAAATTAGCTGGGCATGGTGGTGGGCACCTGTAATCCCAACTACTTGGGTAGCTAAGCCAGGAGAATAACTTGAACCTAGGAGGCAGAGGTTGCAGTGAGCTGAGATCGCACCACTGCACTCCTGCCTGGGAAGACGGAGCCAGACTCCATCTAATTTAAAAAAAAAAAAAAAAAAAAAAAGACATACAAAGAAAACAAATGAGTAAGACATCTGCAGGATGTTTAGAATGAAGTTGTAAATCAACTAATACTGACAACTTGTGTAATTAAAGAAAAAGTACTAATAACGTTCCACAAAATAGCACATTACATGGAGCATAAAATGCATTTCCCTTAACTATAAATTAAACTGCATCATAGTTGGCTTTAAGATGACATGATAACCTTAAAACAAAATCATGTGGATGGTATAGTATCTTACCCTCTGGAGCTCTGCATCTGGATCTGGATGCCCTTCTGCCAGAAGGCGCTGCCTGATTTCCTCAAGCTCCTCCTTCTCTCTCTTCCTATCTCGTTCATCTGCTTCCATTTCTTTTTCTCTATCACGCAACCTTTTCTGAAGAGCACTTCCTCTGTAAAAGTGAATGATAAAAGGCTTCATTTAATACTCAGATCATTAAGCAGTACACATGACATCTCCAACAGCACCTCTTTTCAATACTACAACCTGCATGCTAAGAGGTTAAAGAATGTCTTAATGTTCTGTATCTACAGAACACACCAGAGTGTGTTCTCTACCTATAAATGTATAACAAATAAGCATTATCTTGTCATTTACCACTATGTTCCCTTCATCCTTAAAGTCATTCTAATAAATGTTTAAAGAAGTAAAATAGTCGCTTTCAGAAAGAGAGCTCACATTTTGTGCCTATTTCACAAGGAATACCCAACAAATAATTTTTGTTTTCCTAGACACCAACCTAAAAAAATACATAAAGTAGCATTAGTAGCACTGAGAGTTCTGTATCCCCAATTTATTCACTTGTAAAAAATATCTCAGAAAGTAGTGCAGAATCAACAGAAAGCAGAGGTTCTCTCCTATCTAGCAGTTCATTACTTCTCAGAATGTTGACGTTATACATTGCCACTTTATGCTTCTAGCCTTCAATGATTTTACTGATTTCATGGCATTTTCTACAAAGCCAAATCCCTGGCACTCTTTAAATTTAAGCAACTAATTACAATGCTTTAATTATTTTGGCTATATTGTATTAAACTATATTAAATATCTTCATTATGATTGTATCATGTCAGACAAATTAGATAAAATACTATAGATAAAACAGAACTATAGATAAAATAGTATCAAGACACTGTCTATATCCCCAGGGAACTTACAGTTTGGATGGAAGGAAGAGCAAAACAAGCAATTTTGCCATAAAGTCATAAATATTAGAATGAGAGTAGTTTGAAAATGCCATGGGAACAAAGAATGAGAGAAGGCAGTTGTCACAACTCTTACTTCACAATGATGTATCAATTTGGAGATGGGGTGAGAGACAGGAGCTCAAATTGCTAGGAGACCAAAATTTCTAGACAAACCCAGATAGTTACAGAGATTAGTTGTAACTTGCTATAAAAATTGGACCTAGCAGGCAGGCGTGGTAGCCCACACCTATAGTCCAACCTACTCAAGAGACTGGGAAGGGAGGACTGCTTGAGCCCAAGAGTTCAAGGTTACAATGAACTATGATCATGCCACTGCATTCCAGCTGAGGTAAGACCCTGTCTCCAAAAAACATCAAGAAAAAATTTTAAAAATCAGACCCATTTACAACACACAAAGATAAAAATAGTGTTATTTGATATAATACTATCATGGGCTCCCCCACTGCACAAAAGATGCATAGAAACGTTGATACTTTTCTGATAGCTCTTTTCTCCCAAGAAAACAGTGTATTCGCTATAGAAGTAATTATTACACGGAATGTGAAAGTTTCTTGTTTCTTCTTTTTTTTGAGACGGAGTCTCGCCGCCCAGGCTGGAGTGCGGTGGCCCGACCTCAGTTCACTGCAAGCTCCGCCTCCTGGGTTTACGCCATTCTCCTGCCTCCGCCTCCCGAGTAGCTGGGACTACAGGCACCCGCCAGGTTGCCCGGCTAGTTTTTTGTATTTTTTTAGTAGAGACGGGGTTTCACCATGTTAGCCAGGATGGTCTCGATCTCCTGACCTCGTGATCCGCCCGTCTCGGCCTCCCAAAGTGCTGGGATTACAGGCTTGAGCCACCGTGCCCGGCCAAGTTTCTTGTTTTCTTATTCCACTTAGTGAACCTGCATCATCAACTGTGAGTATGGGAAAATACAGCTAATAAAAAAACAAGTATGAGACCACAGAACAAGCCTTCTTTACCTGTAATATTTGGGGTCATCTCTATCATCATCATAGTCTTCTAAGAATTCTTTTAGTCGTTTAGCTTCTTTGGCCTTTGAGGAAATAAGGACAATTATAAAAATAACATACAAGTAATAAAGATTACCCTTCCCTTTTTCTTGTAAACAGATTTTTCGGACTCAGACATCAACCAAGAGTAAGGGGAAGATTTATAGGAATTTCTCTTCACATCATTTTAGGAAAAACATGGCCGTTTCAATAAATGAAACTACAGTTTCTCCTGGATCCCAGAATTTAAACCATATTTATAAATGTGTAATGTATCCAGCTATTTGGTTTAAATAAACTTGTTGGCCTAGACTGGGAAATGGTATTTTTACTATTTTCTATAGAGAAAATATTTTCTAATTTAAGTTGGAGCTCTCTGCACAGCTCTCTCTCTACAGTTGTACATAAAATGTTTTTACTGTAAAATTAGATATGTATAAAATATCACTCTATGCCATAATAAGATAATAATACTTTGGTTTAAAAAAAAGATTTTTCTTATCCCCTTAAATTTTATTTTTCATATACTTCATATGTTAATTATAAGTCACAGTAGACATTTTAAATTTTTTACCTCTAAGAAAAGTCTGAATGAGGATGTATCTGTAAAATGCAAACCACATACATATACTACGCTACAATAAATATGCTCTTTGAATATAATCTTCAAAATACAATACCTAAGCACACCAACAAAACTGGAGATTATCTTATTAAATGAAAAATACGGCTCACGCCTGTAATCCCAGCACTTTGGGAGGCCAAGGCAGGCAGATCATTTGAGGTCAGGAGTTTGAGACCATCCTGGCCAACATGGTGAAACCCCGTCTCTACTAAAAATACAAAAATTAGCTGGGTGTGGTGGCACACGCCTATAATCCCAGCTACTCGGGAGGCTAAGGCAGGAGAATCGCTTATCACTTGAACCTGGGAGGAGGAGGTTGCAGTGAGCCAAGATTGCACCCCCTGCGTGGGTGGCAGAGCAACACTCCATCTCAAAAAAAAAAAAGTATATACATATATATATATGTTTACATGTATGTATGTATATGTTTTTTAATTCCATTTTTAAGGTAGATGATACTATAAGAAATACTTTTTAAGAAATGCAGAAATTTAAATCATGTTCATTAATCAATTTAAAGGTTAATGCCTACCTAACTCTAAACTGATAGCAAACAATCCGTGAGATAAAATGAATCTCTTACTCTTAACTTACAGAATTTATATTACATCTAATAACAACAGTTCAACAATTTTAAAAATATGTAGATTCTTAAAAATAAGTTAACTTTTTGACTTAAATATTACTATATGACAAATTTACTTTGATGGTATACAGAAAGATAACTTTGGATGCAGCAAAAATTTGAAAAGAAGAAAAAAGATTTTGGTGTACTTAAATTGGCTCAAAATGCTCAAAATACATAAAAATTAAATTATCCATGAACAGAAGCGTGTGCATTCCAATTATTAAGTTACTTGTAGTCAGCAGTAAAGATATAATCTGACTTTATACCTGAAAAATCACTTACTTTAGCCTAGAATCTTACCATTTCTCTTCTTCTTTCTTCTTCTCTTTCAGCTTCTTTCTCATATTCCCGGGTTTTCTTTCGTTCTCTGATTTCCCAATTCTTAAGGCGCTAAAATAATTAAATTTTGAAAGCTTTAAAAAGCGTTCTATAAATTTTGGTTAACCTATTAAGGGATACCAAGATAAGAATAAAAGCATTTGTTCAACTTACCTCTTGATAAGCAGCTTCTTTCTCTCGGAGTTTTCTTTCAAGTTTTCTTCGTTCATATGCATCTTCTTCATCTTCTTCTCGGTCCCGTTTTTTGTCTTTTTCTCTTTCTCGCTCCCGTTCCCTCTCTCGCTCTCTCTCTCGCTCCCGTTCTCGTTCTCGCTCTCGTTCTCTCTCTCTCTCTCTTTCCCGCTCTCGTTCCCTTTCACGATCTCTGCTTTTTTCTCTAATGTAAACAAAATATTTTACAAACCTGTCAGTCTACTTTCTGTTTTCAAGACCAAAGTAAAGGAGGACAACATACATTATGAAATAATATAAAATCTCACAGGCCAGAATCTAGCACTTGATTTCCATAGAACTATATAACCTCTTCTACACTCATGAGAAAGACATAAATTGCAGTCCCAAATCCTAAAATGCATTCTAATATCAGTGTTAATGCTTACTGGTATGTCAGAAAACAAATACAATCTAAATATAAAATAGTTACAAATCATTAAAATGAATGATTAGTTAATGCCCATCATATACTGGAATAATAGTCAATCCCCTGATGGTATAAAACAGAAAAAAGGAAAACTGTTAATTCCCAAAATATGAAGGACTAATGAATATGTTAAGAGATAGTAAAATAATCTTTTGTTAAAAAAAAAAAAAAAAGAGAGATAGTTTAGCTTACTAGTAATCAAGGAGTAAGTGCTGGCAAACATGGAAAACAGAGAATTTTGACATGTTGCATGGATTAAGTTAGAACTTTTATAAGTATCAGCACTGAAAGTCCTCAAATATTTAATTAGAGTGATAAAATCTAATCCCAGCATTTTAAGAAGCTGAGGCAGGAGGCTTGCTTGAGGCCAAGAGGCATGGTGGCACGTGCCTGTAGTCCTGGCTACTCCAGAGGCTGACGTGGGAAGATCCTATGAGCCCAGGACTTCGAGTTTATGGTGACCTATGATTGTATCACCGCACTCCAGTCAAGGTGACGGAGCACGCCTGTCTCCAAAAAAAAAAAAAAAAGGTAGTAAAACCAAATTGCGGATTATATATAGTATGGTGCCAAGGATCTAATCAAATAACTGTATGTATGCGTATTTAATATGTATATATGAAATATACTCTTCATGGATACACTTATGCCATAAATATGAGAGACGGATTTTGTACATATCAACCTCTCAATGACTGTATCAGGGATGGACAGAATGAAATAATTTTAATGCCTACTAAAGGTTGAGCGCTCTGGGCTTCCAGTTCCAGTTCTAGCAATTAGGTGAAATGACCTAAAGTGGAACTCCCTCCAGCCATAATCAAGTAAGAAACTGCAACACAGTAATGTATATTTTAAAACTAGCTTGAAGAAAAAGGAGTTTTTTCTCTCTTCCTTGCTGCTTTCTCCTCTTCCTTTGTTCATGTTTGCTCAATATACCTCATTGCTCAACAATGAGATGACTCATCAAAATAATTCAATATAAGGCCGGGCGTGGTGGCTCACACCTGTAATCCCAGCACTTTGGGAGGCTGAGGCGGGCAGATTACCTGAGCTCAGGAGTTTGAGACCAGCTGGGCAACATAGTAAAACCTGGTCTCTACAAAAAAAAAAAACCTCAAAAATTAGTCCGGGACAGTGGTGTGTGCCTATAGTCCCAGCTACTCGGGAGGCTGAAGCATGAGAATTGCTTAAGCCTGGGAGGCAAAGGTTGCAATGAGCCAAGACTGCACCACTGCACTCCAACTTGGGTGACAGAGCAAGACCATGCCTCAAAAAAAAAAAATTCAATATAATTTAAAATTTTTAAATAAAAAATAAAACCTTCCAAAGAGTAAAATTACTAGGAGCCAGAGGTAGAGGTAGATAGTAAATTTAT
The DNA here is from genome assembly GCF_002776525.5 of Piliocolobus tephrosceles. Taxonomy (NCBI): domain Eukaryota; kingdom Metazoa; phylum Chordata; class Mammalia; order Primates; family Cercopithecidae; genus Piliocolobus; species Piliocolobus tephrosceles. Next base: position 33,415,087 of record NC_045439.1, read on the forward strand.
AGACAGAAAGATTAAGCTGTGGCAGTACAGTGGGCTAAAAAACCAAATAAAAATGCTAGGGGCTAAAAAGATGTGGTGCTAGAGTTGATGTCTCAGTATACAGAACTTCAACGAAAAGAACAACTTAAAAAATGCCCATGGACCCAGGGAGACAGCAGGGAGTCATGTCTGCCCAGAATACTGAGTGGCCACTGTGTTTCTATAGAAAGTGGCTTCAGACAGAAATTAACCATAGTTGAAAATTATTACTTTCACCCATAGTGTGTGTGTGTGTGTGTGAGAGAGAGAGAGCGTGAGAGACAGAGAGAGAGAGAGAGAGACAAAGACCATGTTGTCTCTAAAAAAAAATTATCAGGCCGGGTGCAGTGACTCATGCCTCTAGTCCCAGCACTTTGGGAGGCTTAAGGCAGGTGGATCACTTGGGGCCAGGAGTTCAAAACCAGGCTGATTAACATGGTAAAACCCCATCTCTACCAAAAATACAAAAAATTAGCTGGGCATGGTGGTATGAACCTGTAATCCCAGCTACTTGGGAGGCTGAGGAATGAGAATCACTTGAACCCAAGAGGCGGAGATTGCAGTGAGCCACGCTCAGCCACTGCAGTCCAGCCTGAGTGACAGAGTGAGAATGTCTCACACACAAAAAAAATCCTCTCATTCCATGAATGCAAATGGTACTCTGGAGGACTACCCGGTAGTTCTACAAAAGCTATCAGGAAACAGTAACTTCTGTAAGGACTTACCTTGATCGACTCCGACCCTTCCTCCCTCCTTCGCTCCGTTCTCTATCCCGGTCACGATCTCTCTCTCGATCCCGATCTCGGTCTCTCTCTTTCGTCCGGTCACGGTCCCTATCCCGTTCTCGTTCCCGCTCCCGTTCTTTCTCCTTTTCTCGTTCACGTTCTCTTTCCCTTTCTCGTTCCCGTTCTCGCCTTTCTCGTTCCCTTTCACGCTCCCTCTCTCTTTCTCTCCGTTCTTTCTCAATTTCCTGTCTTTCTTTTTCCTTTTTGCCTTTCTCTTCTTCCAGTTTCTAGAAACCAATAAAAGCACTTTTAGAGTTAACTCTGTAGCTCCAGTATTCAGATTTTTCCCGGCGCAATGCCCAATATTGGGAACAAAAACACCAAACCACTGATACACTAATATTAAATACTTGTGGTTTTATGTGACAAATTAAACTGAAGCAATCACAAGACTAGAAAGATTTCGTGCAAAACCATATACTCTACACAGACCAGGAATCTCCAATCTTGGATGCTGGGAGATTGTGTCAGGTGCGGCTGGCCACTCAATGACTATGCACTAACTAAAATGAACATGAAGAATGTGGTGGTTCGAAATATTTTCTATAAATACTATCACTGGTTAAAACTCAACTCTGTCCATTAATTAATACTAATTAAAACCCCAGACTGTGCATTACCTCAAGTTGAGGGTTTCAAAGGGCAAGTGGTACAGAAGAATACCTATAATGCAACTAAATAATCTCTGCCCTCTGATTTGCCCACCCTCCAAAAGAAACACAAGCTGAATTCAGCCAAGAACTGCCTTATTATCTATGGAAACATTTACTCCCACCATTACAAGATGGACAGCCCACCAAATACAAAAAGTTTGAAAATCACTCACTTCAAGCAAAATATATGTAACTGTAATAGTTTCATTTAAAATATTTAAAAGCAATACACTTATGCCCATTATGCCTGTAAGACAATGAAAATATATTTACAATGATAAATCCATCCTTGGAAGGAACGATTGTGCATTAACTTACAGATGCTGTGCTAGGACATGGATCGCCAACACTGGATTAACCTTGCCTACAAGCTATGTTTCTGGGAGGAAGAGCAAGTACATGGTTCACAAATAAACCAAATAACAAAGTCAGACCAAGTTTGTACCCTGAAAAGATTACCAGTGTACCACATGGTTTCTACACAAACTCAGAAAAAAATATCCCAAACAGGTAAAACAATACAAAACAAAACACATTTATCCCTTTTGTTTCACGTTTAGTTTCACCGAAATGAAATTTTAAACTGCAACAATAAAATGTGCATTTTTCTTTTCTCAGTCATGTAATGCATTTAAAACAACTTTAAAAAGCAATCTTACCTGTCAGATACTCTCTTTCTCTTCCTCATGGATCAGAGAACTGATAGCAGGTTATGAAAGAAAAGCTAATGTATGAGCAACATATTCAGTTGCTGTGCCAGTCCGTATCGAAGTAGAAATGCAGGCAAAGCCAAAACTGAATACATTGAAATTACAAAGGGATGAAATGAGATGACAGAAAGAGGACAGAAACTGACAGCTATTAAAGGGGGAAAAATCTCATTTCTGAAACAGTTCTAATGAATATAAAAATTTATATTGTAAAATGAGGCTAGACTATATAAAACTTACCTCAATGGCATACACTTATAAAGAAATTTGTTTATTTCTGAAATAGATACTTACAGAATATTTTAGCTGTTCCAATACTAATTTTCCTGTAGAATTCCTCAATTTTTAATTCTTGCTTATTTCACTGTGCTCTTTATATTCAGTAATATAAATAACCATTTGTTTCAGAACTCATTTCAAAAGTTTGATTCTAAGTAAATGAAAAAGTGAGTGAATCTAGTCCATACTAAATGTTTCCTAAAGTTTATATATGAGAGATACATATACATGTATATAAATATATGTATACATGTAAACATATACATGTTTTTTTTAAAATAAAGATTGGAGAAGGGAAATGAGGCGAGTCTAAAATTATGTAAGAAAGTAATGAAGAGGAAAGGACAGATTTTTAAAAAATCATAAATCTTACCTCATTCTCTCTTCAGACTCATCCGTGCTGTAAATGGACGCCCCCTGCCACGCTGATACCCTGACAGTCTGTGGTTATTTAATAAACTCATACCAAAACATGCAAAGGTTCACTGAGCTCATTTTTTGTTACTGGAGTTTCAAACAACCCTTTTAGCCAAACCACCCAATAAAAAAAAAAACTGTTTTGGTTTTTCATTTTGATCTCTTTTTATTTTGAAAAGACATTCTGAAAATTCAAAACATTCCCTCCAGTGAAATAATACTAAGGCAGTAAAATGCCTGACAGATTCCCAAACTTTAAAGCAAATATATTTTCAAATTTTTCTTAAAACATCATTTCCTCATAATTTACCAATAACATGACAGGGTTTAACAAATAAATAAAAACAAAAAGGGGGTAAACCACACACACAACCATATACCATTTTTAAGCTTACTCGGTCCTGAATTTGAGTATTATACCTAACCAAAATTATTCATCTAAAATGATTTCCCATAGACCACTTTTTCAACTCTCAAAATTAATTTTGGGAGAATTATGTTTGTGCTCTCAGACACATTTAATTCTTGAAAAAGCACTGTGTATATGAGCGAGGGCTGGGCATCTGGATAGTAAGTGTTCAGCAGCATTGATTCATTGGCATTATTTGTGAACTACAGATTTTTAAAGCAATGGGAAAAAGTAAGAATAAAAGAGAAAATGAACATTTAACATTTCACTGAGTTAAAGATCTCTCAGTCTATCAGTAAGAACCAGCAACACCTTATTATCTCTACCATCAAAATACATGTCATGCAGTGTTTGCATTGCACCGTCCAAAAGCATCATTTTCAACACCAGCGAACATTCACAGATGCACTGTCATTGAGAGAAGCTTCAAATAGGCAAAACTCGTGAGTGGGATTTACTATGCATAAATACCCATTTCCAAGCCAGTTACCCCTTTGCATATTTTTCTGAGGGGGCATCCATAAATATAATAAAAAACAGAAGCTCATACTTACATCCTATTCCTTGTTACTTTCCAAGCTGAGAGTTTCATCTTGCATTAGTCACCATATGATCTCTATCATAATGGTGGGGGTCAATGAATAGATTAGCTTTATGGGAATTTACAGTTCTTCCATGCATCTAAAATTTGGTAAGTCTGGTAACCACTGACCTACTTTTTAAAATCTCCCCCACTCAACTTAAATCTATACAAATATAAAATGTAAATTTTAATCTCAGCTCTCTAAAGAAAAGGTAATCCTAAGATCAAGTTAAATAACTGCCCCCAGAAATACACTACAGTGTATGTTATCCTGCTGCCCCCTGAATCTAATTTAAGTCTGACCTTGATGTTTATGTTGAAATCTAAAAATAAAATTAGCTTCTATTCATATTAAAGTGAGATGACTGCAGAATAGTCAGTAACTGAAAAAACTAAGCACAATATGTCAAGGACCACTTTAATATGGTATTGGTCTTCTGTTTCTTTTTTCTATCTAAATATCAATTAAACCTATAAAAAGCATTTAAAATTATATTCTAATTTAAGGTTGTTTTTTTGTCTCTTTGCTTTGGATTCTGTAAAAAGTCTAGATTGGTATCAAGTGAAAAGACAAGAATACTACCTTATGTGTGTCTCTGAATTTGCTGATCTCTCGAGATATCAGGTCTCTTTTGTCTTCTTCCATTTCTATAGCATTTATATCCTCCTAAAAGAAAACGAGCAAAGGAGCGAATGAATAAAGAACAACCTACTTCAATATAAACAGTTAAAGGTAGATATTCTGTCTCAAAGTTAGATATTCTGTCTCAAAGAGTAAATAAGTAAATAGAACATCCACAAAAACAAATCTAACAATCTAAAGTTAAATAGTGAAAAATCACAAAGACAAGAATGATAACTCAACAATCAGCAGTAAACAAAGTATTGTCAAAGCCTACAATTTAAACGAACCTTAGTGATGAGTGGATAAGGGATCAGTGGGGCCACTGGAAATCTGCGGAAAATCTGCGAAAAAATCCACCAAGAATCTTTTTTAAAAGAGAAAAACAGAGCTCATACTACTCTGCAAAGCAATGCCCTATACATTTATGACATGAACAATACAGTACGCTTTTGTGATAATTTCTTGATTTCAAATTACTTGGGAATAAAAGTGATTCCACTTTCTTCACAGTAACTGATCACACACCACCTCCTCTCTGGATACTCGAACACCCCCAAGAAATGGAAATATAGAAAGTGATCTCATAGTAGCAGGGCTTTCTAATCATACCAACAATATTTACCCATAACTCCTGCCACAGAGGAAGATTTTATTATCTCCTCCCAATCCATATCAAACAAATATGTTATTTTTCTCCTTTCCCACTAATGAAGAAAGAGAAAGAATGAACTCTACAGGCCTCAATTACTCTGTACCTTACTGACCCTACCAATTACCATTCCTAATAGAATACACCTCATTAGAAAAGTTATGGGTCGGGCACGGTGGCTCACGTGGATCACGAGGTCTGGAGATCGAGACCATCCTGGCTAACACAGTGAAACCCTGTCTCTATTAAAAATACAAAAAAGCAGCCAGGCATGGTGGCTGAGGCAGGAGAATTGCTTGAACGCAGGAGGCAGAGCTTGCAGTAAGCTAAGATCGCAGCCACTGCACTCCAGCCTGGGCAACTGAGTGAGATTCCATTTCAGTGCGGGGAGGGGGGGGTGGGGGGAACAAAAAAGAAAAGTTTTATGGCCAAATGAGGAAATACATACCAAATAATAAAAATGTATCTGGCCACAAAGAAAACTGAAGATGGCCTAAAAAGGCATTCAAATTTAAAATAATATAAAATGTAACCATCCATTCATAACTAATCATAATATATATACCACATAGTATTTTTTTATTATATAATGGATGCATATAAAACACTGGCTATGAGTGGGTCACGCTTGCAGTCCCAGCACTTTGGAAGGCTAAGGCAGGCAGATCATTTAAGCTCAGGAGTTCAACACCAGCTTGGGCAACATGGTGAAACCCTGTCTCTACAAAAAACACAAAAATTAGCTGGGTATGGTGGCACATGCCTATAGTCTCAGCTTCTCAGGAGGCTAACAAAGAAGGATCACTTTAGGACGGGTATTCAAGGCTGCAGTGAGCCATAATTGCGCCACCATCCTCCAGTCTGGGTGACAGAGCAAGATATTGTCTCAAAAACATAAATAAATAAAACAAAATACTTCCAATACTTGTGGGATTTTTTTTCTTACTTTACAGACAGGGTCTCGCTCTGTAGCCCAGGCTAGACTCAAGCTCATGGGCTCAAGTAAACCTCCCCTCAGTCTCCCCAGCTGCTGGGACTACATGTATCATCCACCACTCCTGGTTTCTTCCATTATTTTTAAAAGAACATTTCCTACAATTTATCTAAGTTTATCCAAAGGAAATAAGTATAAGAAAACTAAACCTTTTCTTTCAACCTGGACTGCCCACTGTTCAATTAGCCTAGGGCGATAAAGAGGTAGCAATCAATTCACTGAGGAGGAATGTTTCAAGTTGTACTGCTCTTTCAGAATCCTCCAGTTTGATTATTCAATACCACTATTGTTCAGGGAGGGGAATGCAACATAGTTTCTAAAGAAAGGCAGCTAAAAATTAAGAGTGGGTGGAAATCTTCAGTGAATCAGATCTGGTTTCTTGCTTAGAAAAGAGACAGAACAACCATAGGAAAACAAAGTAAAAGTAAGAGTCAGGCGCAGTGGCTCACGACTGTAATCCTGGCACTTTAGGAAGCTGAGACAGGAGGATAACCTGAACCCAGGAGTTGGAGACCAGTCTAGAAAACATAATGAAACCCTGTCTCTATAAAAAAGTTTAAAATGTATTTTTAATATATTTTTTAAAATAAAAAAAAAAAACTTTTAAGGCTGGGAGTGGTGGCTCACATCTGTATTCCAGCACTTTGGGAGAATGAGGCAAGTGGATCCCTTGAGGGATATATGGCATATAACCCATGCGCATTCTCCCATATACTTTAAAACTTCTCTAGATTACATACAATGCCCCACAGAACCCGAGAGGCTGAGGTTATAGTGAGCTGAGATTGCGCCACTGCATTTCCAGTCTGGGAGACAAAGTGAGCCTCCATCTCAAAAAAATAAAAGAAAGAAAAAAAGAAAACTGACATGTAATCAAAGCATAAGAGTGATATCATAAAAAACAAATGGTAGAAATTATATGTTGTTGTCAGAACACATACGTCCTCCTTCTTTTCCTTCTTCTTCTTCCTGGGGTGAGAATCAGATTCCTGTGAGGGGGCATTTAGCTCACTGGAGTATTCACGAATTAAAACTTCAATAGCCCCTTTAATCATCTGATCTCTCCTCTTTGTTTCTTCATCCAAGGCTTCTTCATCGTCATTAGTGACAGTTTCTGGTCTTGCATTCTTAAAGAAAACAGCAAATTCAGGGGAAAGAAAAATCAAGCAGGAAAATCAAAATCACTCTACAACAACAGTTAATAAACATACATGTTTTCTCAAAAACATCTCTGTAGTCCTATTAAACACAGAGTTGGTTTTGTTCTTAACATCATAAAAGCTTCATTTTTTTTTTTATTTCACTATTCCTGAGATACTAGTTTATTTTCATTTTCTTTTTCTTAATAGCTAAAAAATTCTGGCCCCTAAATTTCAGGACTAGCACACTATATAACACATCTGCAAACCATTCACAAGTTTTCAGACTGTTTTGCTCAACAGGTACACAAATAGTAACAACTGTATGTAATAGTTCATTCTTTTAAACAGATACTAAATGGCTGAAAATTCAGTTATGCAGTAAAGGCAAAATACAATTTTAAGTTAATTGTGAAAGCTACCGCACAGAATAAACAAAATTGTATGTAGATTAAACAAACAAAAACATCAGATTGCTAAATACACCAAAATGCCAGAATCAGGAGTTTAGGGGCTGAAATGATGGCTTATTTCCTATTTGCTTTCTACGGGTTCTTACAATGCAAGAATACCACTTATAGAAACCATACACTTACAACACTAAGAAGGAATCAAGGTAACTATTTGTAGGTCTTTATCAGTAATTTTCTGGCCAGGGGTGGTGGCTCACTCCTGTAATCCCAGCACTAGGAGGCTGAGGGGGGGCTGGATCATGAGGTCAGGAGTTCAATCAAAACCAGCCTGGCCAACATGCTGAAACCCCATCTCTACTAAAAATACAAAAATTAGCCGAGTGCGGTGGTGCATGCCTATAATCCCAGCTACTCGGGAGGCTGAGGCAGGAGAATTGCTTAAAACCGGAAGGCAGTAGTTGCAGTGAGCAGAGATTGCGCCACTGCAATCCAGCCTGGGCAAAAGAGCGAAACTCCATCTCAATAATAATAATTATTTTCTAAGAAGTCTAGATTATTCCCTCTATGTGGCGGAAATTGTTGGCTTCTAATGTGCTACAATAGTGGTGCACGCCCAAAGTTTTTAAAGACTTACTTGGTAAACATATACTGTGCACATTTTCAGATACATACAAGAACCATGCTCATGTGCATACATGCCTGGGTCTTGGTCGTAATTCCTGCAACTCTATTCAAGGTGAGTTTCATGCCTTGTGGCTCCTTAACAATGTAACTTAGCACTAACTTTATAAGTTGACCACCAGCATTCTGAAAGCTGTCTCCAATGGGTATATATTCAACAAGCATTTTATTTCTTTTTTTTGTTTGTTTGTTTTTTTTGAGACAGAGTCCCACTCTGTCGCTCAGGCTGGAGTTGCAGTGGCCAGATCTCAGCTCACTGCAAGCTCCGCCTACCGGGTTTACGCCATTCTTCTGCCTCAGCCTCCAGTGTAGCTGGGACTACAGGCGCCCGCCACCTCGCCTGGCTAGTTTTTTGTATTTTTTAGTAGAGACGGGGTTTCACTGGGTTAGCCAGGATGATCTCGATCTCCTGACCTCATGATCCGCCCCTCTCGGCCTCCCAAAGTGCTGGGATTACAGGCTTGAGCCACCGCGCCCGGCCAACATTTTATTTCTTAAATTAATTTGCTCAATTCTTTTTTTTTTTTTTTCTTGCTCTGTTGCCCAGGCTGGAGTGCAGTGGCACCATCTCACCTCACTGCAAGCTCCGCCTCTTGGGTTCACGCCATTCTCCTGCCTCAGCCTCCGGAGTAGCTGGGACTACAGGCGCCCGCCACCACGCCTAGCTAATTTTTTTGTATTTTTAGTAGAGACGGGTTTCACTGTGTTAGGATGGTCTCGATCTCCTGACATCGTGTTCCGCCCGCCTCGGCCTCTGAAAGTGCTGGGATTACAGGCGTGAGCCACCGCACCCAGCAACAAATTCTTAAGAGCCTACTGTGAGAAACATGCTGCACTTAGACGGAGTAAAATTCAAATTGAAAAACGCGCTCTTCTCCTCAAGCTTTACCAATACAGAGTAACAGATGGGTTATGACACAGATAACTTAAATATAAGGCATTACGTGTTATTATAAAACTAACCACTTGGCAGGGCACGGTGGCTCACGCCTGCAATCCCAGCACTTTGGGAGGCCAAGGCAGGCGGATCACGAGGTCAAGAGTTCAAGACCCGGCCGGACATGGTGGCTCAAGCCTGTAATCCTAGCGCTTTGGGAGGCCGAGACGGGCGGATCACGAGGTCAGGAGATCGAGACCATCCTGGCGAACACGGTGAAACCCCGTCTCTACTAAAAAAATACAAAAAAGAGCCGGGCGAGGTGGCGGGCGCCTGTAATCCCAGCTACTCGGGAGGCTGAGGCAGGAGAATGGCATAAACCCGGTAGGCGGAGCTTGCAGTGAGCTGAGATCCGGCCACTGCACTCCAGCCTGGGCGACAGAGCGAGACTCCATCTCAAAAAAAAAAAAAAAAGAGTTCAAGACCCGCCTGGCCAGCATGGTGAAACCCCATCTCTACCAAAGTTACAAAAAATTAGCTGGGCATGGTGACACATGCCTGTAATCTCAGCTATTCGGGAGGCTGAGGCAGGAGAATTGCTTGAACCCAGGAGGTGGAGACTGCAGTGAGCCGAGATCACGCCGCTCCATTCCAGCCATTCCATTCCATTCCACACACACACAAAAAAGACTCGCTCCTGTAATCCCAGCATTTTGGGAGGCTGAGGTGGGCGGATCACAAGGTCAGGAGTTTGAGACCAGACTGACCAACACTGTGAAACTCCGTCTCTACTAAAAAAACACAAAAATTCCCCAGCCGGGTGCAGTGGCTCACAAGGTCAGGAGATGGAGACCATCCTGGCTAACACAGTGAAACCCCGTCTCTACTAAAAACACAAAAAAATAGCCAAGCATGGTCCCAGCTACTTGGGAGGCTGAGGCAGGAGAATCACTTGAACCCAGGAGGCAGAAACTCCAGTGAGCCAAGATCGCGCCACTGCACTCCAGCCTGGGCGACACAGCGAGACTCCTTCTCAAAAAAATAAAAATAAAATAAAATAAATCCGTATAAACCCTAAATTGACTATTGTTTCCACTGTAAACCAAAATTTAAATATCAATATGGCTATTTTACCTGAATTAGAGATAAAAGCATTTGGAATTAACTAATTCACATTTTTAGAAGAAAAGTTTATTAACCCAAAAATCTTAACTGATTGCTAATATTAAAAAAAAAAAAACTGATTATGGTAGATGATCAGGTTAGAAAGATACTCCACAGACTGGCAAGTTTCATCTAAAGCTCTATCTCTGGAATATCAACCATACACAATTTTCTGATTTCCAGTTTTTTTCTTATACTTCAGAAACCAGATGGCCGGGCGCGGTGGCTCACACCTGTAATCACAACACTTTGGGAGGCCTAGGTGGGTGGACCACCTGAGGTCTTCAGGAGTTCAAGACTAGCCTAGCCAACATGGAGAAACTCATCTCTACTAAAAATGCAAAAAATTAGCCAGGAGTGGTGGCGGGTGCCCATACTCCCAGCTACTCAAGAGGTTGAGGCAGGAGAATTGCCTGAATCCAGGAGGCTGAGGTTGCACTCCAGCCTGGGTGATAAGAGTTAGACTTTGGAGGGTGAAGCAGGAGAAACCAGAAAGCATATTCAGTAATACTGGGAAACAAAAGGTCAAGGATTCAGCCATATAGGAAGCTGACAGATTATCTGTAATGTTTACATGACCCACCTAGCTGGTTCTTTTCAGAGAAATTAAAATTTCAATAGTAAAGCTAGTGGCTGTAAAGTTAAACAGCTCTGCTGGGCTCATTCTTTGACAATGAGTTCTAGAATCCAAAGTACGAACCTTTTAAAAAACTTAAGGAAATGCAGAGTTCTTTCTTTTGAGAAAATGTAGACTCAACTAGGCTAATTTCCAGACAAAGATGTTCACCTGCAGCAGCTGTCCTCTATTAACAGGTTCTTTCCAGAGAGTAACTGTGTTTCCAGCACTTGTCAGTGTTCATTCTTGAATATATGGTTAATAACTGTGACTTGTGACATACAAGCAGATATACTGACTCCTATACTATTTTTGTTGGACAGCCAGAAAGCAATTGGACATGAACTAAATTAGCATGGCCACCTCACACAGAATACTTTTACTACTAAAGGTCAGTAAGAAATGAAAGAAAAAAATTTACTCCTGTAAATTCTGCAAAATCTACATTAAACTGTTCAGTCAAGTTGTTTGACAAGATACCTTACACATGTCCAAAATTCTTCTTCTTTTTTTTGAGACAGAGTCTCGCTCTGTCGCTCGGGCTGGAGTGCAGTGGCCGGATCTCAGCTCACTGCAAGCTCCGCCTCCCGCGTTTACGCCATTCTCCTGCCTCAGCCTCCCGAGTAGCTGGGACTACAGGCGCCAGCCACCTCGCCCGGCTAGCTTTTTGTATTTTTTAGTAGAGACGGGGTTTCACCGTGTTAGCCAGGATGGTCTCGATCTCCTGACCTCGTGATCCGCCCGTCTCAGCCTCCCAAAGTGCTGGGATTACAGGCTTGAGCCACCGCGCCCGGCC